>NW_006779129.1:2451418-2479762 GCF_000442215.2 Lipotes vexillifer | reverse complement strand
TCTTTCCCTGGTCTTCTCTACGTGCTCGGTATTAAAGTCTATACAGTCCATTTCTCCATCAGTCTGGAAAGATGTTGTTGAGCCATCTTTTTCAAGGAGAAAAACTACCGTGGCTTCCAGTTCTTTGATGAAACCTCAGATGCATGGCCTTCTGGCCAAGTGTCTGCAATTTCATATTGCTGGAGATATTCACTGTATCTCTGGGAGCTGCAGCTTTCTATAAGTTTGCTGTGGCTGAACGAAGAAAGAAGGCATATGCAGACTTCTACAGAATTTATGATTCCATAAAAGATTTTGAGGCGATGAGGAAAGCTACTGTCTTTCAGAGTGCAAAATGATTTTGGAATGTAAAGAATGTCTTTGGGTTGATTTCCATGGCAGTTTGTCACTTACCTGTGTTCCTAAACTATGAAACTAAGAACTATGAATATCTGGGTTAAGGAACAGTTTTTCTTGACAAATAAACAATTAACAAATACGTGGGGGAAAAATAAAAGCTATACAAAATGCATCAGCTTTGGAAAACCTCCACTGCAGCCACAAACCTTCAAAACTCCTCCACACAAGGAGGTAGTGTGACACAAAGCTTAGCACACGGCAGTGGGGCCTGGAACCAGCCTCCTCTCACTCCGGCAGGTTAACAGCACCTGCTGATCCAGCTGTGCTGGGAGAAACAAGTGAGATGCATGGACAGCTGCTGACCACCTGCCAGCACACAGTTAACAACATATCCTGGCTTCTGTCACTAGTACTATTACTCCTTTACTATTCAAAAATAAAAATTCAAGCTCCAAATTTCAGCAGAAGTGGCAGAAGCATTCTAGTTTTATAGAAGAGGAAATAACTTATTCCATGCAAAAAAATGTATAATTTTTAAGAAATATTGTTAGTCTCCCCAAATATTAAAATGAAATATAACTGGTTATTTCTAAAATATCAGTAAATGATGTGTGAGGTTAATTACAAATATCTCTATTTAATATATCTATCTCTGATTACAAATCATTGTATGCATGATTTTTTTCAAGATTATTATGAGTTTTAATAACTTGGATCGGGCTTTTAAACACTGAATTAACAGTAAGTGACTATCAAAAGGCACCAAGTAAATAATCCCCCACATTAAATGGTTGTAAAATCCAAACGATCAACTATTTTCCAGCCCATTCAGAATAAATACATGTAAAAATGCAGCGTCTTGAGGCTTCCGGGCTGGGCTGTGGCCGGCGCCACTTTGTGGTCACGGCCGCGGCGCTGGCACTTCGCGGGGACCCTGTGGGCACCGTACCTTCCTCTCTCTCACGCTGTCCTCCTGCACAGACTCCAGGCGGGCTTTGAAGTGCTCACAATCCATTCTCAGTTGCTCTAACTCTTGCTCTTTCCTTTCCAGATCTAGAAGAGACAGAAGAATATTCAGTATTTCAAATCACTAATCTCTCCTGAGCATCCATTTTGCTTAATCTTCTCTTAGGAAAACCTGACTTCTTAGGTAGGATTATTCACATAACCAGTCCTTGAAAAACCAATATTCTAAAAGTCCTGCTTTTTAAATTTTTGTCAGTTTTTTGCCCATGGCAGAAAGCACCTTTTTGTTTTCTGTTTTCTGTTTTTAAGACTTCATTTTACTGCCAGACTTGCACTCAAGGTTTTAAGAAAGCGTGTTATTTAAAGGATTGAAGGCAGGGCTGAGCAGCCCGACTGCCTCGTGGCACAGACTTGTATCTGCTCCATAAACAGCAGAAGGCAGCTCAGTGAGGAGACGGTGCCAGCCGGGCTGATTCACAAAGCTCGTCTCACCACGGGCAGACTGACTGCCCAGGAACAGCTGCTGCCGCAGTCAATGGAGAAGTGAAAGCAGCGGCAATGGAGACAAGAGGTGGCCACAGTGAAAGATGGGAGGTAGGGAACGCTCCCTCTCTACCACATTTGTTCAGGTGATGACTCAGAGGGCCAACAAAAATCCCCAAAGACATCCGTGTTAATAAATCTGAAATCAACCGTATTGTCAACTCTAAATAAAAAATATTATGCTACAGAAATACTGACATTCAAAAAGCAACGAAACAGGTGCTTTAAAGTTTTAAGTGCCTTGACTTCAAGGACTAAGATATCATCAGTTTTAATGCTAACATATACCAAGATTTGAGGGGGGGCTTGTGCTCAGAGCTACTGGTGTAACTTCTTAATTAAAGTAGCGCTGCTTGGGGACAGTGATTCTCAAACTTTACTGTGCATCAGAATCCCCTGGAAGGCTTGTCCAAGCACAGCCTGCCGGGCCCCATCCTCAGTTTCCGCCTCTGAAGTAGGCCTGAGGATCTGCATTTCTAACAAGTTCCCAGTGAGGTTGATACTGATGGCCTGGGAACAGAGTTTGAGAGTGACTGCTTCAGGGCAACAGCCACATCTCTCACCACCAACAAAATGAGATCAACACACAGCCAGCAACAGCAAACAACGGAGCCCAGCCCTATAGGGATGTAAAATAGCGGGGAAAATGGAGGGCAGTACAAGGCAGCCTGCCCTGAGAGCGCCTCATAGGGCAGATGCTGGAAAATGGAGCATCACTCCACCCTAGAGAAGTGGCTCCCAGACACTTCCTCCAACGGACAAAAGAGAAGGGGTGTGGCTTTATGACCTAGGGGTGTGGGACAGCAAGGAAAGCCCAGACGAGACACTGGCGGTGGGGGTGGGGTGGGGTGGGATCAGTGCCAAGAACAATGCAGGCATTCCAAAAGCTCTGGAAAAATAAAGGGAGGCCTACCTTTTCTAGAGACCCTTTGCCCTAGAAGGGAGATTAAAACTTAAAGCTAAATATTCAGTTAACGATTGTGAAACAGCTGACAAAGCTTCTCTTAAAACGGGTTTCTTAGAAACTGGGGTGGGATGTATTATGCCACAACATGACTTTCACTGGAATTCTTAATTATGTCCCAGTAATCCTGGCCACCCAAGAAACCAACTGTATCAATCAAGTGCTATACTTTGAAAAATACATATCTGCCTTTTGTAACGATGTTAAACTCATGAATGAAATGTGAACTGCAAATGGTCACAGACAAAAAGAAACAAAATGAACAAAAACTGAGATAAAATCATTGGTGGCATAAAACTTTTTCTTTGCAGTTAATTTTTAATTTTTTTTCTTCTATTACTAAACTGTGTATTACTCAAACATGGTAAAGAAGACAGGAAATAGCATGGCTCACGTGTAAAAATATGTAGGAATTAATTATGACCACCCAAAAGACTCATTATGGTAATTTCATAATCTCTCGCTCTATATAGCTGCTTATGACCTCACTGTAAGTTAACATAACAAAGGGACGGGGTTAAACCATCCCACTCTACCCCCCAGAATTCAAAGGCAGTATCAGGGGTGTCAACCCACCCACCCCAGGCTCTCCAGGAGGCAGGTGGTGGCTTGGTGCTGTACAAGGCCACCGCCTTGTGGCGAGAAGGGAGCACTGCCGCCACCTCCCTGCATTTTCAACTTGGCCCACATGGCATGCCTGCCGCCTAAAACATGAGGGCAGGGATCTTCACGTGTTCTGATGCATCTCACGAGCCTAGAACAGTACGCAGCACCGAGCAGGCACTTTATAAATACTTGTCACGCAAATGAATTTCACTTCTTTATACAGTCCAGCTAATCCTTGGATAAAGAAAAAAACTCAGCTATTTTGACTGTATGTCTTATTCTTCTATAAGAGGATATATTGCTTTTGCAATTTGTTTTAAAAATCAGGGACAGAAATAATACATATGCAGTACATTATACATGGTCCAGACATTACCTTACCCAGCCTCAGTATTAGAACGGGGAAGAGGCTGCCACCCAGCCTAGACTGTATTTCAACTGCTAAGCTTTAGCATTCCAAATGAAGGAGAAATCTAACTGAGTAAAAGGGTGGCCTAGACAGACTATCAGTATACAGAAACAACCTAAATCACAGGCCATTTCAACATCTATATATATTCTGAAACTTAGAATCCTTTTTTGATAGCTTTAATAACATGAGAATGACTATCAACTTACTCACAGGAAGGGCAGAGACAGCCATAAATGAAAAGCGGGGTGACTAAAACCCAGCTAAAGAAATTTAAACTATAAAAAAAGGGATCGATTTCTCCTACCCTTTACCACCTGGCGTGTTTATAATACATTATTAATTGTAATATTTAATAAATTATCAGATATTTCATGTAATAAGAAAAAAATATGTTTTTAATCAAAATAGCTCAGTAAAGAGTCTCAAATCCAAAATAAGGGCTTTTTTTTTTTTTTTTTTCTTTGCAGTATGCGGGCCTCTCACTGTTGTGGCCTCTCCCGTTGCGGAGCACAGGCTCCGGACGCGCAAGCTCAGTGGCCGTGGCCCACGGGCCAAGCCACTCTGCGGCATGTGGGATCTTCCCGGACAGGGACACGAACCCGCGTCCCCTGCATCGGCAGGTGGACTCTCAACCACTGCACCACCAGGGAAGCCCTAAAATAAGGGCTTTTTAATAGCCATCAACTTTTACGTTCTTCTCATTAATAGGTTTAGAAAAGAATTTAGAATTAGCTACTGATGGAATCCATCTTTACTATGAGCTGAGATTTGGAGGGTATGTTAGTTTCCTAGATCTGCCATAACAAAGTACCACAAACCGGGTGGCTTAGAACAGAAATGTATTCTCTCATCATTCTGGAGGCTACAGTTCGAAATCAAGCTGTTGGCAAGGACACGCTCCCCCTGAAATCTGTGGATGAAGGATCCTTCCGTCTCTCCCACCTTCTGGTGGCCCCAGACGTCCCTGGGCTTGCAGCAGTGTAACCCCAACCTGCCTCTGCCTTTGTCTGGCCTCCTCCCTATCTCTTCACATTATCTTCCCTCCGGGTGCTTCTGTCTCTGTGCCCAAATTCCCTCTTTTAAGAAGGATACCAGTCATACTGGATTAGGGCCCACCCTAAAGACCTCATTTTAACTTAATCGGCCTGTCAAAAAATGTAAGTTGAAAAAGTGAAACGATGAGAATATTCTGGGATCCATTTAAACACAAAAAACCCCCTCAGTTACAGAGTTTAAATGCGCCTCCAGCCAAACGACACTTGAATTAGCTGTCAAATTTTTCAAACAAACCAACGGGAGTGGGGGAGGAGAGCTGGAACCAGAATATGGAAATAGAATTTTTTTTCCTGCGCTGCCAAAAATCTGCTTCTGTTTCTAACGTAAAGGCCACTGGAGCGCTCTTTCATAAGAGGAAGAAAACGTGTGACTAATAGGAACCTGTCCGATGCTGGTACCGCCAATGGACTTGGCACTACCTTTTCACACCTCCACGTTGGAGCTCCTCAGTCTGCCCGTGACCTATCAAGGAAAAGGATCTGATCTTACCCTTTTTATATCCCCACATCACCTAGCAGAGCTTGACACATACCAGGCATACAGTGAATACCTACCCGATTGACTTTCAACTGACTTCTACCGCAGAAAACTAAGATCAACCTTGCTGAACTCAAACGAATTCTGTTAAAAGTTATTTCCCAAACCAAAGAAGAGTCAGGGACTTCTGCTTTTCATTTACTGGCATAAAATACAATGTTAACAACTGGGTGGTCGATAGTGATCTGTCCAAGTAACACATGTCTCCACCCCTCCACCTTGGCTACCGTTCTGCTCCTCAGTCCACTAAGCCCCAAACAGCAGCCCATCTTCCCCTTCCCCAGTCCCCTGCACTCTGGACAGTCACTCTCCACGCGCCCTTCGGATCCACTCTCCAACCTGCTCTGTCCCGAGAGGTAAAAGGCTGAACCCAACCTCCACAGCGACCGGCTCCCTTGCCTGCTGGGTTTGGACAGTGGGTCCGCACAGGAAACAAGGACAGGAGGCAGGGTGGGACATCGACTTCCCCACTACATTACCCCTGCCAGGCTGAAGCAGCAGTGGCTTCCTCCTCCGAGCTGAGGCATGGTCCTGCCCAGCACCCACCCTCCTGCCAGTCTGGCCGCTCGCTGGGAGGCCACAGCGCCCCACTCTTCCAGGTTCTGGGCCTTCACCTCCCTTGTGCTGGTTCCCCAAACCCTGCCCACCTTGGTCTGTCATCGCTTCATGATATGTTCTGTTTACCCCTTCTGTTTCCTGCCAGGAGCTGGACTTGATACACTCTGGTATTTATTATCTCATATGGGCCACGATAAACCTTTGGTCAAATTAAAAAATATCTTCTTGGCACTCACTCTTTAATGATTATCCCACTCTCTAATGATTCTCTCTCTAGTTCATATTTCTTCTTTTTCCTTTTTTGGTGGCTGCACCATGCAGCTTGTGGGATCTTAGTTCCCCGACCAGGGATCGAACCCACATCCTCAGTAGTGAAAGCGTGGAGTCCTAACCACTGGACTGCCAGGGAAGTCCCTAGCTCATATTTCTATGGGCCAGAATAATTCTTCTCTGAGTTGAAACAGAGGTCCCCCTCTCTTCTCATTAATATCAAACTCTTGGGCAATTAATCTCAAAACACCCCACAAATGCTTCAGAAATCACGTAGTGCAGTGCTTTTCAAACCCCACTGTTAAGAACCCAAGTGCCTCAGGGATGCTTATGGTTCTGTAAACATTTAATTAGTATTTCCATTTTACAATATGTTTTTCGCTGTTTTACTTGGAAATAATTTCAAACTTACAAAATGTTGCATGAATAAAAATAATACAACGAATACCCGCGTACCCTTTACCCACACTTACGTACTGTTAACATTTCACCACATTTGCTCATCATTTGGACCATACACAAGCATACACACAGTACATTTTTTCAGCCAGTTTAGAGTAAGTTACATATATCATGGTCCTTTACTTCTAAATACTTCAGTGAACATTTTCCAAGAATAGGGATAATGTCTTAGTTACCCAGTATACACAGCTGTCAACTTGAGAAAAATTAACATACCTTTACCTAATCTACCACAGACGTTAGAATTTTGTCAAATGATCTAAAACTGCCCTTTACAGCATTTTCTCCCTTCAAGGTACAGCATCTAGTCTAGGATCAGGTATTGCATTTAACTGTCATGTATCTTTAGTCTCCATTAATTTGGAACATCTCCATAGCCTGTCCTTTCTGTATGACATCCCAATACATTTTTAACAATTTAAAAATCATAACAACATACATGGAAGAACCATTTCCAGCTAGCATGGTGACGCAGCAGATCAATCTTCCCCCGCAAGAATAAGTAGGAAAGCAGAATTTGAACAAACCAGAAAAAAGTTGTTTCAAAGTATCTGAGAGTTACCAAATCATGGAGGCCTTGAGGGCCGAGACCTGGAGAAGAGGGAGATGCGCTGAAGTGAGCACGCACCCAACTTCCCAGCCCACTCTTCCCCAAGGCACCTGCATATTCAAAAGCGGCACAGGCAAAGAGGCAGCAAAGCTAAGCAGAGCATCTCGCCACGCGTACAGAGCTACTAGGCAGCCGAGACCTAGGGCAGGCCATGATCCTGGAGGAGATGGAAGCACAGGGAAAGCGCAGAGGGAGGCAGGCGGGCGGTGAGTGGAGAGAGGCCAGGAGGCCAGGCAGAGCTGTCATCAACCTCATGGCGCTGGAGAGGTCAGAACGGAAGGTTAGCGCACTTCCCTGGTGCTCCAGCGGGTAAGACTGCGCTCCCAGTGCAGGGGGCCTGGGTTTGATCCGTGGTCGGGGAACTAGATCCCACATGCATGCCACAACTGAGAGTCTGCATACTGCAACTAAGACCTGGTGCAGCCAAATAAATAAATAAATATTTTAAAAAAGAGAAAAGAACTGAAGGTCAGGCAGGGTCCACCTAGATGGAAGGACTCTGGGAAATGACTCAAGCTCTCAGTCAGACCCCCCTGAAGAGCTAAAACCCTAAGAGGGAGAATGAACTAGAAACAGGCCAGCTCAAACTAAGACCGAAACCAGCCGTGAACCAGCTCAATGCCTAACTGGATTTAGGTGAACTACTCTGACTCCATTCTAACTGACTGAGAGAAGCCAGGGGGAAAAAGTCCTTGCTGGAGAAAAATATCAAATCCAGAGCCTCTACACACTTCATTCTTTCAAATCCATTAATCAATAAAAAAAATTACCAGAACTACCAACAGGAAAAACAGACAATACAAGCAGATCAACAGGTGATCCAGACAATGGATTTATCAGACTCAGACTTTGAAATAACTGTGACCGATATTTTCCAGAAATAGACAACAAGAGAGTTTCATCAGGGAGCTAGAATAAACAACAACCTAGTAGAAAATCAACACAAAAACTAATAAATACTACTATTTAAAAATAATTTTAAAATAAATAACAGAGCTAATAAAGAATTGAGAATCAGACCCACATAAAACTAGCTACTATGACCAAAGACACTGTAGCACAGGAGAGCAAGACTGCCTTTTCAATAAATGGCACTGGGTCAGTTGGCCACAGATGGCTAGTGACTATTTCTTTTTATTTATCTGTTGTTTTTTTGCGATACGTGGGCCTCTCACTGTTGTGGCCTCTCCCGTTGCGGAGCACAGGCTCCGGACGCACAGGCTCAGCGGCCGTGGCTCAAGGGCCCAGCCGCTCCGCGGCATGTGGGATCTTCCCAGACCGGGGCACAAAGCCGTGTCCCCTGCATCGGCAGGCGGACTCTCAACCACTGCGCTACCAGGGAAGCCCGCTAGTGGCTATTTTTAAAACAGACGTAGACAGCATAGATCATACAACACCTTCATCACCACAGAAGGTTCTACTGGACTATGCTCACAGAGGTAAGGTGCTGCTGTACAGATTTCAAATTACACAAAGTAACTTTTTCTCTCTGCTAAAAACCTAGTCAAATATCTCTCCAGTATATCATGGCTGCACTTCTTTGTATTCATTGCTGATATGCACTCTACTAACATTTAAATATATTTATTTAAACAAATAAATTTTTTAAGTTAAAACTAATGTTGCAAATTTTAAAATGTCAGTAATGACACTGTAGTTTATGTTTGGCATCAACAAGTAAAATTAAATAATTCCAACGCCTCTGAGACTCTGAGTGAATATCTGACAGACTGCCACTAAGGTGGCAAGTTGTTTTTAAATTATATCATTTAACATCTCAAATGCAACATAATTCATTTGGAAAGTGTCTTCTATTAAGACAATGAAAATTTAAACAGGCTGAGTGGCTTTTCCATCATCTCTCTCCAAAATGAACACCTACCAACCAAGAAAGGCAAGACTCTCTTAGATTTGGTGACTTAATTGTGAAACAAAAGTATCTGACCCCTCTGATTTCAAGCTTCAAGATCAGTTTAATTGAAAACTGTCCTCATGTTACAAGGTGAGCTGTTTAAAACATTTCTTATTTGCAATTCCTTATCTCTGGGATTTGTCTTTTTCTTGCTACTTAACAATCACAATTAAAAATAGAAACTGGACACTGAGGATGGTACTGCAACCGTCTTCCAAAATGTCTAACATTAAATTTTTGTTTTCATCAAAACACCTTCATTGGGGACTTCCCTGGTGGCACAGTGGCTAAGAATCCGCCTGCCAATGCAGGGGACACGGGTTCGAGCCCTGGTCCGGGAAGATCCCGTATGCTGCGGAGCAACTAAACCCATGCGCCACAATTACTGAGCCTGTGCTCTACAGCCCATGAGCCACAACTACTGAGCCCACGTGCCACAACTACTGAAGCCCGCATGCCTAGAGCCTGTGCTCCGCAACAAGAGAAGCCACCACAATGAGAAGCCCACGCACTGCAATGAAGGGTAGCCCCCGCTTGCCACAACTAGAGAAAGCCTGCAGGCAGCAACAAAGACCCAACACAGCCAAAAATAAATAAATAAATTCTAAAAAAACACCTTCATTGTACCCACTGATTTTAAAAGTAAATGTTATAAAACTGAATTTTTAAAACAATTATGCAGGAAATACAACTTTCATTTATTTTACATATTGAACAACCATATACTATATAAAATTTTATTTTTTTTAAAAAAGCAGGATTCTCCCAGTTTAAAACATATTCGTGCCATGCGCTGATGTAGTAATAACTCCTTCACTGTTGGAAGAATGTGCACCAGAAGGGATGACAGAAAAGGGCGGGTGAGCTAACTTTTACTGAGTACAGTTGAGCCCTGAACAACATGGAAGTTATGAGTGCTGACCCCACCCCACCCCCCAAAGTACAGCTCCGCAGTCAGCCCTCCACACCCGCCACGAGGAGGGCTGTGCAGCGCTGCAGCATCACAGGGACCCGTTTACTACGCGAGTGTCCAGGGCCCCTCCACCTGAGGACGTCCTCGTCCTCTCCGTGGAGGGCGCCCCAGCCCCGCCTGTACCAAGCACGTGCCAAAGGGGAGTTCACTGTAACGCTTGATGCCTCCAGTGAGGCAAGCGCGGCTGTCCTCTTTCTAGACAGGGAAACAGCGGAGAGGCCCACAGCAGCAGTGCACAGACCACTCCTACATCCCCGTATCCCCCCGCTGAGCTCTGCGCCTACCTACGGAGCCTAACCAGACCAACCACTTCTCACGTCCTGTCCACTCCATCCATGCAGCCACAGTCCACACTCTAACGTCAAGTCCAGACCTTCCTGATGAGCACTTTACCGTTAATTTTTCTTCACCTTCCAACCAAGTCCTCAACCTATCCTAACTTAGATGCAAAAATCATTCCCCTGAAAATGTCATTTTAATCACTATTTTGAAGTCATTTCCATGTGCTAATTTCCAACCGCCTCTCCTTTCAAAAGTAAAACAATAATCCACGGTTATTCTGTCTTCCTTAAACTGTTCACATTTACTGACATCTCCTGTACCCCAATCTCTGCTCCACATGTCAAGCAGAAAAACTAGCTTATTAAACCACGAACAATCCTGCTCACTCCCATTTGTGACTTTCATACATGCCTTACCCTAGCCTAAAACATCGTCCCATTTCCCTTCTAATAAATCATGCCTCTGCCCTCAATGTTCATCTATTCCCCAAAGATTCTCAGGCAACACCCTTGTAGGATTATTCTGAACTCCACCACCTACTGCCCAGTTTCCCAAAAGAAACTAAGTTACCGTGCTAGAGGCAGAATTAAGTCCCATTCATGACCTGACACCCATCACACCATCCTAAGCCCTCTGGTTGGCTTGTACAGCCTGAGCCCATCCAAACCATCCAAAGATCCACACCTATTCTCCTAAAGAAACTTGCCCTAAAGTCAGGTGTATGGCTTCCCTCTCCTTCCTCCCTGCCTGCATCCACTCCTACGTTGCCCTTTCTCATTGCTTAAGACAGGAGGCACACAGCAACTCTGACACTGGTCAAAGCCAAGAACTGTCCTGGACCACAGGCCAGTGAGAGGGTGGATGAACCCACATGTCAAACAGCTCTTGCTGCCACCGTGTTATTCTTGGATTGACTCTAAGGGACCCATTTTCAAAGCGATGGCTCATGTGATCCCTCTGGGAAGACAGGCCCTTGGGAAGGCCGAGGAAGGGCCATCAGACCTAGTCCTCACAGAGAGATAAAGGGGCGGCGGGGGGCGGTGATTTTTGTTTTCTTTCATGTCACCTGAGTGGTAAGAATTCAACAGCCAAGGAGTTCCCTGGCGGCCCAGTGGTTAGGACTCCGCACTTTCACTGCCAAGGGCCTGGGTTCAATCCCTGGTCTGGAACTAAGATCCCACAAGCTGCGCAGTGCAGCCAAAAAAAGAAAAAAAAAAAAAAAAAAGAATTCAAGAGCCAAAATTAAGTGAGAGATGCCTCTTGGGAGGCCATCTTCTAGGCCAGGCCTCAGACCAGAGAAGCAGAAGTCTTCAAGGGCCAGCTCGTGTTCAAGGTTCACAGTGAAGCCGACCACAAGCACTCGGGCCCACTTCGACCCTCCCTTCCTATACACCCAGTGACCTGTAGCACACACTAGCCTCACGAGATACCACAGCAATTTTTAAAAAAGAGCATGCAGGAACGGGAGGCTGGGTGGTCCCTTAGGACCAAATACTCAGCCAGGCACAGAGAATATAACGGGAGACCCTGCCCTTCCACCAATTTATACTGTAAGATGGGACTAAAACCATTCTGTCTGAAGGAAAAGTACAGGATGCTATGACAACATCCAACAGGAAGAAAAATCTTGTCTAGGCAGTCAGATAAGGAAATGAGTCTGGGCCGGAGGCTAAGTCCTGTAATACAAATCCTTTCAAGCCGTGGTACAGTTTTAAGGTTTGGGGTGGTAGGGGGTTTGGGTCAGGGTTTTGTTTGTTTTTTGGTCTTTATCCTAAGAGCAAAGAGAAGCCACTGAAAACTGACTTAAGCAGGGGAATGACATAATCAGACTGAATTGTTAAAAATTACTCAGGCTACAGTATACAAAGTGGACTGGCGAGTGGCAATGAGATAATGCTATCAGGAGCAGAGATCCAGGCAAAATGACAGGGGCCTGGACTCAGTGGAGGCAGTGGCGATGGAGGTGGCTGATGAATTCTGGATGCATCGATGAGGGGAAACGTACAGGACTTATGGGGAGACAGGCCGGGGCTGGAAGGGGAGAGAAAAGTGAGAGGAGAGGTGGGTAACAAGGAGGATCCCAGGTCTCTTGTCTGGATGGTGGTGCCCTGGAGAGGCTGGGAAAGCCTGGTGTCCAGTGGGGTAGGGGCAGGATAGCATGAGTCAGATGTGAGAAAGTAAAATTAGCCTGCTCTGAGAAAGTGAAAATCTGTCCTGCAATTTGCTAGGCTGGGATAACAGACACAGAAAGCTGGCTGTCAAGTTAACAGGAAACAACATTTCTCCCAAGGACACACTGCAAGAGTAAAGTGTCATGATGAACCCTTCTTTCAGTGGCTACTGATTTCTTGTTCAGAGAAAGTTTACTCTTTAAAATCCTAGACTATCAGAAATTGTGCTGTTTGGAATTATACTAGTAAGAAGGAGGAAACATCCACTCTCACCTGCAGGGTCGCAGTCACTGTGACACAGAGCAGAGCCTTGATAGCCAGCTAGCTGCAGAGCTGCAAATAAAGGATTTCTAGACCTGATGTGCCACCATCTACCTAAATTTTGTAGTTTTCAACGAAGCAGGACCTGAGGCCACTGCAGTAAGACCTAATGCTGACCCCTTCACACACAGACCTACTCTGCTTGGAGCCCATGAAATCACAGCTCCATCTGCACTCCATCTAAACTCGGCCCTGCCTCAAATCCTACAGCAACTCTGTCCTTTCCTTTGTTGGCAAGATGCCCACAGTCCCTCTGGTGTGTGGTCTCCCTCACTGCAACGAGCCAATAATCTGCCCTTGTCAGAATACATGTCCTTCCTGATGGCTGCAGGCTGATAACACTAAGACAAACACTTAGAATTTGAAATGAATGTGAAACAAGCGAGAAGAAATGCCAAGTAGGAGTTAGATACAGGGCCCTGAGCCTGGAGAAGAAGTCAGGCTAGAGAATAACCTATGAGACACTGGCATCAAGATGGCAACTAAAGCTATGTGTGTGCAGAGACTGCCCACAGAGAGGCCACGGAGTGAGGAGAGAAGGGGGCCTAGGCCTGAGCCTCGAGCACCTCCATGAGCTGAAAGGCTGCTGCAAAGAAGGCTCACTCAGCAAAGCAGACGGAGAAGATCAATGGAAAAGAGGTGATGGTGTGGCTGGGGAAGACCAAGGGCTGTGAGGCAAGATCTCCTAAAGCCTAACTTTGATCAAGTCGCCATGGATTCATTTGTGGGCCTCGTTTTTGTAACCACCAGCCTGATTTTGACAGCAGACTAATCTCCAAAAATTGACTTGTGCTCACCAACTCATGAGAAGACCCTGATGTATTCTTCAGAATGCCAGTTTATTAATTTTCAGTGAGAAATACAACTACCCAGCAGGCTGACATACTCAGCTGCTGATCAGCACTTTCCTTCCCTAAATAAGCATGAGATCAGGACTAAGAAAATTAAGAAGACAACAACCTGGAGCTATGGTAACCAGTGGCAGAGGGCATACCTGGCAGCGTCCCAGCGGGAAACAAGGGAACCCTGGTGTGGCCTTTATGGAAAGGACTACGTACAGGGGGGACAGCAGGGGTCAGAGACCCAAAAGGGCTGGTAGGGCACCCAGGGACCCTAGCAGCAGCCCTCCAGCTGAAAGAATGAGGGGGGGAAACAGTGCTCCTGGAGCCCAGTGAGAGCTGCGGGTGGCTCCCGGGTGCGAGTCACAGCTGTGGAAGAAGCAGGAGGAAACACCCCACACTCCTTCTGCCCGCTGACGCCTTCTGTCAGTGAGCACCCCTGACAGCCAGCAAGGAGGCAAGAGGCACGCAGCCTGCAGGAGCCCACCTCGCTCGCAGGGCACACCACAGGGCCGAGAGTGGATCTGAGGATTCCAAGAGAGAATAAACAGGCAGGGAGCCATGGCAACCAAGAGCATTCTCCCCTCTAACTGGACGTGGCTGCCCCCTTGGCCAGATACTTTTCCACACACCAGAAACTTGTAGTGTTGAGTCCAGATACCTTCTTGCCTGAACTAGCGCTAAAGACATGACCTGGGCCTCCCAGATACACCTCTCTAGAGGCTACGCAGTTGATGGCAAACAATCAAACACAACGGTAAGTTAGCCTTAACCCCTGAAGGCTGATTTGATAGTAACTCGGCCTCAGTCAGGCAAGTACTGAGTCAATCCGAAACAGCTCCAAGAACTTCAGCAGGGCTCCTAGACTGATACCTGACACAAAGGCTAAGCTCAAATCTCAGAATCTGAATGCACAAGCCCTAGCAACTTAAATCAGGGCTAAAACTGACCCGTTCCTCCATCGAGAGAAATATCTCTATAGACATATCTGACCCCCTGCAAGGTCGCTGCATGGCAAGATCCTTAAGTGACACAAAAAAGACTTAATTTTTGGAATAGAGCTTTTATATGATCAAGCATAAAATTCTTCCGCCAAAGATGAAAGGGGGAGAAAGGAGAGCTGGTAGCAGATACTCAGAAAGTTGGCAGCCCTTTCCTCCAACACAAATTTGCACACAGCCAAGTTGCTCATCGTGGGCACCTCCCTCCCTTGTGCCTTATCAGACTCTCCCAAACGTAATTACAAAGACTATAACAGTACCTTAAAGTTTATTTATAGTCACTTCACAGCTACGGAAGGCAAACCTGCCGAAACAGACTGCTGTCACCATCAGACACTGCTAAAGATGACGTAACACTCACTTTTTTCTACAATCTTTAATTTCTGGAAGCTTTCCAGCACTTCCCCGTTTAGTATTCTGGGTAAGAAGTCCCGTATTTGCATCACTTCAGTTGTCAGTCGTTCCAGGTCCTTCTTTCTGACTTTAACAAATTGTTCTTTGGTTCCCATATGCTAAAAGAACAAAAGCACACCTTAAGATTACTACACTTGTCCTCAGATGACTAAAACCAGCAGCCCAAGTGAGCTTGCCTCCTTCTCTTTAACACCTCCTGGGTTCACAACTGTTTCAAAAGCACGTCTTCACCTAACGTGCCCTCCACTATGTACATTACAGCTAGAGCGGTGAAGCCCCAGCCTTCAAATGACGAGCCAGTTTTTCCAAGCGCAAACGAGGCCCTACTGATGAAAGCCCAGAGAAACGCCAGCAACTTTTTCTTAACGCTCCGCCAGCGCCACGCTAATCACAAGGGAAATGAATTTGACTGGATTCCCACGGGGTGCGCCAAGCCCCTTACTGGCCAGCGCGCTTCGTGTTCACCACAGCCCTCAAGGCTGTCCCGCTGGGAAACGGGGGCCCGGGCAGGCTAGGTGACTCTCAGGAACCCCAAGACCAGGGGACACCAGCAGGATCTGAACCCGGATGCGGCTCCAAAGTCCATCCCCCCGCTCGGGCACCACCACAGGCGGCGGCTGTGACAGCCGGGCAACCGTGAGGCCGAACAAGCCCGACCCGGCGACAGGGCCTCGCGGGCGGGGACACAGGAGGCACAGGAGCACGCCCACCGCCCACCGCTCAGCCTCCCAGACCCACACGCGCGCTTTCCGGGGCTGGGGTCGCCGCCCCCCATCCCCGGCCCAGGCCATGCTGTCCGCAGACGACGCCCAGAGCCCTCCCGGGCACACTGGGCAAGGCCCAGGCGGGCTGCGGTGCGGCTCAGCGTGGGGGAGCGGAGGGCGCCACAGCCCGGGCCCGCGGACGGCAGGCGGCCCGGCGCCCACACTGACCCGGCAGGTCTCCTCAGCGCCGCCCGCCTCCCCCATGGCCGCCGCAGCCTCGGCTCAGTGCGCCTGCGCGGCGGCGCGCCCTCTGACCCTCACGCCAGAAAGCGCGGGAACGCGTCCACGCCGAGAGTCGGGCGCGCAGAGCCGCGAGGCTCAGGCCTCGCAGAGTTTGGGCAGCCTTCTCGGCGAGAAACCCGGGTGCTTAGTCGGCAAGATCCCGTGTTGGCTCTCCTGGCTTAGCGGGGATTGTAAACTTGTTAATCGCAAAGTAAAAGGACAGTGAGACCCACGTGTAAGTGTCCTGTGAAATAAATCGAATCAGGCCTCTGGGGGGGGGGGGAATGTCAGACCAAGGGGCGATGCGTTCAAGGGGAACCAGCGGCCGTTGGCCTGGCACCCGCGCTCAGCCCAAGCTCCATGAGCAAAGGCCGAGGCTTTCCGACCACAGGCTGCTCGGGAGGTCTGCCCCGGTAGGGGGCCTTCGTGCAGCCGGCTGCTAAGTAACTGAGACGACCACCATGAACTGGGAGACATCACCCAGTCCATTGCCCTGCTCCTACACGCCCACAGAGTTCGCAAAACAAGGTGCAGGCTGTGCGTTCAAAGGTGCCGGTTCCCGCACAACTAGGACTTCCTCTGTCTGAAGCCGGCCGCGAGCCGACACCGCCGAGTCCCCGGCGTGCGTGCCCTCCAGGCCCGCGGGCGGACCCACAAGCTCACGCTCCCAATCCTCGCGGCAGGGACACGGGCACTGGCGGTCGCCGGTGGGAGAGGTGAAGCCCGGCCGCCGCTAGGGCGGCCGGAGAGAGAGCTGCTCGCAACATCCCACCAAAATCCCCAAGGGCGGCCTCTCTCCCCCGCCTCCACACCGCCCAGGCGGCCCGAGGAGTCCAATGCGATTAAAGACTCGGTGCCGCGTATCCCGGGGAACAGCTCCCGATCGGATGGGGACTTCGTGGAGTGGGCGCAAAAATGCTAGATGACGTAACAGTGGCCATCCGTCTCTTCCTGGCCAACACCCAACGCCGGCTAACCTCGCAGTCAACGGCCCTGAACTTTAGCGACCGAGAGACTGCGGAACCGGGCAGGCGCGACGCGAACCTGAGCTGCGGGGGCCCGCCCCCTGCCCAGGCAGCCGCGCTTGCTCTCAGAACGCGCTGCGAGCGGCGTCCGGCGTCTTTGTGATGCCATCAACCCGCGCGCCGCCGCCCGCCCCGCCGCCTTCTGCGCAGTCGCGGCCCGGGCAGCACGGCGGCTGGCGCTCGGCGGCGGTGGGCTACGGCCGGGGATGCTTCAGCGGGTGCGATGGCCCCCGCCATGCAGCCGGCCGAGATCCAGTTCGCTCAGCGGCTGGCATCCCACGAGAAGGGCATCCGGGATCGGGCGGTGAAAAAGCTGCGCCAGTATATCAGCGTGAAGACGCAGAGGGAGACAGGTGGGCGCCCGGCGGTGCGCCGCGCACATGGCGGCGGGGGCTGGGGAGCCCCGGGTGGGCCGGGGCGTGCGGGGAAGGGGGCCGGGCCGGGGGAGCCGCCGGCGGAGCTGGGGGAGCGTGCGGCACCGATTCGCACTCCTGCGTGTGCTTCTGTGTCCGCTTCCTGCTGGGTCTCGTCCGGTTCTACGGTTGAGGGACTGCGGCCGACAGGGTTAGGTGGTCTGCCGAAAGTCACAGCGAGTGGGGAAGCTGAGAATTAGACCCGTTCTGTCCGATCCCATGCCTGCACGTTGGATCAGTGGACTCTCCTGCTTGCTTCTGGGGCGCTCTTCATTGAGTTACGTCCTCACTTGACCAACACCTTTAGGTGCTGGGGTTACAGGAGAGAAGATAGAAACCCTACCCTCGAGGAAATTGTCCCGGGAAATCCAGGGAGGAATAGATAACTGAAACAGAGCTCGTATAAGTGAGGTAAAGAAAACGAAAACCAAGGAAAGAGAGAGCTCCTCTATACAGGCTGTTCCACAGGGCTCTCGGGGTGGCGTTCAACAGGTCTGAGAGGAGGCGAGAGGGAAGAGCTGGAAGGTCAGCAAGAGAGGGTGAGGGTGTTAACAGATGAAGTTGAAAAAGTAGGCAGTGGCCAGGTCACACGGGGCTTTTGTGGTTTGGATTTTAACTTCAGTGGGGTGCCACTGACGGATTTTGTTACCTCATCTGTAAACCTTTGAAGGAATGAACTACAGTACGCAGTGGAGGTTTTTATTGCACTAAGATAAAGACTGATTTGTTTATTGCTAGTATTAATACTTTGAGTCTATTTGAAAGAATTGATATCATTTATCCCTGTACTGACATCCTTAGTTTGTTTTATTTTGACAAGAAATCACAAACTACCCAGGAAAAAGAAAATACAGTTTCCTGGGAAGTCTGCTAGAGAGAGGAGTGAAGCCAAGCTTTCTGGCTTCGATCCTGTTAGGGGTCTCCCCGACAGATTTAAGTTATTCTTATCCCATGTATGCTAGAGGTTCCTAACCTTAACTTTCTATCCCAGACCTCTGCTGTTTTCAGCTCAGATAGGCCCTACTCACCTGACGTCTCCACCTGCACGTCCTCAAACTCAGAATGCCCAAAAGTGACTCATTTTCTTCCCTCCAAAACCTTCTCTTTTGGTGCTTCTCTGTTGCCCGTGGTCTTTTTAACGTTTGGCCGCACTGCGCGGCATGCGGAATCTTAGTTCCCTGACCAGGGATCAAACCCACACCCCCTGCATTGGAAGGCAGAGTCTTAACCACTGGACCGCCGGGGAAGTCTCTCGTGCTCTTTTATTTTGGATGCCAGTTTCCATCCTCCACTCAGACTCTAGCTGGACACGTGCATGGCCTGGACTACCCTTCCTCATCCTCTCCCTACACCCTGCATCCACTGTCCTTTGGTCTTCCCTGTTTCCTCTCCTGAATTACTCTGCCCTGACTGAAGGCCCCTCCATCTCATCTAGACTTATGCACTTGCTTACTTCCTGACTGATCTAACAACTCCATTTGGGCCCCCCTTGAGCCCAGGCTCCACAAACCAGCCTGGGCTCATCTTCCTAAAACAGCTGGATCACATCACCACCTTCCTGGAATTCCAGGTCTGCGGACCATGATCTGTCCTCTCTTTCTCCCCACCTCAGCCCCTATGTGACTGCTCCACCCTGATTCCTGGTGTACAGTACACCATTTATCACCTCTACCTTCCCTTCTCCTGTTCACTCAGAAAAGGTTCCCAGCCTTGATCCACTCCCAGCATTCAGTTCAGCATCGCTTGCCCCTAAATTCCTTACCTATCACCTCACCCTGCTCCTCTAGGATTTGGAGATATCCAGTATGTCTCTGTTGTGGCACTTAGCTGCACTGTTTCGTATTATCAGTAGATGTGCCATTCTCCCCCCAAAACACTGTAAGCTTCCGTCTGTTTTCCTAGCCGGAAGTGGGCGCACATCCAGACATACAAGGGCCTTCCTGTATACAGGAACAGAAGAGGGACCAGATGCAGTACATCGGGCTGAGGCAGCCAGACAGAGCCTGGTGCTCAAACCCCTTTGGTGAACAGGCTCAGGGTCCGAAGTGCCAAGGTGAGGCTGGGGGATGAGGCCGGGGGTGTGTACCAGTGCCCAGGGTCCGGTGTGGTTAGCGCCATCCCACCTGAGTTACTTGTCCTGTACTCCTTTTCACCACCATGGCCACCCTGCAGGGAATGTAGTGGGCCTTCCAAAAAGTAACTGCAAAGTGAATGTCTAGACAGTGATGATGCTGCAAAGTAAAACTATCTGCCACAGCTGTGCTTGTCAGAATAGAAACACAAGTTTAGAAATAACTTGGCCTGACAGTGAATCTCACTGACAGACCCAAGTTTTCTGTGTCGTCTTCGGCATAGCAAAGGCAGTCTGAAATTTTACTCCTGCTGTCTGTTAGCAACATAGAGAGCTTTGTAATTTCAAAAACAAATTGAAAATCTTTGTAGAACTTAAAGCAACTCAGTGTTGCTCTGCTACTTTAAGTGTTCCTGTTGATCACTCACAGTTGTAGAATAACCATGGTTTTATTCACAAGGGCTCATTTCGTCCCTGTTTATTCGTTCATATATTCAGCAAACATGCGGAGCGCCTCCTCTGTGCTATTATTATTTCGTGCACTACTCTTGGCACTGGGAGTGCAGCAGTGAACAGAACAGACAAGCATCTCTGCCTCTTTTATCCACTCTTCAGCTTTAAGCATTTAACATCCAAAATTGGGATAAATTTTAAAATCCACCTTGTGACAGTTTCGTTTGCGTTCCTGCTTTCTCTTGGCAGCACATAAGATAACAGTACATCTTATAGTTGATGGTGTCTTGGAGCCAATGGCAGTAATGGGGGAAACAAGTGTTTCTTCATACTGGCAGGGTTGGGGGTCTCTCAACTCAGTAGTTAGAGAAACGGGGAGCTATGGCTGTTTCCACACAGGTGTGGGGTCACGTGTTACGGGCTAAGCTGCCTCCTGGGCTGATGCGTGATGAGAGGAGCTGCTGGACTTGCTGTATCCACGTCTCACTTTCGTGTTCACCTCATTCATTCTGAAGCAACTAAACCTATATTATTGTTAGAAACTTAATTGTATTAAGTTTAAGAAACTCAACCCCCAAGAAAAAAAAGGCAAATCCAAGAGCAGCTGTGGGACAAAACAGCTTCAGGTATGTCTTCCTTCATCTTCAGGGTCTTGAAGGAAATTAGACGATGAACATTTCTCTGTTCTGCTTTACATGCTTCAAAGATTGGTACCTTGTTTTTACCAATTAAATTCCTGGGTGAAAATGAGGGATTTATATATATATATATATAATATATATATATATTATATATATATATATATATAAAATGTTGGAAACAGGTGTTTTTTTAAGGGAGACGCGCTCTACTAGGCTATGGGTATAGAACACGGGACAATCACAGTGATACCCGCCCACCGCGTAGTGCTTTGCTCTTACAACGTGCTTCTCATTTGTACACTTAGTTTCAACCCTAAGCATGAACCTGACACGTGTCACAGGTGACGAACAGGAGGCTCAAGGCCTTTCTAGGAGGGACAGCCAGCAGGGAGCGGACCAGGGCCTGCCCAGTGCTTCGTTCCCGCTGTACTCCGTTGCTCCACAAAGGACGAAAGTCAGAATACGCTTTCACGTCCAAGCCCCTTTCCTGCCCGCTGTCCAGGATCTGCTCTCACCTGTTACTTTGCCGAAATTTGCTGTTTTCCCTCACAAAGGCCTCTGTAGTGCATCCTAGCACACCTTTGCCTGGTACAGGTGTGGGTTATCCAGAGATGCTTGAATGCCTCACATGATCACTTAGAGGTGGTTTGACATGCTGCTGCCCTTAGAGAAGCCATCTGGAGATGAGTACACACTGTGCTCTTTTTAAGTGAAAAGGCTTCTGAGCTTGAGCACACACACCTGTGCGTTTCTGTATCACACATGAGTGTTGTGTAAACACACACAGGAAAGATGCCACCAGGCAGTGATCCCTCGGGGGGGAGGGGGGGGACTGGGTTTGGGTAGCAGTGAATAAGCCACTTTCAACTGTGTAGTCTGATATAGTATATGACTTTTTTGCCATAAATGTTCTTATTGGTTAGGGCTCTTTTTCAGTTGGAACTTGACAGAATATCCAAGCCACACTAGTTTTCAGGGGAAAAAAAACAAAGCACAGCTTTATGCAGGAGCTCCACTGATGGCACCAGAGCCCAGCTTCTCTGCAGACAACTCTGCTGCCCGCTGATGCTTCCATTCTCAGACAGGCTCCCAGCTGTGTGGCAGGGTCCAAACCGTGTCTTCTCTTCAATTCTCCCGGGAGAGATCAAGAGTCTTTCCTAAGGCCTGAGCAAGAGGATCTTGTCCAGCAGTGGGATGACCAACCCATTCTCACGCCAACCCCGTGGGCAAGGGGATTCCTGGTCCTCTGGCATAAGCCCAGCTGGCTGCTTCCCGCCACGTAGTCCTGCCCTGCTGCTCTGGCATAAGCCCAGCTGGCTGCTTCCCGCCACGTAGGTGAGCCCTGCCCAGCCCTGCCTTGAAGGGGGGCAGCCCTGGAGGGGGAGACCGTGTAGCTGCTTGGCAAAAACAAGGATGCCCAGTCCCATGCCTCATGCAGGAACTGGTGTCATTTAAATCCTGTTTCATCAGTGGTCATGCTTTTCCAGTTTCATTATGGTAAGTTTTCTAAACAGTAAGAAGAAGAAAGAAAACAGCCCGTGATAACATTTTGATAATCTCATGCAGTTCTTTTTTTCTTCTTTTAATTAAGGAATATTTCAAGTACATAATTTCAAATATCAGTACTTTGCTTCAGTATTTATTAATTACCTGGCCGGGTTGTCTAATTGGCCCACTTCCTCCTTCCCACGAGATTCTTGGGAAGCAAATCCCCAGCATCTCATTTCATCTCCTGATACCTCAGTGTGTATCTCTAAGATAGGGACCCTTCTTACCTAACCACAGCACCATTATCACACCTTCTGAACATTTTTCCTTAATATGAAATATCCAGTCTGTTGAGTTTTTCCCATCATTCCATAGATTCTTTATGACAAATCAGAATCCAGACAAGACCCACCCATTGCGTTTGGTTGATATGTCTACAAAGATCTTAAATTCCAGCAGGCTTATCCACCTTTTTTTCCCTTGCAGTTTATTCATTGGAGGAACTGGGTCATTTGTCCTACAGAGTTTCCGACATCTGGGGTTTTGCTGGCTGCATCCCATGGTCTCATTTGACATGTTCCTCTGACCCCTGTATTTCCTGCAAACTGGTATTAATAGTTAAGATTTGAAGTGGTGTAGATTAGCTTTTTCATTTTTGAGAGAATACTTAACAAGTGGTGCTGTGTCCTTCCTGTTGTATCACATGGGACATCTCATGGGCTTGGGTGTTGTTGGTCTGATTCATCCATTGTAACGCTCCTCGATATTTTTTCACCTAATGTTTTAGCAGCCATTGATGATCCTTGCCCAGATCCACTAATTCATTAGTCTTAACACAATTGGTTGTAAACACAGGTGACTATGACAGAGTTACTACGGCCGTGACTGCAGTTGGCTCTGCGCTGGTGGAACTTATCACTAACACTATAGCTGTGCAGTCAGCTGTGGCTTATTTATTACAAGATGGGGAGGAAACCAGTTGGCACATCATTTGCCCGACCCCTAAAGGAAAGGCATTTTAATAAACCAATGTTACTGTAGTTTCTGGTGAAGTGAGAGCCCATCACATAGAATCAAAATGCACTATAATGAAATTGTTGGTATGAGAAAGGTCTTTAGTAACTTGGAAATCAATACCTACAAAGCTCTAAAGCATACTCTGAATAAAATAAATAAACCTCATTCTATCGAAAGGGATCTCTTGGTCACTTTTAACTTAATTATGCTTTGGAGGATTGAAATCACATTGATTCCAGATACATACTTGTTTACATTCACCTAGTTTATCCTTTGCTGCTCCAAAAGATTCTTCCTAGTACCTTCTAGTGAAATATTAATAATGACCATTTGTAACAGGCATCAAGGCTTGAGGATTCTGTTTGTTCTCCATAGGCTTGGAAACTGCAAGGGTGTACACTTACCTGATTTTGTGGGTTCTTATGTTACTCAGCAATTGTTCCCTGACACCTGGGGTCCACGCAGGAGACAGAAGTCTGTGTGCAACGTGTGGCTTGGTCATAGGCGGTTCAGGCAGAGGCGAGGGTCTTGAATAATGAGTGAGAACAAGGCTGACCAGGGTGATGCCACTTCAAACAAGACTACGCTTGCCCAGTAAATGAAAACTGTAACCAGGAGAGAGGGAGATCAAGGTACAGCCGGACGTACGATCCTTAAAAGGGTCATCTTTGCAAAAATAGCCCAAAGCTTTGCCAGTTTCCTTGGTCTAGTTGTACAGGACTTCAGCAAATCCCTCATCTTTTGTAGGATTTGCTGTTTTGCTTTGCAAAACCAGTGAAACTATTGGTGTGCAGGGTGAGGTGCTAGTTTTAGGCAGAGGGCCACTTGGGGGAACTCGTAAATGACCACTGAATTAGTTAATGTTTCGTCGTGATGACATTTGCTTCTTTCCTCAGATAATAAGAACACGCCACCACTACCGCCCTGCCCCACAGCTGATAAAACTGCCTATTTTATGTGTGTTTGTTTTGTAACAGCAAGAAAATGTACGCTTCAGATTTAAAAAGACATTTGCAAGTGAAAGAATGAAAACGTATGCAGTATTATTTTCACGGCTTACGTGGCAGTTCTAAACTTAGAAAGGAAATGTTTGGACTCTAAAATAAGATTTTTATGCTGTTTTACCCTCTAGGAGGTTTCAGCCAAGAAGAACTTCTAAAAATATGGAAAGGGCTCTTCTACTGCATGTGGGTGCAGGATGAACCCCTTCTCCAGGTAACCTACAGTTCCCTTTGTCATATGACTGGATTTTGGGCACAGGTGGATAAGAGACCTGCCCATTTTATGCTGTATCCATCCCTAATGTACGGAGACAAACTGAAAACCATTGCTTCAAGGGATCACTTTCTGACCTCTTGTCCATATAGAAAGGGATGCAAGCAGTGAGGTTAATGAGCTCTTCAAAGAACAAAGAAGACACATAAATTAGATTTATTATTTCTCTGTCACAGTTTCATAGGTTCCACGGTAGGTTTTATTTACATTACTTATTTTAAAGTTTCTGTTATATCTTTTATTATTTGTGGTCAAAAACAGCATGGCACTAGTCTAAGGTCGTGTGAGCTACCCCGGCTCCAGGCCCACCTCTGCCACAGCTAAGTGGGTGCCCGGGACTGGGCGGCCCCCATGCTGGGGGCAGGGTCTTTGTAGAGTGAGCAGCGGCCCCAGATCTGATGGCCTCACCCGCAAAGGCAGTGGAGACTTGTCACTGGTGTGCGTGCTCACCTGGACCCCTGTCTGCCGAGCACACCGAGCCCCGCCACCAAAACTATCAAAGAAAATGGTTTAGGCTCTTTAAGAGCTCTGTTCTGCCGTGTAAAAGCAGGCCTGCCTTTGTAGCAGTAGGGGGTCAGCCTTAGGAAACGCTGTTTGCAGCCCCCTGACACGTCATGGGTGGGTTTTACTCGGCTGGCTTTTACCATGCAGCTTTGCCACTTCCCCTAAGCTGTGTAATGACTCACTTGGATTTATTGCCTTTATTCCACTGAACATGTTTTGAGTAGGATAGCAGAGCAAAATATTTTTAAGTTACATTCAAAGTAACAGTAACCAACAGCTTTAGTGGAGGAAGAAAACAGATGAAAACAGATAAAAGGGAATATCACTTGCAAGTCTGGGAGTTCATTTAAAATGCATAAGAAAGACTTGAGTCCAGGTAGTATCGACAAGGATTGTTCTTTCCTTCTGTAACTCATAAACAGTTATTTTGTTGACACTCCTCCAGGCAGGTTTCTTCATAGACCGAGACACCAAATTCTCCCCAGCGAGCTTGTGTGGCTCAGCAGGATGGGCTCTTCACGTGGCGTTGGATGCCCTTAACCTTTCCTACCGCCCTGCCTTTGCAGCCTGTCTCTGAGCAAGCCAACGAGAGGACTTCCTGGTTCCACACGGAGCCTCGTGGAGTGACAGTCCCGGTGTCTGCCTCCCGGCCACTCCCCCTCTTTGGCACCTGTGTTTCCATTATTTGGGAGTTTGGATGGAATCTCAATTCAAGTTGTATTTTGAGAGCCAGGACTTGTTGACAGCTAGTGTGTTTCTTCTGTCGGTCATTTGAGCGCATAGCTGGAGATGACTTGTGTAAGCGTGCGGCTTAGACAGTTCTCAAAGGCATGTTGAGTTGGCACAGTAGTCCGTCGAAATTGGGAATTTCACATTTGATGAAATCCAGATATCCAGATACACTCTTCTTAGTGGAAGTGACATTGAGAACAAGAGCTAGAGACGCCCCTCCCCTCAGGCCATGATGCTGTCATCTCAGTGGTACCACGTAATAACCCCGATGTTTTTCCCCAACCCCACCTTTGCAGGAGGAGCTAGCGAACACTATATCCCAACTCATCCATGTTGTTAACAACTCAGAGGCTCGTAAGTCCTGATATTTTCATGACTTTCAAAACTTCCTTGTTCATCAGATTTGGTAACTTGCCTAAGAAATCTAGTCAATATTGTTTCTTCTCCTTCCTTCACATTTTCCGTTTTCCAATGGGCTAGCTTCACATGAACCTGGGCTGCTAGTGTGTCAATGTCAGGCGACAAACCATCCCATGGGGAAACTGTTAAACACACTGAGAGGGTGACGAAGGAGGAGTCCTGTGGGACACCACATTTGGCATCTCAGAAATTTCCAAAAAATATTTTAAGAAATAGCAGTCCTCCAGAGTTTCCAAATCCTGAGTTACTTTAGCACTCTTAGAGGCTGTGTGTGAATATGCTGGTGTTTGCAGTAGCCTCTGGATGGAGAGGATGGCTTATCCTCCCTAAGACTAGAGCCATTTAAAGTCATCACTGGTAACAAGCTGTAAAGTAACCCCTCTTGGCCAAAAAGAATAAACAAAGGGAGGAATTAATTATTTCTGAGACATTCAGGCTTTGATAAGTTACAGAGGAAGAGAAAGCAGAATTCGCTTCTTTTGCTCAGCCCTCCTCAGAACACAGCCATCCACTGGCCTTATTAACCCTCAGTGGTTCTCTGGATTTTTAGCAGGGTCTCAGCTGACCTCGTAAGGACCAAAATTCTACACATGGAGTATACTGTAGCTTTTCATATATCAAGAGAGAATTGTGCAAAAAGAAGTAAAGCAAAAAAAACAAATTATTTTGGGGTGAAAAAGTGCTAATTTCATGGCTCAGAAGAGAAAAATAGAATGTTTTGTTAGACCTCACCCAGCTGACACTGAACATGAAAAAAAAAAAAAAGCCGAGTTTCTGCATGGATCCTCCAAGTGTTCATCAGAATTAATGGCTTTGGATTGACTGTTAGGTAGAGATGGGCTTTGAAAAAGGGCCAGTAGCTGTGGCTCAGGAAATCTTTTGATTTTTAACAGAAACGTGGCTTGGCAGTGGATAATGAAACACTCTCCAGACAGCGTTGGAGTTGAACATTAAGATATTACCAGCCTTCCTGTTATTAAAATATGCTTTTATGTAAATGTAAAAGAAGTTATTGAGCATACTTAGTTACTGACCAGATTTTCTAGCCGCCCAAGAATTCTTGAGAAGAGTGAATAAACAATCCTAGTCTGTCTCCCTTCGTTACTTTCTTGCTGTGTGGTAACATGGTACCCTGTAAACCAAGCATTCAGAGCCCCTTGTTCACTGCAGAGCACCTGTTCATCCAGACCTTCTGGCAAACCGTGAACCGGGAGTGGCCAGACATCGACGGGCTGCGTCTGGACAAGTACCACATGGTGAGGGCGGGGCTACAGCCCCTTTACTCGGGGCTGGGGGCGGGCGGCAGCTGGCGGACCGTGCCAAGGTTGGTTGGTGCAGTGCACGGTAAGGCGACCAGCGGAGAGCGTTGGAAGATGCGCTCAGAGCCGTCTGTTTTGTTTGGGCATCCTTAGTTAACCGTTTCTGTTCTAGAAGCTAAATATGATTATTGCAGAAACTTTTTCACTTTGGGGATGCAGGCTGTACCCGTCATCCTGCTCAGCTGATGGATATTTCTCACTTTGCCTTTCTTTGTAACGAAAGTTGTCTGTCTCTATAGCTGATCCGTCTGGTCCTGAGGCAGTCCTTTGAAGTTCTGAAGCGAAACGGCTGGGAAGAAAGGTTGGTAAACTATATGGGTTAGCGTTTGGGGGCCTTAAAACTTTTAAGGCAATAGTGTGGTTTCAGGTCTTTCAATTAACAAGTTTGAATCACCTGATCCACGCCTTCCACTCTGTGTACCAAGAGCAAAACATCCTTATGCGTGAAGAACTTCAAATCCAGCAGATCTGAGCACACGTGACAGCATTTTATACTTGTTTCAGTGGTTGTCAAACTTTTTCCGCCTCACGTTGCTTGTTAAGCAGGGGGGCACGAGAGCGTTGCCAATTTCTCTGGGGGAAGAGAGGATGTTGGCAGCTGGGGTTAACAGAACCATGTGTGTTGTTTCCTGTAGCCGAATCAAGCTTTTCCTGGACGTCTTGATGAAGGAGATCCTACATCCTGAGAGTCAGTCTCCAAACGGAGTGAAATTCCACTTCATTGATATTTATCTGGATGAACTGTCCAAGGTGGGAGGGAAAGA
>NW_006779129.1:2437645-2450846 GCF_000442215.2 Lipotes vexillifer | reverse complement strand
GAGGTAAGAAGTGGGCAGACACCCTGCGGCAGTGTAACGTGGCCACAGCTCCCCCGAACAGGCAGGGCCTTGGCCCTGCTCTGAACGTTCTGTGAGCTGGGGGTGGAAATACTGTTTGCTGGCGCTCCGGGTTACCAGCCACAGTAGCAGCACGGGTGGGTCAGCCTTTCTTTTGACGTAGTTCTTCACCCATCTAGGAATGTGCCATAAGCAGGTGATGGGTCACGTGGATAAAGATTTATGCAGTAAGGGTGTACATGGCAGTCTTTATAAAACAGAATTGAAGACAGCTTATGCAGTCTAACGAAGGATTCTGTAACATGAGGAAATGCTTGTGATGTTGACTTTTTAAAAAGCATTGAGGGGGGACTTCCCTGGTGGCACAGTGGTTAAGGATCTGCCTGCCAGTGCAGGGGACATGGGTTCGAGCCCTGCTCCGGGAAGATCCCACATGCTGCGGAACAACTAAGCTCGTGCGCCACAACTGCTGAGCCTGTGCTCTAGAGCCTGCGAGCCACAAGTACTGAAGCCCGCACCCCTAGAGCCCGTGCTCCACAGCAAGAGAAGCCACCGCAATGAGAAGCCTGCGCACCGCAACGAAGAGCAGCCCCCGCTCTCCACAACTAGAGAAAGCCCGCGTGCAGCAACGAAGACCCAACGCGGCCAAAAATAAATTAGTTAATTATTTTTAAAAAGTCAGTAGGGAGACTTCCCTGGTGGCCCAGTGGTTAGGACTTGGCGTCTCCAACTGCCGGGGGCACGGGTTCCATCCCTGGTCGGGGTGCTAAGGTCCCGCAAGCCATGAGGTGCAGCCAAAAAATAAAAATAAAAAGCAGTAGGGAAAAAAGGCCACAGACAAAGCTGGGCAAATGGGTTGGCTTTTTAAGTATATATTCATCTGTGAACAGACAAAGGGCTAGAAAGGAAATACACAATTTTTAGCACGCCAGTGACGATCTGAATTGGGATTAGGAGCAGGGGTTTACTCTCTTCTTCCACGAGGGTTCTGCGGTGAACATTTGATTTTTAATTCCTTCACCTTAGTGTCTGGGAGTGTCTGAGTAGGACTTCTCTGTGGAGGAAGGAGTATGTGTTGGGAACGCTGGGAGGGGCGGTCTTCTCTGGTCGCTGCGCCGAGATGCCCAGCTGGCTGGATGGCAGCCATGACCTTTAGCGGAGTGTGTTTCGGGTGTTGTGAGACACGTGTTGGTCTGATGCGGTCTGTGTGAGAAACGTGAATGGTTCCTTTCTCGAGGACACACCAGAAAGGAGAAAGGCTCTTTTTTTCCCCCTCATTGTTTTTCCTCTTTCTAAATTACAGCTGCTGGCCGATCAGAACCTCAAGTTTATTGACCCATTCTGCAAGGTGGCCGCCAAGACTAAGGAGTAAGTCGTCCACGTGTGTTTTTACTGCTTCGGTCGGTGCTTCATTATGGGAGGTGGTGGTAAAATTGTAGGTGAAGCATGGCGCACAGGCCCTCCAAAGCTAAGAACAGCTGCGCGGCGTTGGAAGGAAGCTCTGAGTCGTGGCTGGGCCCCCCAGCGGCTCCAGGAACCTCGCCCTCCCATCGCCCGGGCTTCCTCCCACCCCCCCGTCCCTCCGCCTGGCACATGGCGCCGAGCTGGCCCCTGGCGGCTGCAGCTGGTTGGCACGGGGGTGTGGTTAGAAACGCGGGTGCCGGCCGCTGGGCCCAGCGGGTCCCCGGGGGGCTGGACGGGGTGTGTGGTGACTTCCTCCACCTCCCGGCCCTCTGTGCTCCTTTAGGGAACCAAGTCCAGGCCGACTGTTAACCACACTCTCTCTGCTGTGCTTCTGCCCTCAGCCAGACTCTGGTACAGACTATAGCTAGGGGTGTTTTTGAAGTCATTGTAGATCAGTCTCCTTTTGCACCTGAAGAGACGGTCGAGGAACAGAAAACCAAAGTGGGCGACAGTGACCTCTCTGAGGAAGGGACGTCTGGAAGTGAGACGACGTGGAGAACAGCCATCAGTAGAAAGAAAACAGGTAACAGAATTTACTTGAAGAGTCTTTCTTAGGTAAGGTTCACTCAGAGGAACACTTTTTAATACATTTGTTGCCAGCTCACTGACTACACCCTGGGATTCATCAGAGGTGCCTCTGCCTTGGCCGCCACCTGAGAACGGAAGTAGGGCTGTATTTAGACACTCGGGTCCAGGGCCCCTGGTTACACTGGGGCTCATGCACAGTTCTGCAGTTCCCAGGGTCGCAGGGCTTTCTTCAAGGGTTTTGTCATTTTTCTTGCCGTTGCTTTGGGTTTTGTGTGTTTTTGTTGTTTCAGCTTTTTTTTTTTTTTTTTTGGCTGCGTAACAAGGCTTGTGGGATCTTTGTTCCCCGAACAGGATTGAACCCAGGCCCTCGGCAGTGAAACCACTGAGTCTTAACCAGTCTTAACCACTTGACTGCCAGGGAGTTCCTTCGGCTTTTTTGATGTGTTTAAAAATCTTAATGTGGTCTTGTGTCTGTAAGAGGGTCCCTGACTGGAGACCTGATTTACTGTTGCATTGGGAATGCATGCTTGTTTGTGCAGCTCTCCTTTCTGTCTCCGAGTTCCTCCAGGGTTCTTTTTCTTCGGGTGTATAAATAACCACTGTGGATGGACCCTGTTCTCAGCGCTGTTTGTATCCGTGGGAATTGCGTGGGGCATTTAAAATGTAGCCTCATCAGAACTCATGTTGGTTTTCAGCATCTTGGTGCCACGGTGTCAGGTAAAGGGCTAGTTCAGGTTGTACCCACGCTTTTGAAATGTTCTAGAGCCATTGAAAAGGAAAGTTTTCAAAAACTAATAGAGAAAATATAATGTTTAAAAATTTTTTATAGCAGGACCAAAAAACTCTGTGTAGAAGGTGCCTGATTTGTATATTTAGACATATGCATATAAACATGTACGTATGTATCCGGAAGGATATACACCAAGAGCTAGCCCTACGTGGCAAAATTGTGGGTGATTTCTATTTTCTTTGTACTTTTGTCTGTTTTTTCTAAGTTTTCTTCAATGATCATATATTGTTTACTCAGGAAAAGACAAATCTTTGAAAAAGAAAAGATAAAATATTCCAACTGTAAGCTCAGCACGAGTGACAGCTCACTGAATGGCCTTGAGCACGTTTTGACTTGGCTCTGGCCCTCTCCTTCCGCCACGTCTGTGTCTGAACTAGAGCCGTTCCCCCTCTTCCCTGAGCGCTTCCCAAGATTCCCCCACAGGTTCTTCATCAGATGCTTGTGGGGCCCGCCAGGTCTCCTCCGGGCTCTGCCCTGAGGCCACACCACTCAGGAGCTGGTAGGATTCCAGAGACGGGACACCTTTGAGAGCTTGTGTGATTTCAATAGTAATTTCTATCTGCTTCTCCATGAGCTTTAATGCTCTTTGGATTATTTCTTAAATGCCAGAGTCACGTAAACATCAGTCTGTTGTGTTTCCTGAGGCAGCCCCCTGAGAGTCAGTGTGCTACTGTAGAGAGTTCACCACAGCCTCAGCTTTCCTGAGACTAGGGACAGACCCTGTCTGCCCTGCTCCCACTGGCCTGAGCCCCGGCCCACGTGTTTCCTGTCCACCTCCACTGCACTCCACAGTGGGGTTTTGTCTATGAGGTAATCAAAAGGCAAAATGTGTGATTTCTCCCAGATGTTTTTTTTTTTTTTTAATGTCCCAGGACTAAAAAACCAAAACATCTTTGGGAGATTTTATAAATGTACTTGCAGGGTTTTGTCTGTAAAGAAATGTTCTTTTGGGGACTTCCCTGGTGGTCCAGTGGATAAGGCTCCGAGCTCCCAATGCAGGGGCCCCAGGTTCCATCCCTGGTCGGGGAGCTAGATCCCAAGTGCCTCAGCTAAGACCTGGCGCAGCCAAATAAATAAATAAATATTTTTTTTTTTAAGGAAAAGAAAAAGAAATGTTGTTTTTCACTGAGAGGCACCTAATTGGATGGTGGGTGGCTCCTTTGGGGGTAGCCATGGCCGTGTATTTGAGTTGTGTCTGTGGATGTGTTCCTTGATAGCACTGGGCAGACATCACTGCAGAAAAGAGGGAGTCGCTGAGGAAGGCAGACGGGGCGGCGGCGGAGGCGTGGAGGACGCCGGGCTGCTTCTCCAGGTTGGTAGCAGGTGTTGCTTTTTGTAGAATATGGGTTTGCTGTGGAGCCATCTGGCTGCTGGGGAATTAGGGTCAGAGCTGATTAAACCACATGCCTAATGCGTAAGGTTTTTTTTAATCCCTCAGTCACTGGTGCCTTTTTTGTAATGAGCTTATTGGAGACAAAGAGATTTAAGTATGATGGCAATTTGAAAGATGTCAGTCTTCGTTTTGGCCTGAATTACTAAGATCTGCTCTGTTCCATACAACAAAGCGAGCCCAGTGGTACTTTTCGAATAAAGGAGGCTTACTACGATACCAAGTACAAATTGAACATCTAGATTCAATTTACAGAACAGCGTAGCACACCCAACTGAATTTTCAGATAGAAGAAATAGAACAAATAAAGACTAGCTTCTTCTGAGAACAAATAGAAGGAAGTTTTCAAAGGCAGCGCTTAGGCTTCTGGCTGGCAGGCCTCAGGCATGCTGTGTGCACCGTCCTGTTGGGGGATGCTTCCAGAACCCCGAACTCTGGCTTTCCTGTCTCTAGTCGATGTGATTTCCAAGCCAGGCAGCCTTGTGCTTTGGGCTGATGTTTAGTTTTTCTTCTCACGTAGTTTGACTACAAGGCAGTTGCTGACCGACTCCTGGAAATAACCAACAGGAAAAACATCCCTCCCTTCAACAGGAAGCGTCTCTCCAAGCTGATTAAACAGTAAGTGATCGGGAAAGAAGGTTTCACCTGATCGTCGTTTGTGTTCAAGTCCGGCCCTTTTGTTCTTGCCGCGAGATGCGCTGCCCCTGTGCTTTACCCTTGTTCTCGGTCCTGTAATATTATTAGTCACAGTCTTGCAGTGCCCACACATAAACTGAAAGATTCTGTCAAAACAGCCGCTCCCCTGCCCCTCAAGTTCATTATTTCTCCCAGATGTTTTTTTTTTTTTTTAATGTCCCAGGACTAAAAAACCAAAACATCTTTGGGAGATTTTATAAATGTACTTGCAGGGTTTTGTCTGTAAAGAAATGTTCTTTTGGGGACTTCCCTGGTGGTCCAGTGGATAAGGCTCCGAGCTCCCAATGCAGGGGCCCCAGGTTCCATCCCTGGTCGGGGAGCTAGATCCCAAGTGCCTCAGCTAAGACCTGGCGCAGCCAAATAAATAAATAAATATTTTTTTTTTAAGGAAAAGAAAAAGAAATGTTGTTTTTCACTGAGAGGCACCTAATTGGATGGTGGGTGGCTCCTTTGGGGGTAGCCATGGCCGTGTATTTGAGTTGTGTCTGTGGATGTGTTCCTTGATAGCACTGGGCAGACATCACTGCAGAAAAGAGGGAGTCGCTGAGGAAGGCAGACGGGGCGGCGGCGGAGGCGTGGAGGACGCCGGGCTGCTTCTCCAGGTTGGTAGCAGGTGTTGCTTTTTGTAGAATATGGGTTTGCTGTGGAGCCATCTGGCTGCTGGGGAATTAGGGTCAGAGCTGATTAAACCACATGCCTAATGCGTAAGGTTTTTTTTAATCCCTCAGTCACTGGTGCCTTTTTTGTAATGAGCTTATTGGAGACAAAGAGATTTAAGTATGATGGCAATTTGAAAGATGTCAGTCTTCGTTTTGGCCTGAATTACTAAGATCTGCTCTGTTCCATACAACAAAGCGAGCCCAGTGGTACTTTTCGAATAAAGGAGGCTTACTACGATACCAAGTACAAATTGAACATCTAGATTCAATTTACAGAACAGCGTAGCACACCCAACTGAATTTTCAGATAGAAGAAATAGAACAAATAAAGACTAGCTTCTTCTGAGAACAAATAGAAGGAAGTTTTCAAAGGCAGCGCTTAGGCTTCTGGCTGGCAGGCCTCAGGCATGCTGTGTGCACCGTCCTGTTGGGGGATGCTTCCAGAACCCCGAACTCTGGCTTTCCTGTCTCTAGTCGATGTGATTTCCAAGCCAGGCAGCCTTGTGCTTTGGGCTGATGTTTAGTTTTTCTTCTCACGTAGTTTGACTACAAGGCAGTTGCTGACCGACTCCTGGAAATAACCAACAGGAAAAACATCCCTCCCTTCAACAGGAAGCGTCTCTCCAAGCTGATTAAACAGTAAGTGATCGGGAAAGAAGGTTTCACCTGATCGTCGTTTGTGTTCAAGTCCGGCCCTTTTGTTCTTGCCGCGAGATGCGCTGCCCCTGTGCTTTACCCTTGTTCTCGGTCCTGTAATATTATTAGTCACAGTCTTGCAGTGCCCACACATAAACTGAAAGATTCTGTCAAAACAGCCGCTCCCCTGCCCCTCAAGTTCATTCTGCAGAGGCAGCTAAACCCACCTCTTAGCTGTTTCGTGATGATGTAGAAGGAAGCCTGTGGAGAACGTGTAAAGTCTACTAATCAAGAAATTGCAGTGTGGTTGGGGTAGCGTTTCAGCTATTTCCCCCTCCCCGCCCTCCAGCTCCCACTTTGTCTGCCAGAAGTGTGGTTGTGACACCATTACAACCATTCAGGTAATTCGCTGCGCAGCCCCCGGGCTTGGGACTCATGACAGGTAACAGCCGAACTTCATCACACACTCTGAGCCGGCCCTGTTCTGAGCAGCGCACACAGCTCACTTCACGTTCGGGACGGCACCACAGGGCGGCTTCTGTCACTGCCCCGCTTACAGATGAGTTAGCTGGGGCACAGAGAGGCGACCGATGGCCCGGGCTCCCAGCTGCCAGACGCAGCTGGACGCTGGCCTGTCTGCTGCCCAGCGCTGCCGTGCAGCCCACACGCCCCTCACAGCACACGCCCCTCACAACACCTGCCCCTCACGGCACACGGCTCCTCACGGCACACGGCTCCTCACGGCACACGGCTCCTCACGGCACACGCCCCTCACGGCACACGCTCCTCACGGCACACGGCCCTCACGGCACAGGGCTCACAGTTCTTTTTGTTCGAATACATTAGTCGTGTAGAGCAAAACATGGCTAGGCTGTCTCCACTTGGTAACAAAGCAGAGAATGGAATGTAAGTAGAGATGTAAGCTTTTTCAGCCTTACGAAACAAGATTTTAGTTTCTCCGTTTCATTTGGATACGCCAAGACACATCTTTAGATCCTCGTGTCGTTGATGATATGATGACACTTGAGGGCAGTTTTGTCCTTTGTTTCTTGCCCTTGCCTCACACCACCTTCCTCTTCCACCTCCCCTTCTAGGAAAGAAGGAAGCTGAGTTAACAAACTCCAAATATTGCTTCACCCTTTAAGCTTCTGTATGTAAAATGGAAAACAACAAGGTCCTACTGTATAGCACAGGGAACTATACTCAACGTCGTATTATAAACTATGGCGGTAAAGAATGTAAGGGAAGAATATATATGTGTGTATAACTGAGTCACTTTGCTGTAGAGCAGAAACTAGTAACGTTGTAAGTCAACTACACTTCAATACAAATATATTGATAACAAAACACTCAGCTGTGCAGTTAAATGGGTGAATTGTTTAGTATGTGAATTATGTCTCAATAAAGGTTTTATTTTAAGGAAAGACAAGTATCGCTTATATTTTAAAAGGTTAGTGCATATGTTTACAGGAGACGGAAAGACAGGGTTTCTCTAGGAAGCTTTCTTGTTTTCTGTTTCAGATTCCAAGATCTTTCTGAAGGTGAGGAAAATGAGAAGATTACAATTGGTCATGTTCTTAATAAGCGTGGACCCCACAGAGGGCAGTTGTGCCAAATATTGAAAAACAGGATTGAGAGACATGAATTGAAAGCATGAGAAATTAGCCTGCTCAGCTGAGCAGAGGCCCTCGCAGGAACCCGGCGTTGGGCCTTTTCCAGCCCGCCGCCCACCCCCGTCCCGAGACCAGTGCAGAGCCAGACGCGGGCGCGAGCCCCTGGGGCTGGGTGGATTCTTCATGAAGAAGTCAAGCTGATCTCTCAGAGTCCCTTTCATTTGCTGTATGATCAGTCGTCCCCCAGGGGATGCTGCTGCCTGTGAGCTTGGTTACATTTGAGCCAAGTGGACAGTCTGCTGCCCCGTCCCTCGTGCACACAGGGAGCTTAGAATTGGAGGGCCTTGCAGACCTGGCTGAGGTGTAGAGGGTGTCACCCCAGGTCTGCAGTCCCTTGCCTTAGCGGAGAGATCCACAAAGCTTTTTTTTTTTTTAATATATAAATTTATTTATTTTTGGCTGTGTTGGGTCTTCGTTGCTGCACACGGGCTTTCTCTAGTTGCAGCGAGCGGGGGCTACTCTTCGTTGCGGTGCGCGGGCTTCTCATTGCGGTGGCTTCTCGTTGCAGCGCACAGGCTTCAGTAGTTGTGGCACGTGGACTCAGTAGTTGCGGCTCACAGGCTCTAGAGCACAGGCTCAGTAGTTGTGGCGCACGGGCTTAGTTGCTCCGCGGCCTGTGGGATCTTCCCGGGCCAGGGCTCGAACCCGTGTCCCCTTCATTAGCAGGCGAATTCTTAGCCAGTGCACCACCAGGGAAGACGCCACAAAGCGTTTTTAAGTCTGTACTTCCTGTGTCGCAGCTTTCGGGTTGGGGTCGGAGGAGTAGTGAGGGCTTTATGGCAGAAATCAGGGTTAAAACCACCCATGTGACATGGGGAGGGGCGTGGCTCGGAGGCCCTGGGGACAGAGCAGTGCCGGTCTCAGAAAGCTGACCAGAAGGGGCTTTGGTGTCCAGCAGGCAGTATCTCTCACCTCAGTTTTGCTGAGGACACTTCTGGTGATGAAGATGACCAAACCCTCAGTCAAGAGAAGCATAAGAAGAAAGGGAACAAACTTCTGGAGAAAACGGACGTGGAAAGAGGGAAAGGTGAGCCGCAAAGCCCGCAGTCTGTGAGGGTGGGGGTGAAAGGGGGACTGCCTTTGCCGTCCACACGGGTCATCGCAGAGCGGAAGCCATCGCTCTGAGGGGCTGAGACAGAAAGTCTGTCCGAGTGTTTTGCTGTTTCCTGTGGAACCACGTGGCAGCCTCCCTAAAGTAAAGGCATTTACTGACTCCTAGTGGAGAAAGTGGGTGGGGACGGGGGATGCTGGGTGGACAGTGCCCTTCGGAGCATTTGTTTTATTACTGGGCCTGGGCCTGAAAATTAGTAGAAATCGGAATACTATTTCGGATGCATTTATATCAAAGCAGGCCTTAGGAAGGTCTCCGGCCACAGCCGGGGCAGGGAAGAGGTGGCGCCGGGTGAGGAAGCTCGTGGGGCCCGAGGGCGCGGAGGAGGACCTGTTGGGAGACCGTGGGGGCGTGCCCTGCGCTCCCCCACGAGGCCGGCCAGGTGGCCTGGGCACCGGGGCGCTCTCTGACCGGTTTGTGTCTCTAGGAGCCAAGTTCTCTCCTGCCGAGGAAGAGGAGAGCGCAGGCCGCGTTCCAAAGAGAAAAAGGAAAAACAGGAAGAGCCACCTCCGGCCTGAGCACTTGGGGCCGGGTGGTGAGGCCACGTGCCCGGAGCAGGACGGCAGCCGGCAGCCAGAGGCCGGTCCCGGAAGAGCCCAGGAGGCGAGTGCGGCTGAGCTGGGGACGGTGGCCGCGCCCTGCCCCCGGGAGCAGAGCGGCCCGGAGCCCGCCTCCGTGCACAGCAGGAGGCGACGACTGAGGCAGAGGAGCCTGAGGGTCCAGGTGGAGAGCCCAGGGGGAGCGGCCCCGGCTGGCGGCGCCCCGGGCCTGAAGAGGACGCGCGAGCGCGGCGCCCTCCTGGTGAACGGCAGCGGCCCGCCCACCATGGCCCGGCCCCTGCCCCCTCCGGCGAGCCCCGCAGGCAGAGGGGACTGCCCGGCCACCCTGCCCCAGGGCGGGAAGCTGAAGAAAAGGAGGAGGGAGTCCAGCGGCCTTGACCTCCACGACCTGTCTGCTCAGAAAGCTGCCGTTTTGAAAAAGAGGAAGAAAGTGAAAGAGATGTCAAAGTGGGCGGAGCACAGAGGGGTCAAGCTCGTGCAGGCCCTGGTAAGGCGGCTGGGCCCAGGGCAGGGGGCTGGAGCTCCCGGGCAGGAGTGTCAGGGCCCTACCTGCTCAGCCGCTTGCATGGGCAGGGCAGGGGACAGCCAGCCCCGGGCCCAGGGAGCGGTCATGGCTCCGGACAGCCTCTACCAAGGAGCAAGCAGTGACCCCCTCGGTGGCTTCCTCTGCTTCCCCCCCAGCCCCCACCCCTCCGGCTCCGCAGAGGCCAGGGCAGGGCCAGCCTCAGGCTGGGGAGCTGTCCCCGTGGCCAGTCCCAGCAGATAAACAGGCAGGTGTGTATCTCCATCACACGCTGATCTCGTTTTTCTTTTTCAACTCGTGGCCAGTCCTGGCAAAGGCAGAAGCCCCAAATTCTCTTATCTCACTGATGTTTTTAATGAAAAAACTTTTTGTCCACTTGGATCTCTAGAGCCACCTATAGACGGGGACCTGGGCTCTAGGTCTGCGTCTCACACCCTCCTCTCTGGACGTGCAGTGCGTCTGTGCTAGTGGTCTGCAGGCGTCGCCTCCCTAGCACACAGCCTGCCAGCGGCGCCCATGCTGGCCTGGCTGCTTCTGCCTCACGCGGCACAGCTAAGGAGCGTGACAGAGACCTCACGGCCTGCAGAGCCGGAATCGTTTACTCCCTGGCCCTTTTCCAGAACAGGCCAGCTGACCCCTGCCCAGCATGTGTATCTGCATCTCCTGCTTTGCAGCAGTTATGACATCAAGGCCCTTGTCTACAGAGCTTGTGTGGACTGGGTTACACGCTGCTTCCGGGCCTCACGGTGCAGGATCCCTAAGTGGGTCCGTAGTCAGTCTGAGCCAGGGAAACGGCACGCAGCTGGGATTCAGGAAGTCTGTTCTCACCTCGGACCTTCCCTGACTGCCGTGTCAGCTGTGTCCCCTTCTCTGGGCTCCGCAGCCTCTGCCCTTCACCCACTAGGCACTGGTGCTCTTTCTTCACTAAGAATGTCAGAGGGATTTCCTTCGGGTCTCGTTTCTCTGGCCCTGGTAGCCCTCCTCGGAGAGGGTTGGAGCGGCTGCTAAATGAGTCACAGGGTCGAGGGAGGTTTTCCTCCCCAAGGGGTGGCGTGTCTTGTCCATGTGTGCAACACCGTGGGTCCTGGCCAGGAACACCAAGGACTTGCCAAAGCCACCAGTGGGCTGCCTTGGGCTTCCCAGACCCCTGAGACCCCAGGAATAGAGCAGGGCCCGCCGTGGGGTTGTCAGTGTAAAACATCCAGGGGACATTCTGTGTCTGCCTGTCACGGACCCACAGATCCTGGTAGCCTCACACTCTCCCTCCCATGCCAAACTTTCCGTGGGCAGTAATGTCTGATCAGAAATGAGAGAGTGAATTACTGCGTAGTAGATGGTCTCTGAAAGGCAGAGATCTTCAGAACATGGGCATAAGTTTGAAGATGGGTAAAAATGGGTTCTTGTGGCTGAGAAGGTAGACCTCTGGCCATCGGCATGGTGCCAGCGTGGAGAGGCGGGCATTCATGTGTGTGTGGCGTCTGCTCAGGAAGCGAGGTGTTTGTACACCTGGAACAGGAAACGGGGGGCTTGGGGTGAGCTGGTAAGTGGGTCCCACCTTGTGTCTGCTCGCTTCCTACATTCACAGGGGGGTGTGACCCCCATCTCGCCCCTCTGCACACAGGGGAGTGGTGGGGCGCTCAGCCCTTTGAAGCAGCAGCTGAGGACCCAGAAGGACTTCGTGAAGTTTGACGCCTCCTCCTCCCCGAAGCCCCTGTTCTTCAGGAAGGCCAAGGGCAGCGGGGCCGCCACCTCGCCAGGCCCCGGGCTGCAGGTACCCGCCCCCCCGGCCCACCACGGCCACCCGAGGCGCAGACAGGGGCTCTGCGCGCTGGCCTCGGGCCCCGCTTCTGGCCTCTGCCGCCTCCCACGGTGTGCCAGCCTTGTTCAGGCAGCCATTCCGGCCCCGGGCAGCCCGAGGGCTCAGCGGGGAGCTTGAGGTGCAGTCGGTGACACCGTTCCGCGTCGGCGGGACTGGGGTGCCGTGTCCAAGAAGTCGCAGGACTAGGCAACGAGGCGGGGGACAGAAGCTCTGGGGAGTCTGGGTCCGCAGATCTGCCTGGGACACGACGGGGAGCGGTCAGAGCAAGTCGCGGTGGTGGGAGAGGGCGGTCACTGTTTCAGGGCTCAGGAAGGCAGGGCCAGCCGTGCCAGGTGCCCAGGCCGGGCCACTGGGGGTGCGTCCAATCCACCTCCAGGAGACAGAGGTCCTGGCAGAGCCCTTGTGGCGGGCAGGCCGAGCTGACCTGCTGCGGACACCCCCGGCGAGCTCACATTTAAATAGCACCCACTCGAACTGGCAGGGTGACCGCTGCCTGTGTTTCTTTTAAGGTATTTTAGGGATATTTGTTCAATGACTCAAGACTCACACAAGCCAAGTCCCTCTCTTAAAATGTTGATATTAAAGCAAAAATGGTATAAAGTAGAATTATGGGGTTCACACAGGTTTGGGATTCTAAGAAGGATTTGATAAAGTGCCTCATAATGCAGAGTGGGGACGCTTCTAGGAATTTGTCAGGTCGGAAGCAGTTACTTAATTTTGATGAATTGTTCGAACATCCAGTCCGCTTGGAGCCCTCCTGCACAAGACGCTGGGAAGCGCCCGTCCGTTGCCCCCAGAAGTCCGGTTCTGTGACAGGAGCGGGCCCATCGCTCCCCTTACGAGGTCACGGCGGGGCTCGGGGCGAGGCGGATGGAGCTCATGGTGAGCTTCTCTTGCTCCCGGGAGGTTTCAAACACCGAAACTTTGCTCGGCTTTCCTCCCCGGGACCCCAGCGACAGGCAGTTACTGCAGAGTGGGGCCGGCCCGCCGGTGCTGGGCCTGCAACGCGGCCCCCGTGGGCTCTCGGGGCGGCTGGGCCGCTGTCCTTTGCTCCTATCGGTGTCGTTTTCTTCTGCAGCCACACAGGACGCCGTCCAGCTCCAAGAAGGTGACCTTCGGGCTGAACAGGAACACAACGGCGGGTGAGTCGGCGTCCGCTCTGCGGGGCGGGGAGGGCCTGGGCCCGTTGCTGAGTCAGCGGGCGGCCCCACGCTGGGCTGCTCCGGGGCAGCCGGGAGGGCCTCGGCTTCCAGACCTGCCTTCCCTGATTCTGAAGCCCTGTCGGCCCGCGGTCTGGCGGTCTGTCCTGCCTCCACGAAGGTCTGCAGGCTGCC
>NW_006779129.1:2426919-2437487 GCF_000442215.2 Lipotes vexillifer | reverse complement strand
GGGGGGGCGGCACGCTTGTCTTACCGCTTTCAATACGGGTGTGATTCACTTGCCTTGCTTTGTCTTTCAAAGGAGGAAACAAAGGTTTTTACAAGTACATAATGAGTTTAGGTCCTGGCTGTTTTTAAGGACCACAAGTAAACGTCTGTGTGCACGTGTGCGTGTGTGTGTTTGTGCGTGCACACACACGTGTGCAGAAGGGAGGGGCTGTCTGGAGAGGACCTGTGAAGCTCTCATCTTCAGCGCTGGAGAAAATGGGGGGAACAAATCCACCAGGAAGGAAAGGCTCCTCCTTCAACTGTCTAAACCTGGGGTTCATCCCAGACCCAAATTGGGGGTTCACCGAGTTCCCATGTTCCGTAACCACCGCCCGCGACCTGGCCCGCCTGGTGCTCCCCCCACGTCCGTGCCGGCGGCCTCAGGGTGTTTTCCGAGGAGGATAAAAGTCGTCTGAGGGAAGGAGCCTCACTGGTGACTCCATTTCCTCCCGGGCTCTCAGGCCCCGGGCCTGGCGAGGGCGCCGCCTTGCCGGGAGTGAGCACGTGGCTCAGGGCTTGCGGGAGCCTGCGCTGCCGGCAGCACCGAGGTGGGCGGATGGGCAGGACAGAGGGAGGCGTGCGCACCCTGTTAACCTGTGGTCTTGCTTTCATCCGGGGCAGAATTCAAGAAGACGGACAAGAGCATCTTGGTCAGTCCCACGGGCCCCTCCCGGGTGGCCTTCAACCCTGAGCAGAGACCCCTCCACGGAGTGCTGAAGACCCCCAGCAGCTCGCCGGCCAGCACGCCCCTGGGAACCAAGAAGTCGCTGACCAGCACGCCAAAGAGGAGGCCGACGGCTATAGACTTCTTCTAGGGTAGTCAGTCCTTTCACAGACTGCTTTTGTACAGAGTATTCTATAAATTATAACGTTTAAAAGGTGGGGCCTTTTTATTGTTTTATAAATTCCCATGAGTTGTGTGTACGAGGTTCTGGGTGAGCCGCGGGGCCGCGGGCGTCTGGGTTGAGCTTCTGCTGCAGACGACATTCGTGCTCGAGCTCTCCGCTCCCAGGATGTTCCCAGCTGTGGGCGACCTCAGGGCCCCCCGCCGTGGCGGCGAGGCCCATGGGCCGAGAGCACACTGCCCGGTGCCCCTGCACTGATGTACGCGGTGGCATCGCGGGGCCCAGTTCCTCACCAGCCCCGCCCAGCACGTGTGGAACTGCCAAGCGAGGCTGGTTTTCTGGTGGTCTTCGGTCTAACGGTCTGTCTTTTTTCTTTTTCAAAGCATGTAGGGCTTTGTTCCCGTGTTCTGGGGGTGTTTAGCAGTTTGGGGTAGAGGTGACTTGTAACCACATCAGCAATACCGTGCTTTTTCTGCGTGCTCGCAGTGCGTGCTCAGCGGGGGTGACCCCGCGAGTTGGGGGCACTGGGGCGGGAGAGAAGAGCCTCTGCCCTCGGGGGTCAGACACTTCCTTCCCTCTGCCTTGGCCTGGTTTCCTCCCTGGTTTCCTACCTCTGGGCCAGCCTAGGGTGCCCCCCCTGGGCGCCCGGGTCCTCTTGCTGTGTGAGCCGACACCCTCCATGGCTGGCGGCCCCAAGAGCAGCTTCCCCATCTTCAGTCCCAATTCACGTCTTCAGAGGCGCGGCCACTGTGTCTGAAAGCTGGGTTCCTGCTAGAAGGCAAAAGAAGCAGCCTTTAAGAATTGTCTGTGCTTATTTATTTGTTTGTAGCTACCTTTTTTTAAGTGTCGAAGCTTGCACTTACAGATTTTTATAAAGCTCTAATTTTAGTTAATTACAGCAATCGGGGTGGAAGGCGCTCAGACTTCAGTTGGAAAAACAGAAATGCAGCTTAGAGCAGAGCTGGCTAGGTGATTGATCTGTCTTGGGAAACTGTGTCTGTCCCTCGAGCCTGAGTGGCAGGTGGGACACAGACCCAGAAACCTTAGAGAAGCCCCTGGGGCCCCTCCCGGCTCTGTCTGGAGTTTACAGCCCTAAGGAGGTGGTGCAGAATTTGCCGGGGACATAGTTTCGCTCTTGGCTCCGGAGACCTCGGGCCTTCTCCCTCCCCCTGTGCAGGAGCCCCAGTTTCTCACCACAGCCCAAGCCAGCCCCCTTCGCTACTCCCCAGCACAGGACCCCAGCATTGCCTTGGTGGCCCCAGCTGCAACTTGGGTGACAGGGCCTCACTGGGGTTGCAGGGCTGATGTGACTTTGGTTTCCTCGATCACGTGATCAGGGTGGGGTCCTCTGCAAAGACCACAGCTGACAACTTGCAGGTCAGGTGGGCCGGCCTGCGGGGGCCTGGTGAGGAAGGAGGGTGTGCGAGCTTTGTTCCTGGCCCGCTTTCTAACAAAGCTGTATCATAATCAGGCCGCGAGAAAAGAAAGCATCAACATCGTGCTGTTAAGTAGTCATTGTAACCTTGTGGTGGTTGCATGGTTTTTAGTGTGCTGCCTTTGATAGGATCCATCGAAACCAAAACTGATAGTGTGAAAAGGTTAGATGTGAATACTCAGATATTTTTAACTTTTTGTTTTTAAAAAAATTGTTTCGTTATCCTTGGTCAAATTATTTTTCTAACAATTTTTTATTTCAGCGTTCAGGATGGGTCATATAGCCGAATGGGCCGTATAATCCAACGATGTTAAGATGTCTTAGCAAGACATCCAACGGCAAAAATGGCTCGTTTGTCCTGCAGTTGAGAGCGGGGGCTTTCTCCCTCGCTCTGATATGTCATCTGTCGCTCCTGAGGCCCCAGTGGGGTGTCCTGGGCACGTCCTGCCTGAGGCCCGGAGCCCCAGGAGTGACAGTGTGTCTTGGATTCCATCTCTCCTTCTCTGAATCTGTCCTGACTTACTCCATTTTGTGGGTAAGCTCAGTAGGTTTACTGTGGCTTATTTCTAATGCCTAAGTTTTGGCAACAAAGAAAGAAAAAATACAATTTTTTAAAATTCTCATTCCATACACTCCAAGAATGTATCACATAAGGAAAATGTCTTTACAATACCAGTTTTCTATTGGATGCATGTATTTTCCTAGCTAAAGTTGCCAGGGGGACTTGGAAGTCCAGAAGGGGAAATAATTTAAATTAATGCTGCTGATCTTACGGTCTTTTGTAAAGTGATCATCTTGCCTCTTACCCCATAGGACTGATCAGTTTTGTACAATTTGGTGTCACACTTTGCAAATGTATTATCCTTTTCTAACTTTTGCTGAACTGAAGCACAAAGAAAAGCATAAAGAAAATCGGGAAGCAGTCGCTAGTGTTGGAAGGAATATGAAATTGAATCTGTCTTTTGACTAGTGTGTGTGTGTTTTCTCTGAATTTTCCTGGCTGCTGACAAGGCCTGCTTGTTTACAATCATTTTGTATTCGTGTCTGCAGGGTTTGTCAGTACTCGTCAAAGCCAAATCCAATAAAAAAATCAGTCTTTGCCCTCAGATTTGTACTTGATCTTGACTGTCAGCGTATGTAAAACTATGCCTCTTTCGGAGCTATTATAATGCAGCCGGGGTTCGCTGACGTTAGGGACAGTGGTAAGTGTTTGAGCACAGGCGTCTTTGGGCACCCGTCCTTCTGTTGTGCATCCCCTGCCTGGAGCCGGCAAGGGGGTTTGTGGCGAGTCTCGCCCTGCGGCTGCTCACGGACACCCCCACTGCCAGGCCTGAAGCACCCTGCTCCTCAGGCCTCGGCCTGTGAGGATGGTTGTAGGGGACGCCGGTGTCCTGGGCGGGGACCCCCATCTCCACCACAGAGAGGTGCCTGCCGCTGTTCAGCTTCCCCGAGTGGAAAGGTAGACGGCCCTGTCTCGCCAGGCAAGCAGAGCACCGCTACCTGCTCTTGGCCTATATACACACGTGTTCCCCGAACAGACGCTCCTCGGTCACGGTTTGGATCCCAGACACGTCCGCAGAGGGTCACTTAACCCATAAAATAACACCTGGAACACCCGTGAGGCCCCCACGCCCTCATACGTCCTCCCCGACCCCCGTCTCAGCAGCAGGACCACGAGATGCCTGTATCCACCTGTTCCTCCAGCGACGGGCGTTTGGTGCCAGGCTCTTGCTGATATAAACGGAGCTCAGATGTCAGCCAAGCTTTCCTGTCTGCCTGGTGCCAGTTGGGACTCCTCCCCGAGGTGAATGCGAAGTCCCAGCAGGGTCTGTGTCCTCGGGCGCCCACACCCGCTGTCCGCCTCTGCCAGTGTCTGGTTCCCCATTCCTTTACCTGAGTGTGGGGCAAGGGGCCTGAGCCCGGCCCACCCCTCCTGAGATGCTGCAGGCACCAGGGAGCCAACCTGTTCCTGAAGGTTCGGGGTTAGGGGCAGGGTTATGTCACTCAGCCACCACTACCTAAAATCACCTTGAAACACGGCAGTTCTCAGAGTGGGGTTTCTGGGGATCTCTCACCGTTTCCATGCCCTCACCCACAGACTCATCCATCTGGTCAGCTCCTTTCAGCACCGGCTGGCATGCTCAGTGCCCTCCCCTTTCCTACGTGGCAGACGATAGCCTTGCAGGAGCCACCCTCCTTAGAAGACAGACTTCGGAAGTTCCCTGGCGGTCCAGTGGTTAGGATTTGACACCTGGGCAGGGAACTAAAATCCTGCGAGTTGCACAACGCGGCCTAAAAAAGAAGACTGCGAAATGGGTATCTTTCCCTCCAGTACTAACAGTGTGTATCCTCTATAGCAAATCACTCATTCATTCAGCAAATGTTGAGTGCCTGCCGTGTGCCAGGCCGTGTTCTGTGCTACATGCTGCAGCGGCAGCAGTCAACGCAGACCAAGTCGGTGCCTGACGATGCTGACCCGGGGGCCGGGGGGAGGGGGGTGAACAAACAGATAAAATGCATGCCCGTCACCTGGGGACAAGAGCTCCATGTGGAAAAAAATAAAGCATGTGGGACTTCCCTGGTGGCACAGTGGTTAAGAATCTGCCTGCCAACGCAGGTTCAAGCCCTGCTTCGGGAATATCCCACATGCCACAGAGCAACTAGCCCGTGCACGGGAATATCCCACATGCCACAGAGCAACTAAGCCCGTGCACCACAACTACTGAGCCTGCACTCTAGAGCCCGCGAGCCACAACTACTGAGCCCATGTGCCACAACTACTGAGCCTGCGCTCTAGAGCCCGCGAGCCACAACTACTGAGCCCATGTGCCACAACTACTGAAGCCCATGCGCCTAGAGCCCGTGCTCTGCAACAAGAGAAGGCTGTGTACCGCAACGAAGAGTAGCCCCTGCTCGCCACAACTAGAGAAAAGCCCGCGCACAGCAATGAGGACCCAACACAGCCAAAAAAATAAACCGTTTTTTTCTTAATTTACCTGACTGCTAGGAAAAAGGAAACATTTGAACAGAGACCAAAAGAGATTGAAAAGTGAGCTGTGGCATGTGAAGAAAGTATGGCCAGCGGAAGGAACAGCCCGTACGGAGGCCCTGGGGCAGGTGCACATGCAGGGAATTGAAAGAGCAGCCAGGACAGCTGGGACCTGTAGAACAGTCATGCCAGGAGCTCAGGGAAACCGCTCCCAGGAGAGACCTGACAAGCTGGTCACACTTAGCAAAGAGCCATTCAGAGTCCCTGGAGATTGATCAAAGGGCTTAGGACAAACTGAGAAGCATTTGTTTGATAATATGTACAAAAGCTCGTGAGAACAGTGGAAGCCGTGGCGCTGGAGCTGGGGCTGTACCCACGCCTCAAAGGGATGGCTTCAGGGTGTCGGCAGCCGCCTGGCAGTTCCCACCTCCCTGCTGCCCTGGGGTGGAGGAGCTTTTCCTGGGAGACTCGGCAGCTGAAGAGTAACCTTCTCTGCTTCCACAGCTCCAGGGAGCACAGGGAGGGCCAGGGCTGCTGGCGTGCTGGTGTAGGGGCTCTGCGGGTAGCACCTTCTAAACCTCGGACAGAGGGGGACTCTGCCGCTCGGGGCAAAAGCCTGGGTCTCCCTCCGGCCCCAGGAGGTGTAGGAGCTTCTCCCGGGGGGCCCTCTCTCCTGCCAGGCTCTGTGCCTTACAGATATCCCTGCATCCAGTCCTCAGCGTCCCGGCAGGTACACTGTGATGAGTCCCCGTCACAGACGAGGAAATGAGGCCTGGAGATGCACGTGCAGAGCAGGGCTCTGATCCCAGCTCACCTGTCCCGCACGCCGCCAAACCCTGACTCCTCAGTGTGGACCCCAGCCGGCAGTTAGGGGTCAGTCACCCCCAGGCCCGGTGAATCCGCCCCAGGGGATTAAGGCACACACAGTGGGAGGAGCCCTGGTGCAAAGAGCAGTGTCAGCGCAGGGCTCTCGACGCAGGAGGCTCCTCGGCAAACACGCTGACCTGAGTCGACCCCAGCTGCAAACCCACAAAAGCAGAGGGGTTTTCTCTGCTCTGCATCCACCAGGTCCGAGCTAGGGAAACCCCGCCAGAGCCCTGGGCCTCAGCCCTCCCCTCAGCCTTGAAGTTTTTGAGCTACATGAGAGCAGAACAAATAACCCCACAAGCTCCCCGAGAGCCACCGTCTGGAGTGAAGTGATGCTGACATTGGCCGCGGGTTTGTTTATGTTCTTTTGGACTAAACCCTCTCAAATGATATCCCAAACACCCCAGCCTGCTCTGCCAGAGAATGATGTTCTCTGTAACCACATCACTGCAGTCCCGCCAACCCAAATGAGATCCCCAACATCCTCTCTCACAAGCCCACGGTCAAATTTCCCCCCAGTTGTCCCCAGACATGCTTTTTCTAACCAGGAAATCACCAAGGATCACACGTGGCATTTGCTTATTGTGTCATAAAGGTTCTTATTCTGGAGCGTCTCCTCCCTTACTTTTTTGTCACGACATTGGATTTGGGAAGAGTGTGTCTAACCTTGACCCTACAACCCCCAGGTAGACTGTGATTGCTCTGGGGATGGTCTAGCAGGGGTTGGGACCTTTCTGCTTGGTCTCGGGACCCCAGGGTGGGAAGCCCAGCAGTCTGACGCCCCCGGCATCGCTGGCCAGGTGAAGCCTTGGATTGATGGGCCGGTTGCCGTGATCTCCAACATCAGCCTTCCAGCTTTCTCAGGAAGCTGATACAGTGAAAGGCTTTATTTTCAACTCCGGGAAAGGATGAGTTCCCCCAGCCCAGAGTCAGGACTGTGTCCCCAGAGCACAGGCTGGTTTTCTCTGAGACCTGGGCCCAGGGGCAGCCCAGGACTGGCGCACGATCTGGCCCAGTTCTCTATCTCTGGGGAAACAAACCCAACGAGGAGGCCAGTTCTCACCTGGCCAGGCGCTGAACCAGGCACCGTGGGGACATGGCAGACCCCAAAGAACATCATCTCCCCAAGAGGTCCTGCCTCCACATGCACAGCTTGTCACCTGATTTTCATCTTTAAGCTGTGGATCCACCTAGAACGTCGGATAAATTCTGGGCTTAGCACACGGGGCAGCAGGCCCGGACGCGGCCGGATTGTGCAAGGAGTCAACGGAACCCTGGAATAAACTTGATTATTTTACCAGCACCCTGACTAAATACGCGAAACATAAGCCAAGTCAAAGTTTTGTTTACAAGCACAACACGGATGCAGAGAAGTGGCAAGGCTCAGCCCTGTTTCTTGAGCCTGCAGAGCCTGCTGGAGCCAGGTCTGCACACTCGGGTAGTGACCCTGCTGGGGGGTTCGGAAGGTGGGAGAAGGCCCAGCTTCCACCCTGCGCCGTCACCACCCCCGGCCACGTGCAGAAGCTCAAGATGGCCCCCGAGCTCCCTCGCGGAAGAAAGGGCCCCGCAGAGGCTGGCAGAGGGGAGGGCCCTCTGTCTCCCCCAAGACCACCTTGCCCTTCCTTCTGCAAGTGCTGGGAGCCAGGCGGCAGGCGGGCCTGGTCCTTACTTGACTTACAAAACGGACTGGCCTTTCAATCGGCACGTCAGCTCCCAGCCTGGTCGAGGAGCAGGCCCGAGGCCACTCCCTGTGGGGCTTGTTAGATCAAATTCATATTTTATGGTAAGACAAGAAAAATTTAAACAAAAAATTCTTCTCTGCCCTTTGGCGTCCTCTCCCCACCACTGTGCCTCGTGTATCCGTGTTAGGAGTCGACCAAAGCTCCCCATCGACAGAAATTCCTGCTCAGCCAAGAAGAGCAACGTTCTCCCAGCATCTACAAGACAACCCCTTAAAGATAACATTCCTTCTTGGTCCTGTAAGGGACCACATGGCCCAGCACAATGATGCTTAGACCTGGGTTACGTAAAGTGTCAATAATAGGTCATTTGATGTACAGCCCTCTGTCTCAAAAACCTTACGTAACTGCCATGACTTCTAATGGGCAGAACAGTCCTCAGAGCTTTTCTGAGATGCTCTTCCTGGGTTAGAATCCTCAGATGTGGCTCAAAGCTTTCCATTTCTTTCTCAGATCGACTGCTTAACTTTTCTGGCGACAGGATTTGGGGGGAGGTGACAGGTGAGGGGCTTCCAGAGGGGAATCCCCTTCAGGGCCAGCGGGTGTACGCACCTCGGCGCCCTCTGACCTTTCTCTGGGAACAGCTACCCGAAGAGGGCTGTCCGCACACTGCCCACGAGGACGGGCGCGGCTGCTGGGGGCTGGCGAGGGCAGGAGCCCGGGCCTGCTGTGTGCGTGGCAGGGGGGCTTGCTCTAGTCCCGATGGCAGGGGCTGCAGGTGGGCGAGACTCTGGTTGACTCAGCCGTCCCCCCTCTGCGGGTTCTGATGGTACGTTTCCCTTTGCAGAAGCACTCGCACTGAGCCCCGAACTCATCCCGTGGAAGCAAGTGGCAGGGGGGCCGGGCCGCCTGCATTTTGACTCAGTTCAGCCTCGTGTTCATCAGATGCCTGGACAACCCTTTGTTCCCAGGACTCATGGCCTCTGCGGCCCCATCTAAAACGACTGCAATTCTTCCTGGCATTAGTCACTGCCAGCTGACTAAGGCTTCAGGCCATCAATCTTTTTTTTTTTTTTAAAACATCTTTATTGGAGTATAATTGCTTTACAATACTGTGTTAGTTCCTGTTGTACACCAAAGTGAATCAGCTATTATGTATACACATATCCCCATATCTCCTCCCTCTTGCGTCTCCCTCCCTCCCACCCTCCCTCTCCCACGCCTCTAGGTGGTCACAAAGCACCGAGCTGACCTCCCCGTGCCATGCGGCTGCTTCCCACTAGCTATTTTACGTTTGGTAGTATATATATGTCCATGCCACTCTCTCGCTTTGTCACAGCTTACCCTTCCCCCTCCCCATGTCCTCAAGTCCATTCTCTATGTCTGCGTCTTTATTCCTGTCCTGCCCCCAGGTTCTTCAGAATGATTTTTTTAGATTCCATATATATGTGTTAGAATACGGTATTTGTCTTTCTCTTTCTGACTGACTTCACTCTGTATGACAGACTCTAGGTCCATCCACCTCATTACAAATAGCTCAATTTCGTTTCTTTTTATGGCTGAGTAATATTCCATTGTATTCATGTGTCACATCTTCTTTATCCATTCATCTGATGATGGACACTTAGGTTGCTTCCGTGTCCTGGCTATTTATTGTAAATAGAGCTGCAATGAACATTGTGGTACATGACTCTTTTTGAATTATGGTTTTCTCGGGGTATATGCCCAGTAGTGGGATTGCTGGGTCGTATGGTAGTTCTATTTTTAGTTTTTTAAGGAACCTCCATACTGTTCTCCATAACGGCTGTATCAATTCACATTCCCACCAGCAGCGCAGGAGGGCTCCCTTTTCTCCACACCCTCCCCAAGGCCGTCAATCTTGAAATCCTATTAGTACTTCTCAACCTAGGATTTTAAGAATAAAAGTTGACAATATACTCAGCTGGCAGCTCGCGGGTTTGAAGCCTGTTTTACAGGCACCTTCCCTCGGGCGCCACTGGTAGCCTGGCCTGCGCTTCACACTGACAGTGGCTCCAAAAAGATAGCAGATTCTACGCTCAGACTTTTCCCCAATAACTGGCTTCCTGTCCGTGAGAGGAGAGATTTGCTCTTTCTTCCCCAGGAGCAATTCTGCCAAAATGCTATTTACTTTTTTGGTTTTTTTAAAAATTTACTTATTTTTGGTTGCATTGTGTCTTTGTTGTGGTGCGCGGGCTTCTCTTGTTGCAGAGCATGGGCTCTAGGCACGCGGGCTCCAGTAGTTGTGGTGCGAGGGCTCAGTAGTTGTGGCACACGGGCTCAGTTGCTCTGCAGCATGCGGGATCTTCCCAGACCAGGGCTTAAACCCGTGCCCCCTGCATTGGCAGGCGGATTCCTAACCACTGCGCCACCAGGAAAGTCCCAACACTATTTACTTTTAACACAGTTAAGTTGGCAGCTTTATCGTAAATGATGGTTGCATAAATACGTGGTGAAATCTGCCAATGAAAACGCTGCAAAGAATGGGGATGAGACCGGATGGCACTCAGGTGTGCTATGCCACAATTTTTTCCTAAGGTGCTGGACAGAGTCCCCCTTCTTTGCCTTCGGAGCCATCGAGCTCCCCACGCTCAACCACAGCCTCACCTACCCCGTTTTAACTACACAGCTCACCTTCTGTTCCCCAAACACGCTGTGCTCTTTACCCACCGGGTTCCTGGGGATCCCACGGCTGGA
>NW_006779129.1:2405775-2426909 GCF_000442215.2 Lipotes vexillifer | reverse complement strand
CGCTCTTCCTGCTCTGAATCCTGGGACCACTTGGGAATGTGCTGTGGGCTCCATGGGCACCTCCCAGATGAGCGAAGACCCCCACCCTTGCCTCCAGCTTCCATGAACTGTTTGAATAGGTGCATCTGAGATGACTTCTGGGAGCCCAGTGAGTCCATGAAATCAACCACAAATCATCCCATTATCATTGTTGTTGTTTTTTAGGAATAGAAAAGAGTTTTATTTGAGCCAAAGTGAGGACTCTAGCCCAGAAGACAGTCTCTCGGATAACGCTGAGGAACTGCTCTGGAGAAGCATGGTTTCCTCTCAGAGCAAAGAACATCAAACGAGTCAGGGATACATTCCTTGAAGTTTCAAAGAAAAAGTAGGTCAGCACGTACACAGCGAGTCATTATGGCCTTGGCACCTGGGAAGGGAATCTTATCATGGAAGGAGTACCAGTTTTGTCTTTCCAGGAAGGAAGGCATTTAATCTTTATTTTTAATATGGATATTCTTTTTTTTTTTTTTTTGCGGTACGCGGGCCTCTCACTGCCGTGGCCTCTCCCGCTGCGGAGCACAGGCTCCGGACGCGCAGGCCCAGCGGCCATGGCTCACGGGCCCAGCCGCTCCGCGGCATGTGGGATCCTCCCGGACCGGGGCACGAACCCACGTCCCCTGCATCGGCAGGCGGACTCTCAACCACTGCGCCACCAGGGAAGCCCCAATATGGATATTCTTTACTCCTGGTCAGTGTGCCCTTTTCTTTAATAATTAAAGCAGATGCACAATATATGTTTTAGGCCACAAATAGGCCATTCTAGGTGGCATAAACTGCAAGTTAACTCATGTATAAGGCAGAATGATTTCCCATACATCAGTGTGTGAAAATCTCTTCTATCATTTCCCCCCTTTGGTCATAAATCTTTTGATAGAAAGCGTTGATAATTAAAATATTTGTCCCTTGATGCTAGGGTGGTTGCAGCCTGACCTGCCCCATAATGTCCCTTGGTGCTATGATTACTTCTTTCTATCTTCTTCCTTTCTCTCTCTTTCTTTTTTTCTTCTTTCCTTCCTTTTTTTATTTTATTTTATTTTATTTTTGTTTTTTGCGGTACGCGGGCCTCTCACTGCTGTGGCCCCTCCCGTTGCGGAGCACAGGCTCCAGACGGACGCGCAGGCCCAGCGGCCATGGCTCACGGGCCTAGCAACTCCACGGCACGTGGGATCTTCCCGGACTGGGGCACGAACCCGTGTCCCCTGAATCGGCAGGCGGACTCTCAACCACTGCGCCACCAGGGAAGCCCCCTTTTTTAATTTTTTTAAATAGGAATCGATTTGCCTTGTTATCCTTGTTTGGGGTAACTAATTGAGGTAGGTGACAAACACAGTGGTATTCGCTGTCAAGGAAGCATTTTATGGGTTATACACATTATCGATCATATCCAGTTATCACACAAGCATTGTATGTGTGCTTTTAGCAGTAGACTGAAAGCAAGCTGTGATACACGTCATCCCCCATATTATTAAACCCATGTTATGCATTGAATTGTGTCCTCAAAATAATGCTGCAGTCCTAACCCTCAGCACCTGTGTTTGTGACCTTATGTGGAAACAGGGTCTTTGCAGATGATCAAGGTAAGATGAGATCGTTAGGGAGGGCCCTAATCCATTATGACCGTGTCCTTATACAAAGGGAACATGTGGATACAGACGAGGCACACAGGGAGAACGTCATGTAAAAACAAAGGCAGAGGGACTTCCCTGGTGGCGCAGTGGTTAAGAATCCACCTACCAATGCAGGGAACACGGGTTCGATCCCTGGTCCGGGAAGATCCCACGTGCCGCGGAGCAACTAAGCCCGTGCGCCACAACTACTGGGCCTGCCTGCTGCAACCACTGAAGCCCGCGTGCCTAGAGCCCGTGCTCTACAACAAGAGAAGCCACCACAATGAGAAGCCCGTGCACCACAATGAAGGGTAGCCCCCGCTCACCACAACTAGAGAAAGCCTGCGTGCAGCAACGAAGACCCAACGCAGCCAAAAATAAAAAATTAAATTTAAAAAAAAAACAAAGGCAGAGATCAGAGTGATGGTTCTACAAGCCAAAACCCCCGAAGGTTGCTAGCACACCACCAGAAGCCGGGGGAGAAGCCTGGGACAAATTCTCCCTCAGAGGCCTCAGAAGGAACCAGCCCTGCCCACACCTCGATCTTGGACTTCCAGCCTCCAAAACTGACAGAGAACAAATCTCTGTTGTTTCAGCCACCCAGTTTGTTATAGCAGCCCTCAAAACTATAGACCCCATTTTTACAACTGAGGAGACTGTGGCAGAGAAAGGTCGTGTAAGTTAGTGAGTGGTGAGGCTGGTTTTGAGCGCAGGCCATGGCATAACTGCCTGTCTGCATTCCCTCTTAATGACAATTTGCTGAAATGCATCAAAACAAACTGGCCTGCATTTGGGATGGAGGCAAATTTGGGAGGTGAGCTTCTCAGGATCCTGTGTCTGAGGGGAGGAGGTTATTCCTGAATAAAATATTTCCTCCTGTCAGACCCAAGTCCCCGTTTATAACAAAAACTGAACACCTCCATCCTGAAATGAACCTGCTACATTCATATACTTTAAAAATCAATATTATGCCCTGACTATAATATAAAGGAGAAATACATTTATATCTACATCAACTGATTTCGACATGTACATGCATGGGTGAGGGCTATGCTTGGGCTGACACACAGAGCCATCAAAACAAACAATTACAAAAGCCACAGACACAGATACAGAAGCACGGAGTGGACCACTCAGGTCCCATCTGACGTTGCCATTGGAAACATGATTTCATGAAATGGTGAGCAACTCTAGGTAAAGGTCAAAACAAAACAAAATGTAATCTGTCAATTTGCATGGCATTTGTACTCCTGGAAAATTATGTTAAAGCCATGCAAAAATGTCTTTGTGTTTATATTGGTCAGCTCAGGCAGCCAGAACAGAATACCACACACGGGGCAGTTTAAACCACAGACATTCATTTCTCACGGTTTTGGAGGCTGGACGTCCAGGATCTGGGTGCCAGCACAGATGGGTTCTTTGCAAGCCCCTCTTCCTGGCTTATGGATGGCCATCTTCTCACTGTGACCTCACATGGTGGAGGGAGGCGTGAGAGCTCTCCAGTGTTATAAGGACACTAATCCCATAGGATCAGGGCCCCCACCCTTATGACCTCATTTAAACTTAATTATTTCCCTGGTCCAAATACAGCACACAGGAATTTCAGGACCTCAACATATGGATCTGGGGAGACACAGTTCAACCCATACAGTGTTTAGATGTAAAACACACTTAGAATCTAGATGAGGGTCATAATTTTAAAAATTTTGCACACTTGAAAATGTGCCAGGATCTTTTGTGTCTGTGAGACCACGCTGCACTTTGCTGGGTAGAAAGCACCCCGAGCTGGGTTCGCCCAACTGAGCACCACTGTCCACAGGAAGTCACGGAAGACCCTTCTGTTGGGAGGTCGTGGGGTGCGGAGGATTTTTCTAGGGTGGACCTGGGGATAGTTTTCTTTTTATTTGTCCTGCTTGGGGATCACTGTGTTTCTTCAGTTAATGGGTTGGTGTCTTTTGGAAGCTTCTCAGCTACTATTGCTTTAAATATTGTTCCCACCCCATTCTCTCTCCTGTCCATGTAGGACTATTTACTCATGTACTGGGCCTTCTCACTACCTTCCACGTGTCGCTTAAGCTCCTCCTATGGTTTTTGTTTATTTATTTATAATTAAATATTATTGGAATATAGTTGCTTTACAATGTTGTGTTAGTTTCTACTGTACAGCAAAGTGAATCAGCTCTACGTACACACATATCCCCTCTTTTTTGGATTTCCTTCCCACTTAGGTCACCACAGAGCACTGAGTAGAGTTCCCTATGCTATACAGTAGGTTCTCGTTAGCTTCCATGGTTTTTTGTTTTTTAATATTTATTTATTTAAGCTGCACTGGGTCTTAGTTGCGGCATGCAGGATCTAGTTCCCCCACCAGGGATTGTGCCCGGGCCCCCTGCATTGGGAGCACAGAGTCTTGCCCAATGGACTGCCGGGGCAGTCCCCCATGGGGTTTTTTTGTTTGTTTTTTTGGTTTTAATAAGTATATTTCATTTATTTATTTTTGGCTGCTTTGGGTCTTCATTGCTGTGCGCGGGCTTTCTCTAGTTGCGGTGAGTGGGGGGCTACTCCTCGTTGCGGTGTGCGGGCTTCTCATTGTGGTGGCTTCTCTTGTTGCGGAGCATGGGCTCCAGGCATGCGGGCTTCAGTAGTTGTGGCTCGAGGGCTCTAGAGCGCAGGCTCAGTAGTTGTGGCGCACGGCCTTAGTTGCTCCACAGCATGTGGGATCTTCCCAGACCAGGGCTCGAACCCGTGTCCTCTGCATTGGCGGGTGGATTCCTAACCACCACGCCACCAGGGAAGTCCCACCTGTGGTTTTTAAAAGCTCTGTTTTCTCTGTGTGCTTGGCTTGGACATTTCCTGTTAATGTCTTCCCGTTCATTCATCATATGCCCATGTCCAATCTCCCATCATTCATCATGCCCATGTCCAATCATCTCCCATCATTCATCATGCCCATGTCCAATCATCTCCCATCATTCATCATGCCCATGTCCAATCATCTCCCATCATTCATCATGCCCATGTCCAATCTCCCATCATTCATCATGCCCATGTCCAATCTCCCATCATTCATCATGCCCATGTCCAATCTCCCATCATTCATCATGCCCATGTCCAATCTCCCATCAAATCCCCCACTGACTTCGTTTCAGATGTAGCCTTTTTCCACATGGTTCTCATACACAGCTAGTAGTCATTTCCTTGGCACACATTTATACAAGTATGGTTTGGCAATATGCATCCAGATTCTCACACATGTGCACACCTTTTAACCTCAAAATTCCACTGTTTGGAATTTGACATTAGGCAATACTTAGGAGTGTGTGCAAAGGCTATGCAGGTTTGCATTCCCAGAGCTGTTCATAACTCAGGGGCTGAGTCTATAGTTACCTCACTGGCGAAACTTGGGCAGAACTGAAATTGGCCTCGGAGTTCCACGAAGGCTGTCCCTCTAATGTTGGGACAGGGCACTGTCACTCTGGTCAATGGCCAGAAGAAATGTCTGACTTGTGTTTCCAGGCCACATTGCTCAGAAAGTCTGTCTTTGGACACAAGAGACTGGCTCAGCTGGCCTGCGCTCCCCCTGGGCAATCGGGGGAAGGCAGAGGAGCTTGGGGGTGGGGTGGGGGGGAGGCAGCCCCCTTCTCACAGGGACACCAGCCCTGGCCCAGACTACCAGCCACACCCACAACCACTGCTCTTACTTTTTTTTTTTTAACTGAAATATAGTTGATTTACAATGTTGTGATAATTTATGCTGTACAGCAAAGTGATTCCATTATATATGTTTATATATAATGCATTCCATTATGGTTTATCCCAGGATATTGATTATAGCTCCCTGTGTTATACAGTAGGACCTTGTTGTTTAACCATCCTATACGTAAGAGTTTAGCATCTGCTAATCCCAAACTCCCACTCCATTCCTCCCCCACTGCACTCCCCCCTGGCAACCACAGATCTGTTTTCTATGTCTGTGAGTCAGTTTCTGTTTTGTAAATAAGTTCTTTTGTATTTTTTTTCTTTTAGATTCCACACATAAGTGACATCATATGATATTTATCTTTGTCTGGCTTACTTCACTTAGTATGATAATCTCTAGGTCCATCCATGATTCATATGATATTTATCTTTGTCTGGCTTACTTCACTTAGTATGATAATCTCTAGGTCCATCCATGATGCTGTAAATGGCATTATTTCATTCTTTTTTATGGTTGAGTAATATTCCATTGCACGCATGTAGCACATCTTCTTTTTATTATTATTATTATATTTTTAATTTTGGCTATGCTGGGTCTTCATTGTGCTGCGCGAGCTCTTTGTCGCAGGCTCCTCTCTAGTTGTGGCGAGAGCCCACAGGCTCAGTAGTAGCAGTATGCAGGCTCTCTAGTTGTAGCGCGCGGGTTTAGTTGCCCTGAGGCATGTGGGATCTTAGTTCCTGGACCAAGGGTTAAACATGCGTCCCCTGCATTGGAAGGAGGACTCTTAACCACTGGACCACTGGGGAAGTCCCTGTACCACATCTGTATCCATTCATCTGTTGAAGGACATTTAGGTTGTTTCTGTGTCTTGCATTTCCTTTCTTTAATAGGTGGTTTCACTCTCTTTTCTTAGGCTGAGCACTTGGAGTTGAATTCACGCAGCTTAAATGAGACTCTACTCTTGTGAAAAAGTAACAACCTAAACATCCATTAACTGAGACAAGGATGTGCTGAAAAAAAAACTAAATATCCATCTATTTGAGTAAAATACAGTCATGAAAAATGATGATATAAAATAATTATTGATGTGGAAAGATGCGCACAATCATGCATTAATGAAAATGGTAGGTTATAAAATAGCATGAGAGATCTGACTCTTCAACTCTTAAAAAAAACATAAAAATTCTAGATTTAAATCAAAATGTTACCGATGGGTCATAGAATTACACACGATTTTTATTTATAAACTTGTATCATTTTAATTCATAGATCTTATTTTTTTAGAATAGTTCTAAGTTTGTAGAAAAATTGAGCAGATAGTACAGAGAATTTTGATCCACCACCTCTCACATACACAGTTTCCCCTATTATTAACCTCTGGAATTAGTGTAGTACATTTGTTACAATTAATGAACCAGCATTATAACATTGTTATTAAGTGAAGTCCATAGTTTACAATAGGGTTCACTCTTGGTGTTGTACATTCTGTGGATTTGGACAAATGGGTGATGACACACGTCCACCATTTACAGTCTCACATAGAGTAGTTTCTCTGCCCTAAAAATCCTCTGAACTCCACCTATTCATCCCTCTCTGCCCTCCCCGTTGGCAACCACTGATTCTCTTTTACTACCTGTGTAGTCTTACCCTCTCCAGATGTCACACAGTTGGAATCATACAGTCTGTAGGCTTCTCAGATTGGCTTTTGCCACTCAGCAATGCATTCAAGTTTCCTGCATGTCTTGTCTTTTCGTGTTTTGATAGCTTATTTATTTAACTTCGAAATAACAGTCCACTCTGTAGACATACCTTGGTTTTTTTATCCACTCGTCTACTGAGGGGTGCCTTGGTTGTTTCCATTCCTGGCAATTGTGAATAAAGCTGCTATAAGGACTTCCCTGGTGGTCCAGTGATTAAGACTCTACACTTCCAATGCAGAGGGTGTGGGTTTGATCCCTGGTCAGGGAACTGGGATCCCACATGCTGTGTGGCACGGCCAGAGAAAAAAAGGCAGCTATAAAGTCTGTGTACAGGTTTCTGTGTGGACATAAGTTTTCAACTTATTAGGTAAATGTCAAAGAATGAAATTGCTAGATTGTATGGTAAAACTATGTGTAGCTTTATTAAGCTTTATTAGCCAAACAATGTTCCAAAGTGGCTGTACCATTTTGGGTTCCCACCAACAATGAATGAGAGTTCCTGTTGCTCTGCACCCTCGTCAGCACTTGGTGTTGTCTGGACTTCAACTATTCTAAAAGGTGATATCGTTGTTTTAATTTGCATTTCCCTGATGACATACAATGTTGAGAAATTTTCACATGTGTACCTTCTTGGGTGAGGTTTCTGTTCAGATCTTTTGCCCATTGTATTTTATTTATTTATTTACTGGCCACACCACGATCCTAGTTCCCTGACCGGGGATCGGACCTGCGCGCCTTGCAGTGGAAGTGTGGAGTCCTAACCACTGGACCGCCAGAGAATTCCCTTGCTTATTTTTAATTGGAGTGTTTGTTTTCTTATTATTGAGTTTTAAGAATGCTCTGTGTATTTTGGACACTGGTCCTTTATCAGTGTTTTGTAAGATTTAAAGATTTTCTTTGACGGTGGGACACAACACACTGACACTCAGGCAGATGAAAGGCAGGACTCTCCGTTACTTAGTGGTCCAAACAGGAGTAGGCTGCCACACAGGGCCACACAGAGGTTGCACCTGGGGACATCAGTAGACTGACGTGACCAAGGAAAGACTCAGTGAGCTTGAAGATATGTCAGTAGAAACCAACTCAAATGCAGAGAGAAAAAGGAATGAAAAACATTGAACAGAAGATCCAAGAACCATGGGACAATCGCAAAAGGTGTAGCACACACACAGTGGAAATACCAGGAGACAAAAGAAAGGAACAGATGAAATAACTGAAGTAACAATGGCTGATACTTTTCCAAAATCAGTAACAGACACCAAACCACAGATCCAGGAAGCTGAGAGAACACCAAACAGGATAAATGCCAGAAAAAACTACACCCAGGCAAACTGCAGGAAATCAAAGACAGAGAAAACGTTAAAAGAGGTCAGAGGGAAAAACCACCTTACCTACAGAGGCACAAGGATAGGGATTACATCTGACGTGTCCTCAGAAACCACGCAAGCAAGAGGGTGGAGTGAAACATCCAATGTGCTCAAAGATAAAACCACCAACGAGATTCCATATCCAGTGAACTCTTCCTTCAAAAGTGAGGAAGCAAAAAAGACTTTCTCTGACAAACAAAACCTGAGGGCATTTGTTGCTGGTAGATCTGCCTTGCAAGAAATGTTAAGAGAAGTTCTCTGGGTATCCACTCAGAAGCATTTCTGGGTCTTTTCTTCCTCCCCTCACTTGGGACAGCAAGCTGGGGGCTGCCCTCCCCCTTGGTCAGGCAGGCTCAGGGAAGGAGGGAAGGGGAGAGAAGGAGAGAGAGAGAGAGAGAGAGAGAGAGAGAGAGAGAGAGAGAGAGAGAAAGGAAGGAAGGTAGGAAGGAAGGAAGGAGGGAGGGAGGAAGGAAGAAAGAAAGAAAGAAAGAGAGAGAGAAATAAAGAGGAAGAAAGGGACAAAGAAAGGAAGGAAGAAAGAGGAAGGAAGTGAGGAGGGAAGGAAGGAAGGAAAAAGAAAGAAAACAGTTTTGAAAGAATGACCTCCCTGTGCATCTCTTTTCTAAGTTTGGATTTTTCCTTGAAGAATTCCGTTTTCTTTTTTCTTTTTGTTTTGCTTTGAATGTCCTTTTCTCAAAAAATTTAAAAACAGCTTTATTGAAATATAATTCAAATGACAGAGTTCAACCATTGAAAATGCACATTTTAGGACTGCCCTGGTGGTGCAGTGGTTAAGAATCCGTCTGCCAATGCAGGGGACACGGGTTCGAGCCCTGGTCCGGGAAGATCCCACGTGCTGTGGAGCAACTAAGCCCGTGCGCCACAACTACTGAGCCTGCGCTCTAGAGCCCGCGAGCCACAACTACTGAGCCCGTGTGCCACAACTACTGAAGCCCACGCGCCTAGAGCCCGTGCTCCGCAACAAGAGAAGCCACCGCAATGAGAAGCCCACGTGCTGCAACGAAGAGTAGCCCCCGCTCGCCACAACTAGAGAAAGCCCGCGCGCAGCAACAAAGACCCAACGCAGCCAAAAATAAATAAATGTTTATAAATTACAAAAAAAAGAAAATGTACATTTTGATGATCTGTAGTATATTGACAGAATTGTGCACCCGTAGAATAATATAATTTTAGAACATTTTCAGCATAACCCTTCAAAATCATGTCCGTATTTAGCCATCACTCCCATTCTCTGCCCAAACCTCAGCTGTGAGCAGCCACTGATCTGCTTTCTGTCTCTATGGGTCTGTAGGGTTGCCTATTCTGGACGTTTCGTAGAAACGCAGCCTACAGTCTGTGACCTTGTGACGGGCACCAGTGTTGTCTGGGGAAAAATCTCCTCTGCCACCTCCCCTCCCATCGGCTCCGAAGGGCGGAGCCTGAGAGCCCCGGTCACAGACGCGTGGGCCACGGGGGTGCTGCCGGGGGCTGTTGCCGTGTCGAGGAGCCTGCGGGCCAGTGCGGATGACCCGCCCGGGAGGCTGCGCCTGCCTCTTGTCCGACGGGCGCCCTGTGTTGGTGCCCCTGGAGCTGGACAGCAGGAGAGTCAGCACGGGTCAGAGGAGGAAGGCCAGGCTGGAGCTTCCGAGAAAGGAGGAAAGTCACTGGGAAGAGGCTGGGGAAGACGAAGGGGAGGGAGGCTGAGGATGCAGCACCAGAGACAGCATCCTGGGTCCCCCCTCCATCCGGGGGCCTCACAGCTGGGGAGACCCTCTGGAGACTGGCTGCCCAAGAGGAACAAGCAGAGGTCTGAGCACCAGGCCACCCCAGGCGCTCGGGGGGCCTCTGCTTGGCGTGAGGTGTCCAGGCCCCGCCTCAGCTTCCCAGCATCTGGAATGAATCAGAACCCCTGGCCACACCTCTAGCTTTGTATTTTGTTCTAAATGAACGTTATGTTTTACCACCCTTGGCTTGTCACTGGGTTTGTTCTGCTTAAATTTGATGTGTCAGCTCCTAGAATGGAGAATTTGCTTTCATGACGTTTGATAACGCAGTGAGCTTGCTTGCCTTTTCCTTTTATTTTGCAGTAAAGTATACAGAATGTAGATTTACCACTTTAACCATTTTTAAGTGTACAGTTCAGTGATATTAAATATAGTCATAATGTTGTGCAACCATCACCACTGTTCCTCTCCATAACTCTTTTCATCTCGTAAACCCATTACACGCTCCCTCCCCATTCCCACCCACCCCGGCACCCACCACTCTACTTTCTGTCTCTACGATTTTGACTAATCTAAGTACCTCACGTACGAGGAATCATACAGTATTTGTCATTTTGTGACTGGTTTATGTCACCAAGCATAATGTCCTCAAGTTTCATCCATGCTGCGTACGTCAGGATTTCCTTCCTTTTTAAGGCTGAATAGTATTCCATTCTATGTATACACCACATTTAGTTTATCCATTCATGCCTTGATGGATATCTGAGTTGTTTCCACTGTTTGGCTTTGTAAATAATGCTGTTATGGAACATGGATGTGCAAATATCTGTGTGAGTCTCTGCTTTCAGTTCTTTGGGGCATATACCCAGACATGGGATTGCTGGTTGTATGGTAATTTTATATTTAATTTTTTGAGACTTGCCTTTTTTATTACCAGTTGGTTGATTTATCCATCCACCCTTCCACTCCTCCCTCATTCCCTCCCTGCATCCAACATTTATTGACTACCACCGGCCACACACAGTATGGATGTTGTGGTGTAAGACAGACAGCACTGGTCCCTGCCTTAATGGAGTTAACAGTCAAGTGGGGGAAGCTGATTTTATTAACCACCAGCATTTATCGTGTGCCCCCACGTGATTCCCCCAGGAAATATGTGGGAGGGATGCTGTTATTACCCCTGTTTTCCAGATGAGGTACTACTGAGCTGAGGGCGCACCTTGGCCAGAGCAGACCTTAATAAAGGACTGCAGTTGTGTGAGCCAGTGGCTCTCGTGGGCTCTGATGCTGCATGACCAGGTCTGGGTCAGCCCTGGGCTAAGGAGGACTGGCCTGTTTGGCACAATCTCAGAAGCAAACAGAAGACCCTGTACCTTTTGATGACACATTTAAGATCATTCAAAAATCTAAATGGAGTAACTGGACTTCTCTGGTGGTGCAGTGGTCAAGACTCCGCCTGCCAATGCAGGGGACATGGGTTTGAGCCCTGGTCTGGGAAGATCCCACATGCCACGGAATGGCTAAGCCCATGAGCCACAACTACTGAGCCTGTGCACCACAACAAGAGAAGCCACCGCAATAAGAAGCCGGTGCACTGCAACAAAGAGTAGCCCCCGCTTGCCACAACTATAGAAAGCCTGTGCACAGCAATGAAGACCCAACGCAGCCAATAAATAAATAAAATAAAATTTAAATGGAGTAACTATGGTTCAGGCAACCAAACTGGAGCTGGTTGGCCATTGTGGATGTGGCTTCAGAAATATTCCTGCATCACTGAGAACTTGAATTTTTGAACTGTATGAAACTCAAGCACACCACAAACCATTTCCAAAACAAAAGCTGCTGGCAGCTGCCAGCGGCAACCTTGTAGTTTAAAAGGCCCCCATTTCTCAATTGTGCAATCATTTGGAACCCCAGCCAATTATTTTTTTAAGATGATTTGATTTTTTTTACCTAGTGATCTATTTATTTATTTATTTTTGGCTGTGCTGGGTCTTCGTTGCTTCGCGCGGGCTTTCTCTAGTTGTGGTGAGCGGGGACTACTCTTTGTTGCAGTGCTCAGGCTTCTCATTGCAGTGGCTTCTCTTGTTGCAGAGCACGGGCTCTAAGAGCCTGGGTTTCAGTAGTTGTGGCACGTGGGCTCAGTAGTTGTAGCTCGCGGGCTCTAGAGCGCAGGCTCAGTAGTTGTGGTACACAGACTTAGTTGTTCCGCGGCACGTGGGGTCTTCCCAGACCAGGGCTCAAACCCGTGTACCCTGCATTGACATATGGATTCTTAACCACTGTGCCACCAGGGAAGCCCCCCAACCAATTACTGTTTAACAAGCACCCTTACTTCTAGCCAGATCCAGTCCTAGTTCTTGGCAAACAAGTTTTGTAACCTTGCGGTTTGGGGACTTTACAAGCCTCCCCCATTTTGTAGTCCTGCAGAGCACAATTCAAGCGCTTCTTGAATCTGTGTCTCCCGGGCTGCAGTCCTAGCAAAGCCCAAATAAACACCTCTTTATTTCAACCATGTCTCCATTCTTGGAATTCTTGGTTAGCACTCTAAAACTCCAGTTTCTACAATTAGATCAATCCCTTTATATTTGCATATATGACTTCTATAAAACTCTAGGGAGACGTTACACAAGTTCTTATCTAAAAATGTCTCATGTGTTTTTTATTTTCCAATTTTCGAGGATTCTTTAAAAATACAGATGCCTAGTCCTGACGAGTCTGTGCTAATTATCATCAGCTGCTGATAGGAGTGTCAATTACACACCTTCCTAGAGTATAATTTGGCAATATATATTAGTAATCTAAGATAAACTACCCTTTTACCTGTCATTCCACTTCAAGGAATCTATGCTAAGAAAGTAACAAGACAACAAGGTCCTACTGCACAGGACAGGGAACTATACTCAATATCCTTTGATAAACCGTAATGGAAAAGAATCTGAAAAAGAATGTGTATAACCGGGTAACTTTACTGTACAGTGGGAATTAACACAACATTGTAAATCAACTAGACTTCAATACAATTTAAAAAATAATAAATTGATAAATCATTTTTTTTAAAGTAACCAGAGGGCTTCCTTGGTGGCGCAGTGGTTGGGAGTCCGCCTGCCGATGCAGGGGACGCGGGTTCGCGCCCCGGTCCGGGAGGATCCCACGTGCCGCGGAGCGGCTGGGCCCGTGAGCCATGGCCGCTGAGGCTGCGTGTCCGGAGCCTGTGCTCTGCAACGGGGGAGGCCGTGGCAGTGAGAGGCCCGCGTACCGCAAAAAAAAAAAAAAAAAAAAAAGTAACCAGAAATTCACACAAAGATTTACTTACAAGTAAGTCCAATGAAATATTTATAACACTAAAAAGCTGGAGACAACCTATCAAATCATAGAGGATGAAAGAAATTATTGTAAAACTCCATATGATGGAAATAACGTAGCCATGAAAGACTACGGAGAAATATTGGAGGACACCATTGATAGCATGAAATATGGCTGATTCGCTTTGTTGTGCAACAGAAACTAACACAGTAATGTGAAGCAATTATACTCCAATAAAGGTCTATTAAAATAAAAAAAAAGAAAAGATAATATTACATATACACATAGTACATTACAATCCCAATGTTTAAAATATCTAACATCAATATGTTTCTTGAGCACTTACCATGTATCAGATACTTACCAGGTATCATGTAAAACCAGGCAGATATGCGTAGAAATAAGGCCAGAAATCTACACACCCTGAAGATAATGGGGCTCTGAGGAGTTTTGGGTTTCTTCTTTGTAGTGTTTGTAATCTCCCACAGCTTTCTACAACACGAGTTTCTCTTATAACTAGAGACACAGTGAATGATGTTTAAGAAACTCTGTGGGGCACAGTGCATAGAAAGAAAAGCAGCGGTTGCAGCAAAGTTAATCCCAAACCATCTAGGACAGCAAACTTTGCTTCCAGTTAGATGGCAGGAAAATCCAAATGCCCGTGCAAGATGAATTCACAGTAAAAGAGAGAATTCCCTTGCTCTCTCTCTTTTCTTTCTTGGTGAAACATTTGCCCCAAGAGGCCCCTTGAGGATCTAAAATTCTTGGGTTTTGGCCCAGATTTTGAATCTTTTCTTAATTAGAGTATCACTAGGGAGAGAGAGGAAACACTTCCCATGAAGGCTGGCTGGGAAGAGGGTAAGGCTTGAAGTTATTTCTGTGGGTGGGGGCGCTGAGCCATGATAACCCCTCACAGACTAGCACTGAAACTTAGCACACACGTCCATGATCTCCTTGGGGAGGACTGTCCAGGTGGCCTGCAGCTGTTTCAGGTGGAGCCTGAGAGGCTGTCAGAGGGGTCAGCTCAGTGACCCGAAGACGGTGACACCCCGACAGCCCAGGAAAGAATCTAGGGGATTTTCTAGTGTTTTGAAGACACTGGCCTGAAGTGTTTTAAAGGTTCAGAAAATCTTGGCTATTCCCAAGATTAAGCAAAAAATAAGTAAATAAGCTACTCTAATTAAAAGAAAACGAAAAAAACAAAACTTGTAATCTAGGCTTCAGGTTCAGCTGTTGTCTCTTAAGACATTCTGAAACTGGGAAACATACCAAAGCCTTTTCCCAAAAGGATGGAGCAACTTTGTAAATACGGAAGGATTTCAAACTAGATTCTTCATCCCATAAAAATGGCTCCCAGAGTCCATTAGTCATGAGAGCAAGCGGACTTTTCCACCAGCTTCTGTTCCAGCAGGGCCAGGGGAATCCTGGATAAGTATCAAAGAGGAAACTCTTAGTGAACACTCACGCATGCCAGGCCCTGTTCTCAGCTCCATGTGGGCCAATCTGCTGACTCTCCATAACATCACTTGGACATGGTTACTATGATCACGTCTCTGCTTGAGGAAGTGGGGAAACTGAGTCCAAGGGTTGATCTAACTTATCACTCTGAGGTGATGCGCCCGTCAGAGGCGCTGGGATCCAACCCGGGATGCGTGGCTCTGAAACCCACAATCCAGATTGGAACTCGAACCCACTGTCTTTTAATTGAGATCACACACCTGGTCTCAGGACTTAATGAAGCTCAGGTCCTTTATGTCTGGTCACAGAAAGAATTCAGTGAGAGACAAAGTGATAGGTAAGAAGTGGTTTTATTTAGAGAGAAACACATTCCGTAGACAGAATGCAGTCTGTCTCAAAAGGCAAGAGCACCGCCAGGGCATGGGGTCATCTGGCAAGTGAGAGCAGCCCTGGGAGAAACACTCTCCACAGACGGAGGGTGGGCCATCTCAGAAGTTGAGAGACCCTGAAATATGGGGTGGTTAGTTTTTATGGGTTAGATAATTTCATAGGCTAACGAGTGGGAGGATTATTCCAACTCTTTGGGGGAAGGGGTGGAGATTTCCAGGAATTGGGCCACCGCCCACTTTTTGACCTTTTATGGTTGGCCTCGGACCTATCATGGTGCCTGTAGGCGTGTCATTTAGCATATGCTAACGCATTACAATTAGTTTAAAATGAGGCTCAAGGTCTACTGGAAGTCAAATCTTCCACCGTCTTGGACCTAGTTGGTTCTAGGCAGGTTATGTCTAACCTCAAGGGCTATGTCCTTCTTTTAGAGGTTGTGCCCTGCCCCCTTCCCTCCTGTTTCAGCTCCAGAGTCCAGAGCTCACCATAGTGTATTAACTACATTTTCTTAGGTTCTGTATTCTTTTTTTTTTTTTTTTTGGCTGCTTTGGGTCTTCATTGCTGTGTGTGGTCTTTCTCTAGTTGCGGAGAGCGGGGTCTGCTCTTCTGTGGTGTGCGGGCTTCTCATCACGGTGGCTTCTCTCCTTGTGGAGCACGGGCTCTAGGCACGCGGGCTTCAATAGTTGCGGTCTGTGGGCTCGGCAGATGTGGCTTGCGGGTTGTAGAGCACAGGCTCAGTAGCTGTGGCAAACGGGCTTCGGTGCTCCACGGCATGTGGGATCTTCCCGGACCAGGGCTCGAACCTGTGTCCCCTGCATTGGCAGGTGGATTCTTAACCACTGTGCCATCAGGGAAGCCCCGGTTCTGTATTCTTGATGCTGCGGCATCTGGGCCTCGCTGAATGGGGGAGAGACCCTCCTCCCAGTGCCAGCCCATTCTTAGAGATGGCAAACACGCCTTCCACCTGCTAACTCACCAATCCAGAGCCCAGGCTCCAAACCACTCCTCTGCCTGGTTTACATGGTGGGAGGCACTGTCTCTCGGCTGTGACTGTCCCAGGGACAGGAACTGCACAACCAGAGACAGCCCTCATGCCCCAGAGCTGGCCACAGTCATTCAAATGAGTCAATATTCAGCCTGCTTACCTGCCTCGCCTTGGCTTTCTCATAGAAACAGCAATGAAGATTCCTGCCTGGGGTTTCCCCCCGCCCCCTTCTGCTACCTGACCCAACCCGGTGCTTCCCCACATGGCCCTGCCTGGCGTGGCATTGTCACCCAAAAGACTGGGTTCGCCTCTTGGAGCGTGTGGAGTCAAAAGACACAACCAAGGCAAAGCTAGAGAAAAGGAAGGATTTATTTATTTGCAGCAAGTAAGGAGAACACAGGGGATTTCCCCAAAGCACTGTATCCCTGAACAGCAAAACTGGGGACGTTTTAAGCTAAGGGTACATGCATATTCATGAAGGGGCTTGGGCAGAGGAGACTTCAGCTTAGAATTGGGGTCAAGGCTGACAGAGTCCAAGCTTTACTTGATTAAAGTCACGGGGGTCAGAAAAGGTATAACTGATTTATTATGTTTGCTATTGTTACACCTCTTGCTTAATAATGGTTTGTTCCTGCATTCTTTGGTTCCCTTAAGATCATTAATTGCTGAGACCTGTTCAAGGGCAAGCACTGTGACCAGGCTTTGGTTACCAAATGGTTTAGACCAAAAATGGCTTCTCTTGTGTCAAGAAAGCTGTGCTTGATTCTCTTTCTCTGGGGAACCCCCCCCCCCCGCCTGCTTAGAGTATGCCCCCACCTCTTAGGAACCGTGACAAACTGTCTTTAGTGGCAAGTGTCTCCTGATCTGTCGACCTCACCCTATCTGAATAATAACACAGCCTCCTTTTTTTTTTTTTTTGGCTGCTTTGGGTCTCTGTTGCGGCACACAGCCTTTCTCTAGTTGCGGTGAGCGGGGGCTACTCTTCGTTGCGGTGCGCAGCCTTCTCACTGCGGTGGCTTCTCTTGTTGCGGAGCATGGGCTCTAGGCACGCGAGCTCGGTAGTTGTGGCTCGCAGGCTCTAGAGAACAGGCTCAGTACTTGTGGCGCTTGGGCTTAGTTGGTCCGCGGCATGTGGGGATCTTCCCAGACCAGGGATCGAACCTGTGTCCCCTGCATTGGCAGGTGGGTTCTTAACCACTGTGCCACCAGGGAAGACCCTTGATCTTTTTAAAAATTATTATTTTTATTTTTTGACCACACTGCGCGGCCTGTGGGATCTTAGTTCCCCAACCAGGGACTGAACCCGGGCCCTTGGCAGTGAAAGTGCTGTGTCCTAACCACTGGACTGCCAGGGAATTCCCTTAGCTATTATTAATCAACAATTAATTATTATTAACTATGATGTGCTTCCTCTTTAAAATCTGGATGGCTAAGACCCTGCCCCCTTCCTCACTGTCCCAGGCAGAAGCCGTGTCACTGCATCCACTGTTCTCACCAGGCTAGAGAGGTTTAAACTTGCTGACTTGGGTCACCAGAGGGACGGAATTCACTGTGTCTGCAAGGGTGAAACCCCAGAGGCAGCAGGTTGGGAGTGAGAGATAAAGGGCAGGGTCATGACCATGGCGCTTGAAACCCAGCAGGACCCTGTGGGGTCCTCCCAGGCACAAATCTTTTCTGTGTCCCCCATTTCTGGTTTGTAGGAAATAGGCTTCATTCAGCCTCCTAGACCTTCCTGAATATCAAAGAGCAGATTCAAACAGTTGCTAATCAGGGAAGTAATGAATACAGAAACAAAGGAGGAAAATCAAGAAACTATAGTGCAGCGATTGGAGCAGGGTCCTGGTTCCTCCTCAAGGGACAATATCTTTGAGTTCTTCTGCAGGAACTAAGGCCCCGACCCACAAGATCCCTGGATCACCCCCACCACCAACCCCCCTTACCTCACCACCAACCAATCAGAAGGAAGTCACACACCCCAAATTTTGCCTATAAAACTTCTCCTTGAAAACCATGGAGGAGTTCAGCGTTTTGAGCACCAGCCACCCTGTTCTCTTGTTGGGCTCTGCAGTAAACCTTTCCCTGCGCCAAACTCCAACTTTTCCCTTTGTTTGGCCTCACTGTGCATAGGGTGCAGGAACTTGCCTTCAGTAACAGGCTGGGCTCCCACCACATGGGTTTGCCCTTGCCTGCAGGTTCTGAGAGAGGACATTGCACAGGGGTGGTGCAGTGCACACTGGCCAGGTGGCCAGGCCCAGAACACCCTGAGGCAGAGGGCCAGCCACGTGTCGGGGGTTGGGGAACTGGGCTCCTGGGGGTCCCCAAGGGTCTCATGGCACCGTGGAGGTGTCCGCCCCCCAGGCCTCTGCGGGGTAGTTTGGGTCCCCGCTAGCCGGGTAACTCCGCGTGGATCAGGTCTGCGTGCCCTAGGCGGGGGCGCCCCCGTGGACAAGGTGGGCCTGGATCCTTGGTAGTGCGGGGCGGTCGCGGGGCTCGTGCGTCCTAGCGCTGGTCTGCGCGGTGGCCGCAAGGGCCATGGACCGCACGGGGGTTCCAGGACCTGCAGGCCCTGGAGTGGGGATCCGGCACTGCGCGCCACGGGGCCCTAGGGAGGGCTCTCCCGGTAACTCCCAGCCCGGCCGCCCCTCTGCTGGCACCCCTGCCCGTGCCCACTCTCGGGGCGCCGCACCAGTGCGTTTCCTCCGTGGGAGTCCTTGTCTGACCGCCTCGTAGTTCAGCAGCGCCGGGAAGTGTGGGTTAGAGGCGTGGCGCGGGGCCAGGGGGCGGACCTCAGTGGAGTGAATGAACGGCCCGAGGAACCGAAGGAGGAAGGCCGGACGGCGCTGCAGTGCCCTACGGGGTAAAACTGAAGGTGCACGCCGGGTTTTGGAGGGTGGCCGCCCACGTGCCAGGAGCGCTGAGTGACGTGGCTGGGTCGCCCGCGCCGGGGGTGCGGTCTGCATTTTCCCTGTCCCCCGGCAGGGGCGGGGGGGGCGGGCCCCGCACGGATGCCCCACCTCGGCCCCGCCCCCTGCCCGCCCCGGCGCTGCGCCGGACCCGCGGGTTCCCAGGCGCGCTGAGGTCAGAGGGAGGCGGCCTGTCGCCCGAGCGGAGCGCCTGCGCCGAGCGGGGCGGTAGCGGAGCAGAGCCGGAGCGTGGTCCGAGCCGAGCGGAGCGCAACGCCAGCGCGCGGCGGAGACGCTGACCCCGCCCGGCCCCGCGCCGCCGCGGCAGGCCCGGCATGGAGGAGGAGTGCCGGGTGCTCTCCATTCAGAGCCACGTCGTCCGCGGCTACGTGGGCAACCGGGCGGCCACGTTCCCGCTGCAGGTACGCTTACGTAACCCGGTGGTGTCCCCGCGCCCTGCCGTGCGGGCTCGCGAAGGGGTGGCCGCAGCCGGGCCGCGTGACCTTGGCCGGGCAGCCCCAAGGGTCTGGAGCGCGGGGTGCCCAACGCGGGCGGGGGAGGCAGGCGCTTTGCGGGGGCGGGGCTTGGGGCAGCACTTGGACCCTTGCGGGTGGGATGGGGCGGGGATGCGGGCCTTTGGTTAGAATGAAGCCCCCGGCGCGAGCGGTGCGCTCCCACCGGCCCGACCCTGGGGACGAGAAAATGCGGCGTCGCGGCCGGAGACCCTGCGGAGGAGGGCGCTGGGTAGGCAGGTGTAGGCACTGCTCACCTGGTGGGCTCCCCATGCCGTCCCCGCCCCCTGTGGGTCAGGATGCTGGCCGGGAGGAGGAGGAGGAACCCCGCAGTGAGGCCCCGGGCGGCAAGGGTGGGCTCCATCCTGCGAGTGGCCGGGCCGGGGGCGTGGTCCGGGGCAGCGGACGGGGCGGAGAAGGCCTACCTGCCGGTGTTGGCTCTGGAGAAGAGCCCAGCGGCCGGTTCGGGCCCCTGCAGGGTCTGGCTTTAGAAGCCGCTTGTTAAATGTGTCAGCCTTTCCTTACTGGGGTGCCCGCGGGCTTCCTCCCACCTCCCCCGCCTGTCCTCGGTCAGGGGCTCACCGTCTCTCTGGCTCATCAGCCGGCACCTGCCGCTTCCTGTCGCAGCCCCGAGGTTACGGTTGGGCGGCCCTTGGAGGGGCAGGGGGAGGCCTGGGTGCAGTGGGGTGTCAGCATTGGGGTCCCTGGCACTTCCTTGCCCTGTGGGCTCAGGAGGAGGCTGGGCGTCCGGGCAAGGTGGCGGCTCTCTTGGACCACTCACCTTTGGTCCATTGTCCCTGGGCCCCATCCCTGAGTAAGGAGACCGGTGTCGGGCCCCTGCTGTATGTGCCAGGTCCCTGTTCTGGGCCCTCAAGGACGTGAAGGGCCACCCACTCACAATGGCCTGTGGGCTGTCGGCTGGCTAGAGGGACCCTGGGGAGGGTTGGAACCACCTCAGTAGAGACTGAGGGCCGACCTGAGGCTAGCAGGCCCGTCGCCCGATAGGAAGCAGTGGAATGAAGACTGAAGGTGGAAAGGTACAGGGGTTCAAGTCCAAGGGACCTGCCCAGCCGCCACTGATCTGTGAGCACCTGTTGAGATCATGTGAGGTCCTTGGCCCTCCCGTTCTGACCAGCGGGGCTGCAGACCACGGGGGCAGTCAGGGTGCGCGCTTGCACCTGTCCGGAGGCCCCAGCTCTTCTTGGTCACTGATTGCTTGGGCAGGGCCAGTGCGGTGGGACGATGCTGGGGGAAGCGCAGGGTCCCTGAAGCAGGGGCAGACGGGAAGGTGGAACCAGGCAGTTCCCCCGGCAGATACCGGTGGCAGCTGCCCCCACACTGGGAGGGAGCCTGGGGAGCCGCCCTTCCCAGAGGTGTGCAGAGGTGCGCAGGCCTCTGCTGGCTTCCCTGAGCCTCTGCCTCTCCCTCCCATCCACCCGCCTGCGG
>NW_006779129.1:2375887-2405765 GCF_000442215.2 Lipotes vexillifer | reverse complement strand
CTTTCCCTGGGGCAAACTCTTTCTCTGCTCACCTTGTTCCTGAATTTCCCAGCACTTAGCCTCAACTTCCACACCAAAATGTCCTTTTCCAGTTACTTGACGGGGTGCTCCCCCGGACCACCCACTTGGGGAAGTGCCTCTTAAGGACTGAACCTCGGTTCTTACCTGGGGTCTCCCCAGTGCCCAGCATCCAGCATCTTTACCTGTGGGCTTGAAGGGACATAGGTAGGAGGTTGTCATCTCCCTCCTGTCACCCCTGGGGTGGGGGTGACACCTCTGCCTCTGATTTAATCCATCCCTGCACTTCCTTCTGTCTACATAAAGAAAAACACACAACATGAGGCTCGTGAGTTTAAGGTTATTTTCCCCCGCGGACTTACTGAGGACCGTAGCCCGGGAGACAGCCTCTCAGGGCGCCGCTCTGAAGAGGTTGGGGAGAAACCAGTTTATATGTGATGTCTTTTTAGCTGGGAAATACATGCAGTCAAGCATACATCTTGGTAGAAGGTCAGGAAGAACAGATATCTTAAGTTAATGATTTTAGTGCTTTTCTAAGTATAGGAAGATGCAGGAATTTGGCGTCATTGAAATTCTTTCTGAGATATGCATCTAACTATCTTAGGGCCTGTTTACCTAAAGCACAGAGTGCCTACCAGGATTTTTTTTTTTTTTTTTTTTGGGGGGATCCTGGCCTCCCCGAGATGCCCCAGGCACGCTTGCTGCCACCAGCCCTACCACCTTCCTGTCTGGTCTTTCTGCACAGTGAGGGGTACGAAAAGCACCCTCGGGCACTGGGGCCACCTCATTCAGCAGCCAGCGCCTCCCAGGCATCTCCCAGAGACGTTCACCCTCCCCATGGGGTGGTGAACCCTCCCAGGTTGTTTCTTTATCCTGAATTCTTCAGGTGGGCGACTGAAGTGGGTTAGACTTAGGCTTGTATCAGTTGAACCGGAAGTGAGCCAGGCTCTTTGTTTTTCTTTGTTCACACTCCCCTGGAGGCTTATGAGGCCCAGGAAGAGGGGCAGTTCTTTAGCCCGTGACCTTGAAGAAGCTCCCTTCCACCTTGAGTCCTCTGGTGCTCAGTTGCCTCATCTGTAGAATGGACACGACGCCTGCCTCACTCATATTTGGGCCAGGGAACATGGGGAGGGTGAACGTCTCTGGGAGATGCCTGGGAGGCGCTGGCTGCTGAATGAGGTGGCCCCAGTGCCCGAGGGTGCTTTTCGTACCCCTCACTGTGCAGAAAGACCAGACAGGAAGGTGGTAGGGCTGGTGGCAGCAAGCGTGCCTGGGGCATCTCGGGGAGGCCAGGACCCCCCTCAGGACTGGATGTGGGTTAGGGTTCCTCACGCATGTCCTTTGCCCTCATTACCTCCTCCTCCTAATTACAGAAATAAGACGTAGTCTTGGAGGATGGAAAGAGCTGAGGAGAGGGAGAAAATCGGAGGGGGTGGCCCTCGATACATGTTCCAGTGGACTTCCAGCCTCTAGGTTGTGAGACAGTAAACTTTATTTTGCGGCTTGAGCGCTAACACGGTCCCTGTTTGAGGTCCAGCTTGGGGCACACAGTTCAGCCCGTAACAAGAACAATTTCCAGAGATTTCTTAGCTTGCTAACCACTTAGTGCTTCCTTATCTGGAGTCCAGATTTCTCATGGGTCTTCCTCTTGCTTGGGCCCAGGCTGCGGAGCTCTTGTAAGTACTGCAGGATACTCCATGGGGTCCCATGCAGGCATTTTGCTCCCCTCCCCACGTGTGAGCCGGATCAGGGAGAGGCAGGGAGATGGGTGGCGCTGGCCCGCAGACCCGGCTTGCACCCCGCAGCCTTAGCCCAGGATGGACTGGGGGTCAGTGGAGCCTGGAAGTGGCCTCTCCCTGCACGATTCCAGCCAGCCGTCCCTTAACTTCCAGAGCTGTGCTGAGTGGGGAGTATATGCTGAATACAGCTGGAGACTCCAAAGGCGTGGTTATCCGCAGAGCTGAGTATGGGACGAGAACTTGGAAATGGCAGGAGAAGGAGGGGTCTGGCTGGGCCCCACAGACGTGGGGAGTTGGGAAGATGCACTTGGCGGGGGTGGAGAGGCTGCCTGGGGGGCTACCCTGTGCCCCTGGTGTTGGAGATCCGACTCGGGGACCGTCAGTGCCTCCTGAGACTTTCTAAGCTTCGTCTGCACAGCGAGAACAGTCCTCTTGGCAATCAGATGGTGCCAGGCTCCCAGGACACTGCCCGGGTATAGCTCTGCCGTGGTGGGGCACAGCGGGGGCCGATCCAGGGGGACCCCCCACTCCCCGCTCCCAGGTGGACGTGGCCCAGAGTTGTCCCGGCTGGATGCCTGCGAGCCTGGGCTTCAGGGCTGTGGTTCCCAAACTGCTTTTTGCCAGGTCCCCACAGCGCACTGGTGGGCACCCCGCGAGCAGCTGCCTTCCCTGGGCAGAGGAAAACATTATACAGAAGAGAAAGGACCAGAACCTTGACCCTGGTTGTGGATCTGTTTCTGGCCTCGAGTCCAGAGTCCACCCTAGGGGCCGAGGGGAGCATGGCGCTGTGACCAGCGACACAGCAGGTAGAGACGTGGGCAAGATGATCCCACGTTTGCAGTGACCAAGGAAAGTGAGGGCGGGCTCGTGGTCTTCGCACCCCCGTCCCTGGAGAGGGTGCTGCTGAGTCAAAGGTGTCAGGCCATGTGATGCATCTGGGGCGCCCTCCCTGCGCAGGGCCAGGGACCTCCCGCTGCTCAGGCCTTGATTCTGGGGAAAGGAAAGGGAAGGAGTGATGGACCCAGTGAGGCCTCCTCCCCATCCCAAACGCTGGGTGGCTTGTTTCCTCCTGGAGGTAGAAAACCTCACGTGCTTCCCTGCTGGGAGTGTGGTTCTTCGTGTGTGTGTGTGTGTGTGGTGTGTGTGTGTGTGTGTGTGTGTGTGTGTGTGTGTACACACAATCTGCCAGGCCCATTGATCCAGCAGCTCCTCCCTTGTTTTTGCAGCCCCTATTCTCTCCTGTTGCTTCCCAGTTTGGTGAAAATCCAGCAGGTACACGAAGCTTAGGCTTATGTATGCGTTTCCAGGGCGGCCGCAACAAAGTGCCACAGACTGGGGGCTTAAAACCACAGATTTCTTCTCCCGCAGCTCTAGAGGCCAGAAGTCTGAAATCAAGATGTTGGTGGGACTGCATCCCCTCCAGAGGCTGGGGAGGAGGGTCCTTGCTGCCTCCTCCAGCTTCTGGGGGCTCCGGGCACTCCTTGGCTTGTGGCAGCATCACTCCAATCCCTGCCTCCTGTCACATGTCCCCCTCCTGTGTGTCTCTTATAAGGACCTCTGTCATTGGGTGTACCTGGGTCCACCCAGATAATCCAGGATGATCTTAATCTCGAGATGCTTAACTTGATTATGTCTTAAAGGACCGTATTTCCAATTTGGTATGTGCGTGAGTCGCCAGCCAACATGTATTTTAAGGGCCACAGTTCAATCCACTGTAGGTTAGAAGGAGCCTGTTCGGAGAACTTTAAAAGTGGCACAAATTGGAGGTTTAATTAAAGGCCCAGAAGTTGACACAACATCCAAAAGCTGTCCTTTTTGGGAAGGATGGCACCGGCGGTGTCAGGCTGCCTCTTCCGCTGCGGCTCCTGTGTCTCTCTCCCAGCCCTGCGGCCAGGTGCTTTTCCTGCCAGCAGCCGCTCTGCTGGGCAGACGAGCCCGTCTGAAGGTGTGCAGCCGGCTAGGTACGCCCCTCCTTCTGAGGCTGTGTCTGGAGTTTGGCACTGCTGCTGTAGGCACGTGTGACCTCTGTGGTAGGGGTCACCAGAGGCTCACGGTGCTTCCTTGAAGGGCCATGCTGGGGGCAGGGACATTAAATTGTGGAATTCTGTGGCCTTGAGATTCTGACTTGGGACCTTAGCTCAGAGCCCATTTAAACACCACGTTGCCAAGATGGGAAGGCAAGACCACGGGTGGCCCCGGAAGATGGTTTAGGGGGACATCTCAGTTTGGGGCCTGCAGAAATCCACTTCATTCTCTGAGTTTCCTGGCCCCACGGTACAGAAGCAGAACTGAGACATCTAAGAGGGCTGGGTGGAGACTCTGTTTCTTTGTACCGGGACCCCAAAGCCAGGCCTGATTGCCAGCGGGCTGGCTCAGACACCGTGCAGGAAGAGGCAGGCTGGTGGCAGTGGGTGTGCCTAGAGGCCCCTGGCCTGGAAACCTGGATACAGGCCCCTCCCTTGCCTAGTGACATGGCCGCAGGAGCTGAGCAGAGGTGGACGGTCCTGGGGTGTTAGAAGCACATGGTGCACGTGTGGACGACTCACCCAGCATCTCCTAGAGGCTCGTGACTGGGTCCTAAGGAGGCGCTTCAGACCGTAAGGAGTTATTTCCAGCCTCTCACAGTGAAGAACCCTCTGAACCACAAGGTGGCCCTTCTTTAGGAAGTGTCTTGATTCGTGGTCAAAATACCTGGTCCTTTGGAAAACCTTTCCATTTTTCCCTTAGAATTCCTGGGATAAAAATGACCTCTGCAGCAGAACTGCATTTGGAAGATACTGGAAGAATGCCACCTGCCCTTTAAAAGACATAGTTTTTGCTTTCGCGTTCTTCACGGTGACACATGCATTGGCAAACAGTGCAAGGGAGCCGACGCCCAAAAGCACACCTCCCTCTGGCCCCACTCCGGCCACCCAGCACTTCCTGGGGCGGGACGCACTGGGGCTGGAACCCTGTGACCGCCCTCTGGGACCTTCTGTGCTCTGCAGGCCACATGGATCTGCTTGCTTCCCTCTGGCCTCTGGAAGTCCTCATCTCACCCACAGTGTGTCCCAATCCTGGAACTTGGGTGTTGCTTCATTATTTCTCCGACCTTTTATTTTCCCAAGAAGGTCCAGAATTGCTTAATATCTTGATTTTCTAACTCTCTTAGTTTGGGACTGAGATTTCTGTTAATTCTTCTCTGCCTGTCATGCAGAAAAGCAAGAACTTAATTGTCTGTGGTGTGTGTGGGTGTATGCATGTGCGTGAGCATATACGTGTGCGTGCTCACGTGTGGGTGTTTACGTGTGTGGACACCTGTGCAGTTGTGTTGTGTGGCATTGCTGTACTCTTGGTGGCACCCTGTCTTGTGCTGCAGTGACCGCCCCTCACAGGGACCTCTCTGGAAGCACCTGCCAGCAGGTGGCTTCCGGGACTGCACACAGCAGGGACTGTTGGCTGTGGGGCTCAGGGGCTTGGATGTCCCCTGGGGCTCAGCCACTCGGAGCTTTTGAAATAAGATCACAGAGTGATCCGGAAGAGTGATGCCGGGCAGTAGAACACATGGAGTTTCTCAAGAAGAAGGGAAGGAGGTGTCAGGCCACGGGCCTTGGGCTAGAATCGCACGGCCAGCCGCGGAGGGGCAGCTTCTCCCTCCCCTGCTGACCCAGAGCTGCTTTCCTGTCCCCCGTCTGATGCCAGTGCCACTGGGAACTTGGGGCGAAACCCCTTCTTTTATTTAGGGCTTTGCAGTGCAGCCCAGCTGAACATGACCTTCTAGTGTGCGGGGCCTGGGAGCCGGGGCGGGTGCGCTGTGCTGGGAGCGGGGCTGGGGCTGGGGTGATGGGGTCCGGGGCTGTGATGCTGAGGTGAGAGTGCCCATGGGGCACAGGTGGCCTTGGGACTTAAGGCTGCTTTGGGGGACACAGGGCTGTTTCCAGTAGGAGTTCCCATTGGAGACTAGAGGTTGGGGGTTGAGCTGAGTGGTAGGACTGACCAGGGATGGGTGGAATGAAGGACACCAGGCACCCAGCCCTGAGGCTAATCAGGCCGATCACAGGCATGGGGCTTTCTTGTGCCCCCTCTTTCCTAAAGCTGATTTCCTAGGAGAGTGACTAAAGCTCTTGCAAAACAGGCCACACTGAGGGTTTCTGAAGATGGTGAAGTGACCCCTCTCGCTGCCCAGCACCGACCCTGGAGGAACCAGGGTGGTCTGAGGTTCCCCACTCCTGCCGTCTGCGTGCTCTGCTGAGTTAACGACTGGGTCTCACTGTGTCCTCCTGGCTGTCAGCAGTGAGTTGATGACGCAGCAGCCAGGCGGGCAGCCTGGAGCACATAACCCCCCCAGGCCGCGGGATCAGAGCGTGGCTCCCAGCCCCCCAGCACGTGTAGCTGCCCTGGGGGATGGATGCTCTGCCTGCAGAGGTGGACAGGGGTCTGCGTGGAGCGAGAGGCGGGGGCCTGTGTGGACGGCGTCCCTGCTCTTTGTGGCCGGACGCCTCCGGCGCAATTCGCCGCCCTCCCCCCACTGTCCCCGGGTGCGCCTTTGCATCAGTCGATGGGGTCTCCCCTGCCCCGGGGGAGGGGCGGGAAGCTGGAGCGTGGGGTTGCGGAGCAGCGCCTGACGCCGGGACCTCGCCCAAGTGCCTGGGTTTTGCCTCTGTATCTCGGTGGGCCTCCCGGGTCTGAGACCGCGTCCCCGGCGTTAGCGGTGCTCACGTGGAGCCCAGTGGGCAGCAGGCCGGCTGGGTGTGGTGCTTCTCGGCTGAGGCTCTAGTTCTTTCTGCCCTCGGAGCCTGAGGCCCGGCTTTGGCCCCCGGCCTGCATCCCGAGGCCCACGGGCCACAGTTGGCGGGGAGCTCAAACTCCTAAAAATCCCCGCAAGTCCAGGTGCTCCAGCAGAGGCAGAGAAGGCAAGGTTTCCAGCAGGGGCTTGGGGCCAAGAGACCTTTTTCTACACTGAGGAGAGGAGCTCACAGAGGCCAGAGGCGACAGAGCTCTGGGGGCTTCAGAAAGCGGCGTGGAATTCACAGGCGGTGGGACGTGCAGCCTGCGGTGTAGGCTTCATCCCACGGCAGCCCTCGAAGGTTGGGGGTCAGTGAGGTGCATCTGGGGCCCCGGGGCCAGGGGAATATGGCGGCACAGAGGCTCCCAGGATGAGAGTGAGGACTTGAAACAGGCCCTCTTGGGCCATCTCCACAGAGAATTCCAGGAGCATCTGCCCATGGCTGGCGCCGGGCTGGGGACGGTGGAGGAGGGGGGGAAGGGCGGAGGGGAGAGGCCAGAGGGGGTGTTTCTCCTTATCTCGTGAGGCCTCCCCTCCCCTCTAACTCTTTTTTCTTAAAATGAGTCTTGCTGCTGGTAAATGGTGACGATAGCAGGGGTGGGGCAGGGCCGGGGCAGGGCCAGTTTCCCCGGTGTGAGTAATTCCACCGGCTGACCACCAGCTGCCAAGCTGAGTGGGAAGACAGGTTTGTTGGTTCCCGAGCCTGGGATGCGGCCGCAGCAGCGAGTGAGCCTTGCCGTGAAATGCAGTAACTAGTGGAGGAGTGTGTGCTGAGATCGTTACAAACCTGCTGATGTAAATATAATTGACATCGGCGTGAGCCTTATGGCTGCACAGCTGCATCGCTCCTCAAGGGGCCTCCGAGTTCAGGGCCAGCAGTGCACGGTGTCTTCTCGTTCAGAGCACGCTGACTGCCTCTTCCGCCCCAGCCAAAGAACTCTGCTTTGCTTTTTGTTAATTGAAGCATAGTTGATTTACGATATTGTGTTAGTTTCAGGTGTACAGCCCGGTGACTCGGTTATACATATATATTCTTTCAGATTATTTTCCATTATAGTCTATTACAAGATATTGGATATAATTACCTGTGTTATACAGTAAATCCTTGTGGTTTATCTGTTTTATATGTAGTGACGTGTTCCCATATTCCTAATTTATCCCTTCCCCGCCTTCCTTTCCCCTTCTCTAACCACATGTTTGTTTCCTGTGTCCGTGAGCCTATTTCTGGTTTTGTATTATTTTTTAGTATCCACATATATGATATTGTCTAATATTTGTCTTTCTCTGTCTGAGTTCACTTAGTATGATAATCTCTAGAGCCATCCCCATTGCTGCAAATGGCAGCATTCATTCTTTTTTATGTCTGAGTAATATTCCAGTGTGTGTGTGTGTGTGTGTGTGTGTGTGTGTGTGTGTGCGCACGCGTGCGCGTGCACATAAATAAGCTCTAAGAGAACAAAACACTTAACTTTGTTCAACTCTATTTCACAAGACCTAGAAAAGTGCCCAGCACTGGGTAGGCTCCTAATAAATCTGAGTTATATAGAAGAATGAATGAGTGAATGAATATATATACACACACCACATCTTCTTAAACCAGTCGTCTCTTGATGGACACTTAGGTTGCTTCTGTTGACGAAAAATTAATCCGTCAATCTAAGAAAGAAATGGAAAATTTTATTCAAGCCAAATTTAAGGATTATAACCCAGGAAGAGCATCTCAGAGCGCTCTGAGGACTGTTAGGCCTGTTAGAAGTCAAGACACAGTTACATAAATTTATGGAGACAGCTGGGCATCAAATGTCATATTATTGACAGTTTACATAATCCATGTGACCCCTTACAAGACCAAGAAGGAATGTTATCTTTAAGGAACTGTCTTGTAGATGCTGGGAGAATGTTACTCTTTATGGTTGAGCAGGTATTTCTGCCGACGGGGAGGTTTGTAGATGCAGATATATGATGCAAAGTGGGGGGTGAGAGGAGGCCAAAGGGCAGAGAACATTTCTTTTATGTTTACATTTTTCTTTTCTTGCCATAAAATATGAATTTTACGTCTTACTTCCGTATCTTGGCTATTGTAAATAGTGCTGCTGTAAACATTGGGGTGCATGTATCTTTTCAGATTAGAGTTTTCGTCTTTTCTGGCTTTATACCCAGGACTGGAATTGCTGGATCATATGGCAACTCTATTTTTAGTTCTTTAAGGACCCTTCATACTGTTCTCCATAGTTACTGCACCAATATACATTCCCACCAACAGTGTAGGAGGGTTCCCTTTTATCCACACCCTCTCCAGCATTTGTTATTTGTAGACTTTTGTTTTTTTTTTTTTTTGCAGTACGCGGGCCTCTCACTGTTGCGGCCTCTCCCGTTGCGGAGCACAGGCTCCGGACGCGCAGGCTCAGCGGCCATGGCTCACGGGCCCAGCTGCTCCGCGGCATGTGGGATCTTCCCGGACCAGGGCACGAACCCGTGTCCCCTGCATTGGCAGGCGGACTCTCAACTACTGCGCCACCAGGGAAGCCCCACCTCATTGTACTTTTGATTTGCATTTCTCTAATAATTTGCGATGTTGAGCATCTTTTGATGTGCTTGTTGGCCGTTTGTATGTTTTCTTGGGAGAAATGGCTATTTAGGTCTCCTGCTCATTTTTTGTTTGGCTTGTTTGGTTGTTGTTTTTTTTTTCCTATTGAGCTGTGTGAGCTGTTTGTGTATTTTGGAAGTTAAGCCCTTGTTGGTCACATCATTTGCAAATGTTTTTTCCCATTCTGTAGGTTGTCTTTTTGGTTTGTTGACGGTTTCCGTTGCTGTGCAGAAGCATTTAAGTTTGATTACGGCCCATTTGTTTATTTTTGCTTTTATTTCTTTTGTCTTGGGAGAAGAGAACTCTGCTCCTAAAGGGTGCGTGTGAGTAGACTGGACTCTTCTGGAGCTTCCACCCACACTCGATGGGGTTGTGCAAGGGTGAGCCAGGGGTGAGCTAGGGGAAACAGAACGGGGAGTCTTGACAGCTGATTGATTTCCTTTGCTATTGTCACTTCTCTTGCTTAATAACTGTTTGTTCCTGCATTCTTTTGTTCCCTTAAGATCGTTAATCGCTGAGAGCTGTTCAGGGGCAAGCACTGTGACCAGGCTTAGGTCACACATGGCTTAGACCACAAGTGGCTTCTCTTGTGTCAAGAAAGCCATGCCTGGTCCTCTTCCAACTGGGAGCCCCCCCCCCCCACCCTGTCTGTCTACGGTTGGGACTTAAAGCTGAGGGGTGGGGGGATGTGTAGGGCTGTGTAGTGCGGGTGCTGGGAGCAATGGAAAGACCACAGCTGCTTCTGGGGGCCCCCCTTCTGCAGGTGAAGAGCGGAGCTGGGGTACAGTGACCAGCAGAGGCAGGACCCTCCCCATCTTACAGTCTCTTCCCGTCGGTGCTCAGTCGGGAGCCCCTGGCTGAGCAGGGATGTGATGTCCGGGGTCGCAGTCCCAGATCCCAGAGCTGAGCACAAAAGGTGTGGGGGGGTGTTGAGCTGAAGACTAGGTTTTAACAACAGGCACCTCCTTTTTCTGGGGTCCAGGGGCTCCCATGTTGGAGCCTGGCCCTGTGCCCTGTCTTCCTGCTGCGTCCCCCGGCCCTGCCCTCACACTAGCCTGTGATGCCAATTCATAAGCTGCTGGTAGGTGAAATGGAGATGCCGGCCCTGGGGCTTAGCGCTATCGTTTAGAAGCAGAGAACAGTGGCTTCGAATGTGCCGGCTCTAAAGGATTAATTATCTGTGCATCCAGAAGCAGTGGAGCAGGATATTTTGAAAGGATTTTCAGGATGTGTGTCATCGTTGCTTCAAATCTTGTGATGTGTGTCATCGTTGCTTCAAAGCTTGTTTCTTTGAAGTCGATTAGAATTTAGGGACCTGGAATACCGCGAGCTCTGTCTAGGAGGCCATGAAATCTGGCAAGTAAAGTTGCAAAGTGACAATTTTAAGTTTCTAGTTTAACAAGACTGTTGATTTTTGCTTTATTACTTTAAGTCCTCATAATACTGGCTTGAAATTTTTAGAAAGACATTGAGATACGCACGTCATAAGCGTGTAGCTCCGTGTGTTCACAAAGGGAGCACGCCTGGGTAACCACCGCCCCCGTGGAGAGCTGGGGTGTGGTCCTCATCTGCACCCAGGGCCCCCCCCCCCCACCCCGAATCACTACCCTCACCGCCCGGAGAGACGCTATCCTGGTGGCCAGGGAGCTTTGCCTATTTGCGATGTTGAGGTGAGACCTGAAGGTTGGTTGGTGTTGTTCAGGTGAAGCGGGAGGGAGGATTATGGGAAGTTGCTGGTGCACAGGAAGGCACGCACAGCCAGGGCAAAGTGGCCGACGATGGGGCCCCTGGGGCAGCCGCGGCCCGGGGTTTCCATGCTCTGTCCCCGACCTCCGTCTCGCCGAGAGGTTCTGCGGGTGGGGGCCCCCGCTCTCACCCGCGTCCCCTCTCCGCAGGTGCTGAGATTCTCAGTTACCTGGGCTGTGCGGTGTGTTTCCAGAGTTGGTGGAATCGCTCACCTGCTGCGTCTCCTCCCTTTCTCTGTCCTTGAGGATCCGTTATAAAAGGGTCCCTTGTTCTCATTTTTGTGGTTTCCAGGAGGGAGAGGGCGCGAAGGTCAGGGGCCGCGCCTCTCGGGGAGTCCCCGGTGGGCGGCATCTCCTCCTGCAGCAGTGAGCTCAGCGGTTGAGCTCAGGGCCCGGCCGCACGTCCCACCCGGCAGGGCACTGTCTCCTGCTTCCCCCGCCCCCCCACCCCCCCGTGGCTGCCGGCTTCCCCGGCTCGTGTGGCTCCTTTGGTGCGGTCTCTGGTGGCCCGTGTGGAAGTGAACTTCCCAGCTGAGACCCGGCTGGGGGTGGGGAGAGGACGGAGGGGACCGGGCGCCAGGGCCAGGGTGTAGAGCGGGGCGCGCGTGAGACCGATGTGTGTGTCAAATGAGCGAATACTCATGCCCTGTGCCGCGCGTCCCAAAGAACAGGGTCGCAGCCTCCCTGGGGGGAGGGCAGGGGCGCCGTAGAGGGGGGAGGGGCGAGCCCAGGAGAGGAGGAGGGACCCTCCCGGGCAGGTGCCAGGGTGGCTCAGCGCCAGCCCCTGGGGCACCGTGTGTGAGGCGGGGAGGGGGCCTACGGGGGGTGGGAAGTGGTGGGTCGCGTGGGAGGTTCCGAGAGGCCGCACTGGCGGCCTGGGGTGGGGGGCAGGGGCGGGAGCAGACGCACGAGGAGGCAGAGGTGCCAGGCCGCCGTCTGGTGGATGACGTGGCCTTCAGCTCAGCCCCCTCCCCAGAACCCGAGGGTGGGAAGACCCTCCCCCAGCGGCGGCGCCCACGGCGGCTCGGCTCCCGGCAGGCAGCGAATCCGGTGTCCGTCGGGGGTGGCGGCTCCAGAGGCAGGCTGGCCTTGAGCTTGTTTGGACTGAGTGTGGGAAGGCGGCCGTGGTCAGAGTCCACGCATGAGCCCCTTGCCTCCCCAGGGGTGGGGGGACACGAAAGAAGGCCTGAGTTGGTCACCTGTGCTCTGCCCCTCGGGGGTGGCCACCTGGTGCCGCAGAACGCGGCCGCGCCCTGGGTGCCGCTCACGCTGGCTAGACGCCTGGGTGTCTGGCCTCGCCCAGGTGGGTGGTGCCTCACGGCTGTACCCTGAGCACAGGGCCCTGCACGGGGGTCTTGGTGCCGTGCTGACCGTGTGGAGCGATGCAGTGGATGCTCTGAGAGGCGGGGCCCTTGTCCCGGGTCTGCCCACGGCGATGGCGGTGAGGCCGGCCTGGAAGAGGCCGCTGGGGCCTGGCGGGGGGCCTGGGCCCTGATGCCCACCACCTCTGAGGGCCGAGGGTCGAGGGGCCCCCACAGGGAATGTGACTTCTCCCGCCGAGGGATCTGTGGTGTCCTGTACCTCAGTTCACCCGAAGGAGCCAAGACCGATTCAATGCAGAAAAATAGGAAAGTAGAGATACGCACAAGGAAAAACCGCTGTGGGACTTTGCGTGTCACGAGTGCACGCTGCCAGACTTGTGGAGACGTCCAGCTGTTTTAGACACAACCTCTTGCCCCCCTTCATTAAGAAGGGGGGCTTCTGCTTCATAAACCTGACTTTAGGTCCGTGCTGCCTTTACCTTTTCTGCAGTCACCTGCTCTGACTGCTGGAAGTGAACTTTCTAGACCTTGTGTTCGGGCTCTCTCGGCACCAGAGCGCCACCCCTCCCCTCCCTTAACTGCTCTGCCCCCTGCGCCTCTGGAGAGGCTGGTGGCCCAGGTTTAGGGGGCCGAGCCCCGGCGGCCAGGTGACCTGAGCCGGGACCGCATGAGGCTGGCCCTGTGGGGTGGGGTCCCTCCCTTGTCCGGGAGCGGGTCTGTGGCTGCGATCGTTTAGGACCTTTGGCTCCGGGCTGGGTACCTCCTTTCTTCCCAGTTGGCACGTGACGATGCAGGGGCTACAAGCCAGGCTCCCAGGGAGGGACTGGGAGCCCTTGGCCTTGCCCCGCCGTTGGGCTGGGGGCCAGAACACAGACGGCCTCACTGCCCTGTGTCCCGACAGATGGATGCCTTGCTGGTCTCTGTGAGCACTTCCATTTGGTGGCATTTCCAGAAGTGATGTGCTGAGTTCCAGCGGGCAGGCAGTGGCCTCTGAGCCCCGGCCCTTCAGGGGTGCCTGCTCCCCGAGATGTTTCCCGTCACCTCCACGCACGTCACCGGAAGTGCGGGTGCTGAGGCTGACCTGGGGAGACCTCCCCCTCTTCCTGTCCTCCACGTCTGGGACCTTCCAGCCAGCCCCAGGCTGGGTCAGGCACCTGCCGTGGGTCCCTGGAAGCCCACCAGCTTTCTTACACCTGCTCCTTCTCTGTCCGTCTTGCAGGTTTTGGGGTTTGAGGTCGACGCAGTGAACTCTGTCCAGTTTTCAAACCATACAGGTAAGGCGTCAGCCTCAGAGGTCCTCGCAGAGCTGAGTGTGGGCGTAGGACGCGGTCCCTCACCTTACAGACGGGAAATGGAGCCGGGGGTGTGGTCCTGGCCGAGGCTGCGCAGCACGTGCACACGGGGCTCAGGGGGCCTGGGTTTGCCGGCTGCGTGTTTAAATCAGTGTGGCTGCTTTGGAGCTGGATGGCCTGGCGGGTGATGTGACCTCTCGGCCCCCCGCTTTCCTCCGTGAACCAAGGGCGGTGATCCTCGTACCTGTTCTGGCCCCCCCCCCCCCCTGGGGGGCACTGTGGACTGGGAGGGGAGCAGATCCCTACTTTCTCTTAAAAGCCAGAGCCTCGGGGAGCTCGTGTGTGTGTCTCTTCGCGCACGGGGACCCCAAGGATTTCTGTGCACAGAAAGCTGTGCGATTGCTGCTGCCTCATGTTCGTGAGGGTCACAGCCCTTGGAAAGCCCCCAAGGTGTCAGGCGAGGTCCCCGGGCTCCCCACCCCCATGGCCTCAGAGACGCCCTGACGTGGGATCCCTGAGCTGGTGCTGGCAGGGGGACAAAGCCTCTCAGTTCCTGGAAACATTCCCACATCCTTCTTTGAAATTACTCTGAACCCTGACGGAATCTCAGAGCACAGAAGGTCCCAGAAACTGCTGGCAGAGTGCCGACCAGATACGCGGAAGGGTGCTTCCCCTTAGCCCGATTCTTCCGGGTGGGGTTCTTGGAAGGGAGGAGGTGTCACAAGTCATCAGTTGAGGAGGAACAGCACACTGGGTTCAGATGAAAAGGCTACAGTTCCCACTAAGAGTCCTTTCTTGCTTTTGCTTTCAGAGTGCTGGGCACAGTGACATTTGGACACGTCCCCAAAAGTTGTCAACCCAGTGAACCCCTTCAGAGCTTACGGGTTTTACTGGCTGTTTTAACTACCCTCTTTTTTTTTTTTTAAGTAAAAGAGCCAAGTTGGCTTAGACATTAGATGATGATGCCCGCCCCACCCCACCCCCGCCGCCCCGCTCCAGGGCAGCGCTGGGCTCTGAAGCAGCAGCCGGTGTTCTGTGGTTGTTCCTTTAGCAAGAGTTTCCTGTTACCCAAGATCCGAGCCCTTGGACGAGCGGCTGGAAGAAACTGGACAGGGCTGGAGGTTGGCGGGTGGGGCAGGGCCCGCCTTCCAGGCACGTAGGGTTTGGGGTGTGACCTGCTGCCAGGCCTGGTGGTGACCCCCTGGGGGCGCAGGACCAGGTGCCTGCAGCAGACGTGCAGGGAAGGAGCTGGGTCCCTCGGGGTCACCGGCTCGACCTCTGCGGGGTTTGTTTTTCCATCTGTAAGCTGTAAATTGGGCGGGTTGGACAGAGGACCGGAGTGCCCCTGTGTTTCAGAAGGGTCTCCTGAGTTTGGAGGGGAGAGTTTGGTGGGGGGTGGGGGCCCGAACCTTCTCATCATGTTAGGAAGCTGTCTCGCCGGGCGGGGGGCGACCCATGCTTGAGACCTGGCGGGGGCTGACTGCATATCACGGGCTGCACCGTGTCCCCTCAATTCACGTGTCAGAGTCCTAACTCCCAGGACCTCAGATGTGATAAGGTCTTTAAAGAGGCAGTTAAAAGGTACATGGGGTCATTGGGGTGCCCCTGCTCCAACCTGATCGGTGCCCACAGAGATTAGGACACAGACACATGCCCAGAGGGACAACCACGTGGGGACCCAGGAGAAGCCCGCCGTGGGGATCTCAGAGCAACAAGCCCTGCGACACCATGATCCCGGACTCTGGCCTCCAGAACTGTGGGAGCCCCTGTGGTTCTTGGTCACAGCAGCCCTAGGACAAGAGAAGTGCATATGTGCAACGGAGTCAGGCCTCACGGTGTTGGGAATTCCCTGGCCGTCCCATGGTTACGACTCGGCGCTTTCACCGCTGAGGGCCCCGTCTCAGTCCCTGGTCAGGGAATTGAGCCACGCAGCGCAGCCAAAGAAAAAAAGAAAAAGAAGAAACCACCATGTCTGGAATGATGTTCGGAAAACCAAGGGGCAGGAAGGGCCATTGTTCCTCCCACCTGGGCCGGTGGGATTTTGTGGCAGCAACACCTGCGGGGACACAGCCAGAGGCTGCCGGCTCTTGGCAGACACCTGAGCCTTGGGGCAGCCCTGCGAGAGATGGGTCACCTCGCCTTGGTGGACCCTCCTTGCCTCTGGCCCTCCCGACTGGTTAATGGGCGTCCACCAGAGGCCACGCCGTCCTGGAGAACTGCCGACAGGTGTTGTCGGGTGTTGGTCCCTCCGCTGCAGGAGAGCCCTCGCCCCACGGGCACAGAGGGCGCCGCAGCCCCTTCTCCAGGCCCACAGCCCAGCCGGTGCGGGACCTGCAGGACGACACCCGAGACGGCAGGGAGGGTCTGGGGCTGTGGCCGGGATCTGCTTCCTGTGGTCTGTACTCGACTTCGCTGTCATAGAAATCAGCCCTCCCCGAGGCTTTTACTTATGTGCTTAGGAACCCATCCGTTTGAGTGGTCCCTCTTGGCGTAAGGGCTGCCAGGATGGACTTGCCGTGGGCGGACTGCGGGGTGTCCCTGGTGGGGTGCGCCCGCCCCGAGGGACCTCAAGAGGGCCTCCTGCCTGCCCTGTGGGCGCTTCACCCGGGTGCCTGTCGGGTCAGGAACTCGGGCCGCAGCCTCTTTCTGGTTCACAGTCGGCTCTTGGTCAGGATTTGGCCCAAGACTTGGATCAGTTGCAGCTCATCTTGGATGGAGGTGGGGATGCAAGGAGCCCCTACCTGCCAGGGTGCACAGGTAACAGGCTTCAAGCAACTCAGCCTGGATGGGGGCCGTGCACAGGAGAGGCTGGCAAAGCCAGGGACCGTGACACGACGGGGACGCTCCCAGGTGCCCCGCCAAGGACAGGGAGAAGTTTTGCAGCCCTGCGTCCTGTCTGTTGGTGCAATGTAGGCTGCACAGGCGTCCTCAGGCGGCCTGCAGAGCTGGGCCCTCGCTGCACCGGGTGGGAGGGTGGACCCCGGACTCAGTAATAACCACCCCAGAACGTGTCGGAGCCAGATGCGCTTTCGGGGGGGACCTGCCGAGGGCCGTGTCGCCCGCGTGCCCCACGCGTCAGGGCCTGCGTGTTCTGCTCTCCCCCCACCAGGCTACTCGCACTGGAAGGGCCAAGTGCTGAACTCAGATGAGCTCCACGAGCTGTACGACGGGCTGAAGCTGAACGACGTGAACAAGTATGACTACGTGCTCACGGGTGAGGCCCAGGGCACGGGGGCCCGGAACCGGGGCCTGGCGCCCACCTGGGGTGGTCTGGGGAGGCCCAGAGCACCCCTGACCTGGGCTGCTACCTGGTCCCTGCCTCCCTCGAGGAGGGATGGTCCTGCCATCAGGAACTCAGTGGGGCCCTAGTGACCGTATGACCTTGGGGGTCCTGGCTGTGCCACGCCTCCATACTGGGGTTTCCACGCCCATGGCGGGGGACAGGTGGGGTGTTAGGAAGGGGTCTGAGACAAAAACACCCAGATGAGCAACACGCTGCCACCTGGTGTGTTGGTTTCATTTACAAACCCACATGGTTGCATTTATTTATATACGTGGTTAGAAGTGAGCATATGCTGATTCTGGAAAATGGAATAGAGGAAGGACAATCCTTGCTCACCCGCGGCTTCTTCCTTTCCTGTAAAAGTTAACGTTTCTTTTGGGAAATGCCCGGCGTCCCCTGGTGCCTACGGTTGTGGGGAGCACTTGTCTTGGCCCCGGCCGCGGGGTCTGGGCACTGCCTACCATTCTCTGGGCAGATGGGCTTGATGGCGCCGTCGCCGTGGTTGGGTGACGAGAGTTGTCTGTCCCTCCCAAAGGATACACGCGAGACAAGTCCTTCCTGGCCATGGTGGTGGACATCGTGCGGGAGCTGAAGCAGCAGAACTCTAGGCTCGTCTACGGTAGGTGCTGGGAGCCCCAGGAACGGGCGGCTCAGCCTCCTTTCTTCTGGGCGCCCCATCTTCACGTTCTGCTCCTCCCAGCACACGGGCTCTGTCTGGGGACGAGAGCCTCACAGGCGTCCTCACGGTGAACCTGGCGTCTGTCTGGGGCGGGTGAGGGAAGCCAGTGACCACACAGGGCTGTGATCAGTGTCAGGGTGGGGTGTGTGACCACCCGGTCCCTGGGTGGGGTGAGGGACTCCGCAGGTGGGGCCCGGACAGCAAGATGCAAAATGCCAGGTAAGGAGGTAAATGAGGACGGGAGGCCGTGCTTTTCCCCTTTTAGTTGCGCGTGTGAAACTTAACAACAAGTCAGGTGTGGGGCGCTCCTCTCAGCGCCGCCGCTTTTGCCGATCAGATGCTCTTTGTCTCCCGCAGTGTGCGACCCCGTGATGGGAGACAAGTGGAACGGAGAAGGCTCCATGGTGAGTGCTTCCCCGCGTTGGGGTGCGGGCCGTGGGGCTGTTGGCAGCACTCTGGAAGTGTCTGCCTGGGCGAGAGACACTGCTCTCGGGCCAGAGACACATCCTTGTCCCTTGTCGGGAAGGAGAGGCCGGGGCTGGCAGAAGAGGTTTCCGCGAAGGGCCCCCGAGGAGGTATTTCAGGGCCGTGCATCCCTGTTGCAGCTCGAGCAGCCGCAGGTGATTTGCAAAAGAACGAACATGGCTGTTTTCTAATCGAATTTCAGGTGTGGACACTGAGCTTTGAATTTCCTCTAATTTCCACGTGTCACAGAATATACTGTTTTTCTTTTGACTTTCCCCCCAACCATTTAAAAACAAAAAAGTCACTCTCAGCCCACCAGCCACACACCAACAGACTGTGGGCCTGGGTTCCCGACGCTGATGAGGGTTGAGTGGGCGGTGTCATCACACGGATACGGTGGAAAGCCACTAGTGGGGACCTGACCCGGATCGTCAGGGTGGATTGTCAGGGCTGGCTGCCCCAGACCTGCCTCGGGACCCCTTGGAGCCTTGGGGTCCCCACAGCACGAGCCGCCCTGGCCTCCCTCCCTCACCCCTCATGCGTCAGCCTGTTCCTGTCTTTTTCCCGCAGTACGTCCCTGAGGACCTCCTTCCAGTTTACAGAGAGAAGGTCGTGCCGGTTGCAGACATCATCACCCCCAACCAGTTTGAGGCTGAGTAAGTCATTTGAGTCGGCTGGAGCAGTCAGACCTACCCCCCATCCCCATGGGGAGAGTGACAGGGACCCTGCTGGAGAGTCCCAGTCTGCGGGGCAGGGAGCTGCCAGCCCACCTGAGCGCCAGGGCGGGCACTGGTTGTCAGCAGCAGTGGGCAGTCGTTTCCCCCCGACTCCCTGTGGTCATGCTGGTCCCCGAGCAGCGAGAGCCTCTGGGGACAGAAGTGGGCAGAGGTGCTGTGGCGAAGCCGGGGGTGCACGTGGCTGACACGGGCGATGGGACGGGGAGCCCACGCCAGCTGACGCGGGCCACCGCCCCGGAGCTCTGAAACCCACATCCCAAATCTCTGCACGAGGTTAAAAGGACCATGCCGGCCCTGCTGCCCAGCGCCATGTTTCCAGGGGCCTTTCTTGCATGCCCGGCCCCCCCGATGGACAGGAGAGCTGGGCATTCAGGGGGTTGAGGAGCGGCTCCTGGGGCCTTGGGGCATGAGCGCTGCGGTGGGTGTGTCCCCATCGCGTTCGGCTCTGTTAGGCCAGCAGCGATATCCCCTCTGGCCCCGAGGCCACCCTATAAAGTAGGGATAGGGCCCCTGGACTCTTGGGGGCCTGGGGTTCCCTCGCCCGGGCCTGTCGATGCTGGGGGATGGCGGCTCACCCGGAGGTCCCTGATGGTTGGTAGCTCAAGAACGTAGTGCACTGAGATGTGCAGCCGTTTGCGAGGACGCTGGCTGCCCTCAGTGGCACCGTGTGCTGTGACCGTGCACGGCCGTCCTTCCCCGTTGTTATGTGTAAACGTTAACCACGGTCCGGAACTTCCACCCGCTCCCATGATGTGTGGGTCCCTTTTTACTTTTTAAATTTATTTTTATTTATTTTATTATTTATTTGGTTACACTGGGTCTTAGTTGCGGCACCCATGTGGGATCTGGTTCCCTGATCAGGGATCGAACCCGGGCCCCCTGCGTTGGGAGTGCGGAGTCTTACCCACTGTGCCACCAGGGATGTCCCGTGAGTCCTCTTTCAAACTGACTCTTGACTGGTCCCCAGACACGGTGGCTGCCTGGTCCGCGACGGCAGGCAGGTGCCAGCCAGTTCCCTGTGGGGCAGGAGGGGTCACCAGTGCACCGTAGGTAGCCCTGGGGCTCCTAAAGGCGATGGCTCAGCTGTGCTTGTCTGCCTCCCAGGTTGCTGAGCGGGAGAAAGATCCACAGCGAGGAAGAAGCCTTAGCGGTAAGGAGGCCTTCCTGTACCTGGCGTGGGACAGGCAGCCCCGCTCACGGTGGGAGGGGACAGCCGCACGCCCTCCGGCATAGGAGACGGGCACCTGTGTGGCCAGCGTTTGGCTTCCCATCAGCCAGCCACCCGAGGCCCGGGGAACCTTTGCAAATTCCGTTTCGGCCCCTTGGTTGGTCACCTGCAGCCTAGTGCCTGCTGGGTCTGGGTTCGCCCGCTGCCCGTCCCAGCTGTCTTTGGATGAGCGTCCGGGGCTGTCGCAAAGCGCCTCAGACGGGGTGGCTGAGCAGCAGGGCTTTGCTCTCATAGTTTTGGAGGCCAGAAGCCCAGGCTGGCCGGCTGGCCCGTGCTGTCAGCAGCCTGTAGGAAGAGTCCTTTCCTGCCCCAGCTTCTGGAGGCGGCTGGCAGTCCTCAGTGTTCCCGGGCTTGTGGGCACATCACCCCAGGCTCTGTGTGTGTATGTGGGGTGTGTCTGCATGCACGTGTGAGAGTGCATGTGGTGTGTGTGCGTGGGAGGATTTCTTGCACGTAATGGACCCGTATCTTTGGGGGCTGGCTGGGCATTTCTGGAGTCTACAAGGCAGGATTCCGGAAGGGAAGGGCGGGCTGGGCCTCTCAGGCAGGAGCTGACCCCGCAGCCCTGGGTGAGATTTCTTCAAAGCTCTTTTCAACCTTCCCTCGGTACTTGCCGAGGGTCCATAGATCTCCTGCTGGGATTTAGCCTCAGGTGGGGTCTGCCACCCCTGTGCTGCATGCCCAGAGCACCAGGGGCTGCCAGGGCCTCACACCTTCCACATCTGGGCCTCTTCAGAGGCTGAGCTCACTTCACGGTCCAGGAAGCACACACACTTGGAGGAGCCAGGTCCCTGGGTCAGAGCTGGCAGCGGCCATTCGTGGTCACCCCTGGGCCCGTGGGGCTGTGTGTCTGTTTCCCCGATAGGCGGAGGGCTCACTGGGGCAGGAGAGCAGGCTGGGAGGACCCCCCCCCCCTTCCCTGCTCTGAGGGCCTTGCTCTGAGCTGGCACAGCAGTTGGGGGGTCTCAGAGCCAGGTGACCCTGGGGCGGGAAAGAAGCAGAGCCGTGGGCACAGTGACCCTATCTCTAACATACCCGCCCAGCTTGGGAACCAGAGGAAACTCACGGTACCCAGTGCAGGGTGGGTGCTGGGCCGGTGGCACGCCTCGTGTGGGACCACCTACAGCTGTTTAAAAAAAAAAAGCCACCCAGAGTGATGTCTGTTCCTCATTACCCGGTGACCCTCTGGCCAGTTACCTCCCCAGCCTGCAGGCCCCGGGCCGATGAGGGGAGGGTTAGTGGTGGCGTCGCCTCCTGCCTGATACGAGGCCTCCCACCTCCCACCCCTCCTGAGCCCCAGTTCACCCCAGTGAGCATTTTGCCCCGGCGTGCTGCTGGGGAGGGGGCGGTAGACGTTTGTTGAATGGATAAAGGAGTATAGTTTCTCAGGATGGACAGCGTGGAAGCGCTCCTCGCTTGATGGTTGCCGGGCACGGCTCCTGCCGCCCCGGAGCCCAGGCGAGAGAAGATGGTGGCCTGGCTGGTTGGCTCCTTCCTCCGGGGTTCGGGCACAGACGGGGTGCAGGTTGGGACCGATAGACATGCACCCTTGGACTTGAGGCTGGAGGGAACTGGGACGGCTGTGACCTGGCCGAGCTGTCACTGCTGGGCCGGGGCGGGGCCCAGGGTGTGGCCCCTGTTAGCTGTCTCTGTCCCATCCAGGCAGACTGTAAGAAGCTGAGGGGCCGTGGGAGGTGGGGCGAGGGCCACCAGGGCCCCGTCTCGGGCGGCCACGGAGCGGCTGATGCACTCCCCATGTCCGGCAGGTGATGGACGTGCTGCACTCGATGGGCCCCGACACAGTGGTCATCACCAGCTCGGACCTGCCGTCCGCGAGGGGCAGCAGCTACTTGATCGCGCTGGGCAGCCAGAGGACTCGTAAGTCCCCGCCCGGCACTGGGCTCCCTCCCGCCTTCCTGCCGCGTCCCTCGAGGCTTCCGAGGTTTGGGTGCAGTGGAAAGGAAATCGAGCCTGACTCGGCAGGTGGCCAATCTCCCCAACTCCCGACAGCTCCAAGAAAGATCAGACTGAAAACAGAGCCAGGAGAGGTTTCCGTGAATCGGGGTGCGGGGAGCGTGGGGTGCTGACTGCTCCCCCTGCGGTTACCACACAGGTGTCTGTGACCGTGCTGGCGGCACACGGATGACATCCCCTCTTACGGGCTCGGGGGTCACGTGGACCAGCCCAGCTGGAGCCCGGCTCCCGGGGAACCAGGTGTCCCCAGGCCTGCCTCCCCCCATCCCCCCCACCTCAGAGCTGATGCCAACATCGCTGGGAGGACCGTTCACGCTCTGCTGTGTCAGTCGTTTAATTATGCTGATGCCGCAGCGTAAAATGACACAGAAGGCTGGGGTCACACCAGCTGCCCCGAGCCGTGCCAGGTGTAGCTGTCACCACCCCCTCTGTGTCTGTGCAAAAGGACACTTACACACCCAGATACACTCACGGATGCACGTGCATCCACACACGCTCACGCCCACGCACGCACCCCGACCCCAGTGAGTGAGCACGGTCCCTCCAGCTCTACCCCCACCCCCATGGCTCCCATCACACATCATCGCATGTTCCGGCCCCTCGTCTTCAGGCTGCATGGCGTCCCCCAGGCCGCCCTGACCCTGTGGCCCTCCGGGGCTCCAGTCTCTCACTTTCTCACTTGGGACGGGCAGCCACTGGGGGGCATGGGGGATCCCTGCAGGCTGAGCCCCCTGACGCTGTGCAGGGGAGGGCAAGCCGGCTCCAGGGCCGCGGGGCCTCTGCCGGCTGAGGGTCTGGGGGCCCAGCTGCCGGACGCTTCCCCCCAGGGACCCCCGACGGCTCCGTGGTGACACAGCGCATCCGCATGGAGATGCGCAAGGTGGACGCAGTCTTCGTGGGCACCGGGGACCTCTTTGCCGCCATGCTGTTGGCGTGGACGCACAAGCACCCCAACGATCTCAAGGTCAGTGGGGTGCAAATGGGAGAATGTGTTAAGAGCTGGAGTCCGCCGTGCCCAGGCCCAGGAGGGGTCCTGAGCCAGATGAAAAGGGAGGGCTTCGTTGAGGATGCCAGGGGAGCTGTAGCCTCAGCAACTCGGGGTCTAGAAGCAACACGCAGGAGGGAAATCCAGTGACAACTCGTCCTAAAATACAGCCGCTGCAGTCAGACTTGCTGGAGACCCCTCTCTTCCTGGGGATTGTCCCCCGTCCCCCCGCTTTGTGTGTGAATGTCCACAGTGCCCTTGCGTGCTCAGGCGCACCCGTGCCCTTTGACCTCCCTCTGGGCAGCCGTCCTTCCCCTGGGGGGCAGGCACACACCCTCCCCAGCAGTCAGTTCCATGCTGTGAAATGCAAGGCTGGGATGGGGCCCTTCCCCTCACCTGCGGGCTCAGGGGCAGAGCGAGGAAATGCTGTGGTTTCCCCACCCCCCTTCCCTCCAGGGCGGAGAGTGAGCATGGGCCTGCTTCACGGCCAGCTGGTGCCCAGAGGAGGCCTCGCTGGGTCGCCCTCAGCCAATCCCAGATTCAGTTCTGCCCTGGTCCCAGCGGTGGGGAGGGCGTCCACTTGCCTCCCCAGCACCTGAGAAGCCCTGAGCTTTTAACTTTGAGAGGCCAGCAAGCAATGACTTTGGCCAGCTCTGGGGCAGGAGCTCTTTTCCCGTGTAGATTCTTTATAACTGATTCCTTCCAGAAACGCTTATTAAGCACCTACTACATGCCAGACAGCATTGACAGAGTTGCCTGTGGTCCATTTAGTACACAGGCCTCTCTGCTCAGCTCTCCTGGGATCTTCGCAGCGACTGCTCCGTTAGGCGGGGCGCATGTGATTGTGGATCCCTAGTGCCCTGTCAGTGGACAGCCCCATCCAGGCGGCCTGGGGGCGGGGGGCTCAGTGTACTCTCCTTCCTGCAGGTGGCCTGTGAGAAGACCGTGTCAGCCATGCACCATGTTCTGCAGCGGACCATCAAGTGTGCACAAGGTACCACCTCGCGGGTACAGGGGCAGGGGTGCAGTCCTGCATTGTGAACAGGGCTGTGGCTCCCACCATCTCCCTGGCGTTGGCCTTTAGGGCTGGGGCAGGGGGCAACGTTGTGGAGCTCCCTGCTGAGATGGGCACTCAGGGGTGATCCAGAGCATTGGGGGCTCTCACAGAGGCGAGGGAAGGATGAGACAAGATTCGGGATGACTTCTGCTGGTTCTGTTCCCATCGTTAATGCTTTGCCTGTTCTGCAGCCAGGGCTGGGGAAGGACTGAAGCCCAGCCCGGCCCAGCTGGAGCTGAGGATGGTCCAGAGCAAGAAGGACATCGAGAACCCGGAGATCGTCGTCCAAGCCACGGTGCTGTGAGGGCCGCGCGAACCCACCTCCTTAACGCCCAGCGTTAGGTGTCTCCGTTTCCGTCCTTGTGAAAAATGTAATGTCTGCCTTAGAGCTGTGACCGAAACGATATTTTTTTCTTCTTTCATGAGTGTCCAGCATCCACTGATCTTCGTTGTGAAAATGTGCTGGTCGTGCTTTTTAAAAATAACAAAGCGATCACAGAAGTTTGTAATTCGGGACCCCAGCTCCCCTCCCACAAGGCTCCTGGAAAACCAGCTCCGTGTTTACGTCTCGAGGGCCTCCTCCCCAGGCTGGCTTGGGGTACATGGTGTACCCCCGTCCTTTGTGCAAGACCCAGGGAGGCCCCTGTGTCGGCATCTCTGAGAGCGAGTCGGGAGTTAGTGTTCATGTCCAGAAAGATGATGCCAAATGTCTCTATTCTGGGTCCGACCTCACCTTCTGTGTTCCTGCTTCAGAACTTTTTGCCTCTTACTTTGCTGCAGGGCCCTGGGGGTTTCAGATTCTCCCCTTCTGTTCACGGTGTGGATGGGCTCCTGCAGCTCACATGCACAGACGCTGCACAGTCACTTTGGCGGGGACCTTCCCAGGACCCTGAAAATCTGCCTGTCTCACGCGTGTCGGGGGACTGCCTTGTAACTCGGAGAGTCTCTAGGGACTGCCTGGGTGACAGGACAGAAGCTGGCACGCAGCCGAGTGCGCCTGTGAGGAGATCACTGTGTCGGGCTCCTTTTGGAAAAGTCACCCAGTTTAGGGCAGAACAGGTCAGGTGCTGTGTGTTTGCCACCTACAGCTGGTGACAACCGTGTCGTGTCACCGTGTCAGTGTGCAGGTACAGAGGGCAGGGGTGGGCTCCTGCCCCACCCCCCGTTGGTGTGCTTAGCCCCACCGGCCGGTTTTCTGACCCCCCCCCCCCCCCCCCCCCCACTAGCTGTGTGAGCTCGAGCAAGGACTGTAACGTCTCTGAGTCAGTCTTCATCCATAGGGTAGGTATAATGAGAGGTTTGTGAGGAGTGAACACAGTGAAGCAGAGTCAGTGGCTTGCAGGGCTCAGTCAGTGTTAGCGTGGTGATGGTGGTGGTGATTTTATCCTTAACCCCCAAATATCAAGATTCTGAAGGGTAGCATTTTTTTTCATCGATTGAATTTATAAGTTGAAGGCTGCTTTGTGTAAGTCCCACAAAAATGCCCTTTGCTTTTAAAAAAGGGAGGGACAGGGGTTTGGAACTGTGGGTTTAGACCGAAAGAGGCTAGTACTTTAGCACAGCTCCGCCTACTTGGCACAGGAAACCTTCACCCTGAATTTGGTCTGTAGGACTGGGATCCTTTGGCTTCCTAATGTCTGCCTGCATTGCCCTCTCGTTTGTTCTGCCCATGACTCTTATGAAATTTGACTGAAGAAATGGCCATAAAAGAAATCTACCTAGTTTCTGTAAAACTCCCAGTAAAGATTTCTTCATCGGGGGTGGGCTCCTGCCCCCCCCCCCGTTGGTGTGCTTAGCCCCCCCGGCCGGTTTTCTGACCCCCCCCCCCGCCCCCATTCCCCCCGCAGTCCCGTGTCCTGTGCCAGCCAGGTGCCCGGAAGCGAGAGGCTTCCCGGGGCCGCCGCAGCTCCGCCCCTCCCCACAGCGGGCGGGGGCAGAGCTTCACAGCAGCGGCTGTCAGACACCTCGGGCTGGGCAGCGCCGCGCCGGCCGTGGCGCAGGCCCTGTCACCAGTCCAGCCGGCCGCTGCGGGGGTGACCTCCCTGGCCCCACTTTACCCAGGATTTTGAGGACCCCCAGGCACAGATGCAGGCGGGGTTGCCCATCCTCAGCACCCGCCCCGACTCTGGGGGATGCAGAGGTTTGCATCTCTCAGGAGCCCACAGTCTGGAGGGGAGCAGGGAGGCTGCAGGATGTTGGGGCCCGGATGTGGTCCCTGGGGAAGCAGGCTCTCCTAGGGCAGCCCTTGTCCCCGACCCCCAGCCTCGCCCCACAGGCAGGCCCTCTCCTGGAGCCTCCACCCTCGTCTGGCTGTGCCCACGGCTCTAGGACTCTCGCCGCCTCGGCACTGCCTTCTGCCCTTTGTTGGAAATGCCCCCGGACGAAGGCTGGCCAGTCTCCACTGGACTCTCTGCACCCTCTCCTTTTCTTTCTTCCCCACTCCGCTCACATTCCAGATGTCGTCACTCTCAGGCGTTAGTGCCTGCGCGCAGGGTGCGGGGGCCTCAGCTCCCCTCAGCGGCCGGTGGGTCAGGGCATCTGTGTCCCTGCGATGTTTCCTGGTCCCTGCAGGGCCCGCTGGCCCAGGAGGAGGGGGAAGCCTATAGCCTGGTGGGGGACAGCCCCCGAGCAGGGCAGCCCAGGGACCAGCCGTAGTCCCCCAGGGCCCTGGGCCTCTGCAGAGCCTTTAATGGAAAATACTGTCACTGCCAAGTAGAGCTGGGGAGACGGCCACACGCCAGCCAGCGGGAAATCTCCATTTTCTTCTCTTTCCTTGTTCTTTTTTTTAAACCTTAGAGAACAAGTGTAAGACCAGGGAAGGAGCCAGAGTATCTCTCTCTCTTCAATGAGACGGTGAAGACGCGCCCTGCAAACATGGTGCCAGGGGTAGTGGCTTGTCCTGTGTGCACCGTGAACTTGAAGGAAGATGCACTCTGGTTCTTGAAGTTTTCTGTCAGAGTCCTGGCCCCCGCAGTGGGTTTTACCCTCAATTCTTGATACCGTACATAGAACGATGAGAATTGTTCCTCCCGTAAAATCATGAACTCTTCTATCTCCTCCAGCCGTAAAGCCCCAGCCACCTGGAGAGCTGTGGCCTGAACCCCCTGTCCTAAGAGAAGGAGATCGAGGCTCCGGAACCTTAGCTTCTGTGGGAAAGCACGTTGGACCTCCCCACCCGAGCAAAGTGTACTTTTTGTCGTGATGTTGCTGAACCTGTGTATCTCAGGCTCGTTTCTGCTGGGACCTAGTCCATCTGTCACGACAGCAGAGGGCCCCCGGTTGTCTCTGTTCAGAATTTCCCGTCTATAAGTTATCCATGGCAGTTGCAGTGGGTTTTGATACAGTTTGGGTCCAAGTTAGAATTAACCTTTTTTTTTATATTCACTTTCCACAGTTCAGTGACGTGGAAAATAATCATTTATTTTAAGATGAGAGAGATACTGGCCCTGAATTGCTTGCTTGTTACCAGAGTGATTTCAGACCTTCTCCTAGAGACCTTAAAGATGGGCTCCAAGATACGGTCCTTGCTTTTTAACCAGTCTTGAATCAATGCCAAGTCCTGCAAAGGTAACCAGGTTAGCCTGCGCTGCTTTTGCCATGCAGGCCAGTGGGGGTAGAACAACGATGCTTTGCTTGTCGTCCTGTCCTTAAACTGTCAGGACCAGTCTTCAGAGTATGTTCCATTTTGCAGTGGCCGAGCCTGGCTTGGCGCTTCTGACCTCATCGCTTGAACCTCACGTTCACTCATCAGTTGAAAGGCAGAGAAGAGGGGGGACAGTGTTCCATCTGGAGGCCGCTGGACCCCCAGTGTGCACACGCCCTCTCAGGACCACCTGCCTGCGGCGGCGGGGCCCGTGTCTGTGAATCGATACCCGTGACCACGGGGCTGGGCTGTGCTCCACTCCAGCACCAGAATCACCCGGAATCCCTGCCTTGGCCACCTGCCTGGTCTCAGGCCTCATTCACACACGTCTCCCCATGGGGCAGGGGTTGGCTCAGGAGCCCCCAGCACCTGCCTGGGCCGGAAGGAGGGCAATTGTGAGTGAGCGGAGTGGGTTATGTGCCAGCAGGGACGCGGTGAATGTGGTCCGTCCTGACTTTCTGAGTGGGTGGGAGCCACGTGACCCTCAGACACGTCTCAGATCCTGAGCCCACCCGTTTCCATTCCATGCCAGGCTGCAGGGGGCTTTCCTTCGCATCACCTCGTGTGGTTCTTTGCGTCGGGACCCCCTGGAGAGCTGGTCCCGTGTCTTTAGAGGGAGCACATCAGTTGGTGGGCACTCGGGGGGAGGCGGCTCCGGGAGCCCAGGTCCACGGCCCTAGGCCGGGAAGCCTTGAACTTGGTCAGGTTGCACATCCACCCAGGAGACCCTTCCATGTTCTCAGGTCGGCCCATGGGCGTCGTTCAGGCTGGGCCCCCGCAGAGCAGGGATCGGGCATCGCCCGCACAAGGGTGGCCTTGGAGCTGTGTGCAGAGCTGGTGTACCCTCGCGTGTGTTTGCTTCTGCAGCCGACAGCGTCATGAACTCCTGCCTGTTTTTACAGACAGCGCTGTGGTTTCAGAATCCAGTCACGCGCTTCCGGCCTCTGCCAGAAGGGGGCGACGAGGGCAGAGGTCCCTGCCCCCTCTCCCTGGTAGGTGACACACAGCAGCTGCCCTTCTAGGGGCTTTTTCTTTGGGGCATTAGTCTTTCCTGTCCGGTGACTGGAACCAGGCTTTGTAGTCTGTGCTGTACGGCACGGGGAGGAGGCCCGTGAACGTGTCCCGCTGCCACGTGGCCTCTGGGGCCCTAGTTCCTAAAACTGAGCTCTCCCGTAGCGCGTGTCTTCCCGCGGACTCCTGCAGTTCATTCTTGGTTCAGAACGTTTTCTGTTCTTAATGTGCAAAGACACCGATTAAGAAACGATGTCTTGACAAACTACATTCCTGCCTTTCGTTAGAGGTTTGCGCTCACGACGTGGTGTGTTCGTTCGGTCGTTTGATGAGTAATCTTAGGTCTGACTCAGAGACTATTTTACAACTTTATGTGAATGGAAAGTTCTGCCTAGAATTTTCTCTTTAACTTCTGGCAGAGTAAACAGGTGTGTTTAAAGCTTTCCACTGTCGGAGCTGAGCAGAGCCCTGTGCTCAGAGCGGGAGACCTTGTGTCCATCTCTGACCCTCAGGGAGGGGCCCCAAGCTCCAGGGTTGCAGCGAAGGAAGCTCCCAGCCCCACATCAGCATGGGGCAGGTCCCCGGTCTTCTGCAGCAGGAAACCCGTTCTGGGAGGACATACCTTCGTGAGGCCACGGACCACTCACCCTGGCCCGGGGCATCACTGCCCTGCAAGGGCCAGGACTGGGCAGACAGGGGAGGGCACGCCGCCCTAGGCCCCTGTGCTCGTGAAGCCCCCAGGCAGGCCTTACTCCTTGTGCGTCCGAGGACGCAGAGCCGGGCACCCTCCCTCGTGCTCTTCTGAGCCGGAGCCGGGTCAGTGGGTTTTGGACCACTAGTTGCTTTCTCACCGAGGACCCAGCTTCTGGCACAAGGAGGGTGGGTGTAGGGCATAGTGGGGGGTCGGGACAGAAAGGGGGAACCAGTAAGCCTGGCAGCAACCCCCACAGTGTGCCCCAAAACTCCAGCCTTAGTGCATTCCTGCAAAATATCTGGGACTGTCATCTTGATGATGGGAGGTGTAGATGTTGATATATGGGGAAATGGAAGTGAAATCTTAATTTACTCCATGCAGCCCCTGAAGGATAAGAAGTATGTGGGTGGCGTTTTGAATGTTTTGAGATTTAAAGCTGCATACTTTCTAATTTAGAAGTTTTGTTGGGATTTCCCCCAACAGTTGCAAAACTGGACCCACTGGAGGACTGAGACACTGACTCAGGCCAGTCGATGCCAACCCAGTCCTTCCCTAATTGAGCTCAGATTTTGGAGGCTTCTCGGGGGAGGTGATGCAGCCTTGGGACACAGCTCGATCCCGGCTGCAAGTTGGCGGGGCGCGGGGGGGGGGGGG
>NW_006779129.1:2373625-2375822 GCF_000442215.2 Lipotes vexillifer | reverse complement strand
GGGGGGGGGGGGGGTGTGTGTCTCTGTGTTTCTGGCAGTGGTTTCACTAGCCCCGTGCTGTACCAGCCCCACCTGTGCGCTTGTGGATGTGTTTTAAACGTAAAACTCGTTCCAGTGCTGTAGAGACCGTGTCTGTCTGTACCGGTCTTAACTGACTTATAATTATCACAAATAAATATTTTCATGGTGATTGTGTTGAAGTGTGATTTCTTTTTTCCAGAGGAGCTCCCTTCTGTGAACTAGGACCTAAAGCTGTGTTAAACAGCCAGCCAAGCAGTGGTTACTGCTGGGGACGGAGGGCAGCCGATTCCCTCGGGGAAGGACCTGACATCCCTCTTTCGGAAAAGGACCTGCACTGTCCTGCCCGCCATGGCCAGATGCCCTCTCCTGCTCTGTTCTCTGCCGTGGGAGGGCTGGTTTGGATGCTCTGGGCAGGGGGCTTCAGGCGGGCTTCCCGCAGGATTGGGCTCCCTTTCCCGGCCCCTCCCTGCCCGGTTCTGAGGACCAGCTTCAGTCACTGACCAAGCCTCATGCTACTTCCGGCTTCCTTCACACCTGGGTGGTGACAGCGCTGGTCCTGTGAGCCCGGCAGGTACCTGCTCTCCCCAGGGTCAGCCCACATCTCTGTAAATAAGTCCTCAGGTTGCCTCCGGGCAGTACCTGGCCCTGCTGGACAGGCAGGGAGGGGTGGGGGAGGATGCGGGATCCTGTCCCAAGTGCCTGTGACTCGACCTCTCAGATCCGCTTCTGCCAACCCTGTGCTGCTCTGCTCGCCAGCAAGGCCCTCCTGGCCCGGACTCCGCCTCCTGGAGACAGTCTCCTGTGGCTGCTGTGGCACGTTCCCACTAGTTGAGGAGCTTAAAGCAACACAGTTGTATTCTTTCACAGTCTGGAGGTCAGATGTCTGAAAATGGTGGGCAGAGCTGGCTCCTCCCGCAGGCTCCGGAGAGACTCTTCCCTGCCTGCCTTTTCCACCTTCTGGAGGCACCAGTGTTCCTTGGCTCGAGGCCCCTCCTCCACCTTCAGTCTCTCTGACCCTGACCCTCCTGCCTCCCTCTCATGGGGCCCCTGTGATGACGCTGGGCCCACCCGGCTATGCCAAGACCATCTCCCCATCTTAAGACCCTTAGCTTAATCACATCTGCCCAGTCCCTTTTGCTGGATAAGGTAACATCCACAGGTTTCGGGCACTGGGACACGTGTTGTATGGAACTTTCCAGGGGCCTCTGGGATCTCAGCCATACAGCGTCGTCCTATCTGTAATTCTGCCTAAGTTAGGACATTGAAGAAATTCCCCATGAGGTGCAGACTCAGGCTGGCCCCTGCGGCAGTCTTAACCTGCACGAGGCTGTCCCAGGCCCCCTCCATCGTGTGGCTCTGCTTTCCCTGGAGTGTGGCTGTCATCCATGACCTTGGGGTACGGGGTAGGGGATGGGGGGAAGGAAGGGAGCGGAGAGCAGGCCCTTTGCCCCCTCTCCCATCCATCCTTTTCCCCACTGCTAAAGATTTATTCAGATATAATTCACATTACACGCAGTTTGCCCACTTTGAGTGTAGAATTCAGGCTCTCGTTATAAAGGTAGCACCCTTGAAAAGGATGCTAAATTTAGCTTTGACTGGTGTCTCCCCCCACATCAATGGTGTCCTCCAATAAGTCAGGGCCGCCAGAACCTCAGAATGTGACCTTATTTGGAAATAGCAGCTTTGCAGATGTACCAGTTGAGGGCACGCTGCATTGGGGTAAAAAGACCTAAATCTGGTAACTGGGGTCCTGATGGGATGAGGAGCGACAGACACACAGAGGCAGACGCGCGATGCAGCCACAAGCCCAGGGACGCCTGGGGCCTGGCAGCCCTGGGAAACCAAGAAAATAGGTTGCGTTGAAAGTAGGGTCCTTAAAGGGGAGGGGTGGGCCCCGAGGCCTGGGATAGGGACGTTTGGAAGGACGCGTCTGAGGATCTTGAACCCCTAATTCCTCCAGATGCCCAGCAGCCCACCACACTCGCCTTGGCTGAAAATCAGCTCCCACACCTGGAGACCAAGCAACAGCCACACACCTGAGGCAGGTGCCTCACAGACTGACACTCTTCCCTTCCAGATGCACCTCTACCACCTCTGGAGCTCCAGGCCAGTCACCAGCCAGGTCTCAGCCAAGCGGAGAGGGAAGCATAGGCCTGAGCGGCCAGGGATGCCCCAC
>NW_006779129.1:2359028-2373570 GCF_000442215.2 Lipotes vexillifer | reverse complement strand
AGGAATGCCCTACGTGCCCAAGAAGTGCAGGACTGGATCCTGGGTGCCGGCGGGCATGGGGAACGTCAGGTGGGCAGGGGTCTCAGGGGTGGGAGACGGTGCAGACCACGTGCAGCCCAGAGGCTGAGCTCGCAACGGCCTTGCAGGCTGATGGCGCTCGGCGGTACCTGCAGGGTTACCACCTCTCCTGCCCACACCTGACCATCTCTGTACCAGAGCCAGAAATGTGCCAGTGTGTCTGAGGACATCTCGAGCTAATGCTCTAGAATCGGATTTGCTGAAAACAATGTATTCGTGTATTTATGTATTTATTCATTTTTGGCCGCGCCATGCAGCTTGCGAGATTTTAATTCCCCAACCGGGATTGACCCTCGCGCTCGGCAGCGAAGGCCCGGAGTCCTAACCACTGGACTGCCAGGGAATTCCCTCAAACCTTGTATTTTAGAGACAGGATACTTAGAGACAGGATACAGAGTCACAGCAACGGAGGCGTGTGGAGCTGCGGTCAGAACACAGGCTCCTGGAATCCTGGGTCTACAGCCCGCCTGCTGTGACCTGGGCATCCCCCACCCCTGCTCAGCCGCTCAGGGGGAGGGGGTCTCAGGCCGCACGAGGCCCAGCGGGGGCTCCACCCTGGACAGCTCTCACCTCGTGACACCTCTCTACTGTGATTACAGCCTCAGATGAAGGAAAAACCCCAAAACAGAGAAAATTTGTGAACACTGAAAAATTACATATATTTAAAGATAACACAAGCCCTCCTTGAAAGTAATTTACTTAGGATCATTGACTGGGAGAAAAAAATGAACACAATGAAAATGAGGGACAGAGACACCGGAGAGGTGCATCCCGCCCCCCGCCGGGTGGCACCGTGTGAGGTCCCAGACACAGGTTGGCAGTGGAGAGACCCACATGGGCGACGGGCTCTGTGCAAAATCGGGACTAGAAGTAGGTCAGCTCGTCGTGTCTGCCTTTGTGGGTCTGGTAGCTGGCCAAGACCAAGGGTTTGTTCTCCTGTGGGAGGCTTTCAAATACTCGAATGTGCACAAAGTTGTCAACATCCACTTGAACCTGGAAAGAGAGTCCAGTGAGGGGCGGGTGCGGCCTCTGGCCCCCTGCTCCACTGACCTCGGCTGGACTGGGAGAAAGGCCCTGGGTGCCAGGAGGCCATGTCCCTTCAGGTGACCAGAGACTGGGCTGAGGACATTCCCACCTTCCTCCATCGAGTGCAGGGGACGCCCTCGTTGCCCCAGCCAGCACCCGGCACCCACACTCACTCCATCAGAGCCCCGAGTCCCTGAAAGGCTCGGTCCTCCCCTCCAGGAGGCTGGGCGCACACGTGTACACACACACACGTGCGTGCACACGTGTGCTCATTTTAGATGGCCAGCAACCCCCTGAAGCTGGGGGCTGCCACTCGGCCCTCTTAAGCACCCCTGCCCAGGCACCTTGGCACCCCCAATTCAGGCCAGGCCCTCCGAGGAGGCCGACATCCCACCTTGATGAAGAAGACCCTCCCGGCGACCACCTGGCTCTTGAACTCCACAGCCTTGAACATCGGGAACTGCCTCTCCTTCTCTTCCAGCTGGGACCTCACCTGGGGGAGGAGAGAACGGAGACACACATGCACTTACTTGAATTAAGTGTCACGGCTGAACTCTGATGCCTGCCCTCTACAGACTTTCTAGAACACGACTGTTCTTCACAACTGAGCAGACACATCAAATTGTCAGCTCTGATGATAAAGTACAGAAAACAGCTCTCTAATTCTGCCGAGTTTCAACGGTACTATCTCTCTGTATCATTTTCCCTTTCTTTGCCAGGCATGGAATAGTTTGATATTTTCATCATCACGACAACGTACGTTAAGTCCATACCCTGTTTTTCTCTTTTACTTAACAAACAGTTCACTGCGAAGAGTATATATAGTTTTTGAATTACTCTTTAAAATTTTTTTTTAATTTTAATTTTTGCTGCATCGGGTCTCAGTTGCCGCACGCGGGCTCTCCATTGCGGCGCGCGGGCTCAGTAGTTGTGGTGCACAGGCTCAGTAGTTGTGGCATGCGGGCTTAGTTGCCCCACGGCATGTGGGATCTTAGTTCCCTGACCAGGGCTCGAACCTGCGTCCCCTGCATTGGAAGCAGGATTCTTGACCACTGGACCACCAGGGAAGTTCCTAATTACACTTTTATTTGTTTATTTTTAAAGAAAACTTTTTTATTTATTTATTTTTGGCTGCGTTGGGTCTTCGTTGCTGCTTGCGGGCTTTCTCTACTTGCAGCGAGTGGGGGCTACTCTTCGTTGCGGAGCACGGCCTCTAGGCACGCGGGCTTCAAGTAGCTGTGTCACGCAGGCTTCAGTATTGTGGCACGTGGGCTCAGTAGTTGTGGTGCACGGGCTTAGTTGCCCCGTGGCATGTCGACCTTCCCAGATCAGGGATTGAACCTGTGTCCCCTGCATTGGCAGGAGGATTTTTAACCACTGCACCACCATGGAAGTCCCTAATTACTCTTTTAAAATTGAAAGCTAAAACAGTTTAAAATGTTAAACTAAATTTAATATTAAATTTAATCTTCCATCTTCTAGATGTGCCTTAATTCTCTTAAGTATTCCCAATTTCTTGTGTGACAGATAATGCAGCAGATAACATACTTTTGCAGGGAAAAACGCTTTGCTGCGTTTTTAGATGATTTCTCTAGGATGCAGAGCCTTTGGGCGGAGGCTGTCCCTGATCCTTGGTGTCAGACGGTAATCACACTTTCGGATCAGTCCTGTTTTCCAGGGTCTTGGCCTTTTGGGAACTGAGCATTCTTATGGAGGAAGCGGGGAGCAGGTTGTTTTGTCTTGACTTTAAAACCTAATCTAGTTTCAAAGTGCTCTGGCTGCTCTCTGGATTACTGGCAGGCACTAGAGCACACTGACTCTGCACTGCAGTCACAGGACCAGTTCTAGAGGGTCGGAGGATTTCAGTGAAGCCCAGAAGCATGCTGCTTTGGGAGCTGAAGGGGTCACCGCCACGCATGCCAGCGAGTCCCTGTGGCAAAGGCCTTCAGGGAGGGGGGCTCCCTATGGATAAGGTGGGCAGAAAGGACAGGAGGGAGGGTCAGGAAGTGAGAAGGCAGGCCGCCTTCTCTCCACGCAGCTGCCACGGCTCCCACGGAGGTGCACGTGTCCCCTGGGGCTGGTGCCCACCTGTGTCGGAACACTCCCCCGTGGGGCCCTTCTTCCTGCCAGGTGCCTGCCAGGTCTGCAGGGAACTGACCCTGCACACAGTTTACAAGACCAGGGGGGTGAGTGACACCCACAGACCCTCCTGGGGGTCTGAGATGGAATCGTCTCTCTCTCTGCTTCAGGGGGGCTTGCACAGAGCCCCCGCCCTGTGCAAAGACTGACTGGCTTGAGAAAACCCTAAAGGCGGTGGCGGAACAGAGCATGTGCAGGCGGCGAATGCCGGGCCAGGCCACAGCCTGTGGGACGGCAGGTCACTGACACCGCTGCCTGCCGGCCAGGAGAAAGATGAGCTGGGCTGTAGCCAGGGGCTGTGCAGAAGGCCCCCCTGTCACTTAGGAAGCTCCCAGTTCCCGGCCCGGAGGGGACCAGGTGGGGCAGAGGGCCAGGGAGGGCCCTAGGACAGGGCTGGAGGAGACGGGGGCAGAATGCAGCACCGCGACATCCTTCTGACCCGGGCTGGTCTCTGGCCTTTGATCTTCTCATGTGCAGCCCAGACTGTCCCAAAAGCGTCAGTACAAAGGGCCACCAGATGGTGCCCATGCCGCTCACAGGGACCACCCAGCACAAAGGCAGCCTCCTTGTTCCCAGGAGCAGTGAGAACGGTCCACTGACATTTCACTTTCAAGGAACTGACCCCAAATGAAGGGGCCCTTTGAGACAGTAGCTCTTCCCTCCCAAGTGAGCTGACACACATATAAAGTTCACATGACAAGCGGGGAATTCTCAGGCCCGGAAAACCACGAAGAGGCGGGAAGGGGTCTTGCTTGTCAAGAGCCGACTTTGCTGACACACGAGGATAGGCGGGGCAGGCCCGGCTCCTCCCACCCTCACCTGATCCTTGGGTGCAGGTGCCTTCCTCGGAACCCGGCCCGACAGCTGCCCAGGGTCCGAACTAGGCTCTGCCTCCGCGACCCAGGCTGGATTGCGTTTCGAAGCTGTTCATTTGGAGAGAACCTCAAACGTACACGAAAGTGCTAGAATAACAGCCTGTCTAGGACGCCTGTGGACCCTGTCCCCGGACTCACTCAGGGTTACCTCACCCCTCCTACTGTACCGCTTGCTCTCTAAGTGCTTTTCCCCAACGGGCACGTCGCGGCCCTACCCCTGTGGACACCTCCGCTCGCGGGCGCGCTTCCCAGGCGGGGAGGGGGCATCGGCCTGCGACCAGCCCGGCCAACGGCGGGATGCGCTCGGACGCACCGCCTCTGTCCCAGCGGCGACGCCTACGGACTGCCCGGGCCCCCAGGACCACATCCGCCCCCCCGGGGCCCTGACCTGGTCGGCGATGGCCTGGGCTTCGGCCGTGGCCGGCTGCGTGGGGGTGGGCGCGCCGCACATCATCTCGGCGGCAGGCGGGCGGGGCGGGCGTGGACACCAGGCGGTGGTCACTCGGCAGCAGCGGACGCGAACGAGCAGCTGACTCTGGCGGGAGCAGCTGACAGAAAAAGAGCCCAGGACCGGGCGCGGCGGTCACGTGACGCGCGGACGGAACCACTGCGCGCCGCGGCTGGGGGGAATCCGGGACCGGAAATGGGGTGCCGGGCGCCCGGGACGGGAATGGGGCGCGGGGCGTCCTGATAGGGATGCGCCGTGGGCGGGAGCAGGCCGCAGCCTGGGAGCCCCGGCAGGCACCTTCGCGGGACCAGACCAAGGGTCGTGTGCTGTAGGGCTGTCCCCTCTCCCTCGGTTTGGTGTCAGCCACCCCCGTCGGCTGAGTCACAGGGCGGGATGCGTCGCGGCCGCAGGACCCGGGGAGAGGGTGGGCGGGGCCCTGCAGGGTGTGGGTGGGAGTGCGGGCGCGGTCCGCAGGTTCCTGGGAAGGGACGTGCTCCGGGTCTCGCGGTGGCTGGGCGGGCGCTGCCCCGGGCACTGCCCTACGGGGGACCTCGGGGGTACCGGCCCGGTGCGGGGCAGGGCGCGGGGCGGAGTTGGCCCATCCTGACTCCTCCCTGGCCTCCCGGACCACACAGTGCCCCCAGACCCCACTGTCCTGTCTTGGTCTCCGGGTCCCCACAGTTTGACCCACTGCGTGAGATGACAGTAGTGGGTCCTGAAACGACAGGGGCGTTTGGGGTCCGGAGAGCAGCGGCCAGCTGGACCGAGGGCGGAGAGGAGAGAAGCCCCCGCCCAGCGCGGGAGCTGGGGGGGCTGGGGGAGAGGGGCAGGGGCGGGCTGGCAGGCCCTCCCTCCCGCGGGCATCTGCCTGCCTGGCGCCCCTCGTCCCATGGTCAGGCCCAGCGCCCCACCTGGGCCGGCCTGTCATGTGGGCTGCTGTGAACATCATGGGCCTGTGACCCGGGGACACAGTGAAGGGCTGACGTGGGTGGACGGAAGAGGCACAAAGGAGTCCAGTGATGGGGAGGTGATGACTCCCAGGGTCTCAGGCTGGGGTGGGGTCAGGTGGATGGAGTTAGTTAAGGGCTTGGTTCTGACGGGGTTTGGTTTGGGATTGAGACATCCTGGGATGAGAAGGTTCAACGTCCTGGGAAGGGAAGGGTCCCCGTCATATTGGGGCAGGGTGGGGCCTGTGCTGGGAGCTGTCTGAACAGGACTGGCCTTTCAGAAAGATCCAGCTGCCCCCCCTGCACCCGACAGGGCTGCACCTCAGTGGTCACTGGGCCTCTCCCATCACTGGGTGCTGACTCTGCAGGCAGAGGCCCAGCCTCGCCTCCTGGTGGGCCCACTGGGAGTGGCCCGTGAGCAAGTGTGGGGAGGTGAGCCTTTCTGGTACTTTCTAGGGCAGAGCCTGTTGTGTAAGTTCAGGGAAGCATGGGAGGTGCTGTGTGGTTGAGCCCTGGGGGGAAGGGGAGGAGAGACTGACACCCATCAAAGGCCCAAGCACAGAAAGCCAAACCCTGACAGCGGGGTTTGCAGCAAAGTAAGGGCTCCAGGCAAGGGAGGAGGGAAGCCTCAGATCCACTCCTCATTGGTCTGAGTTAGCAGTTTTTATTTTTCTTAATTGATCATTTGCATTTAATGAAAAGAAAGAACTATTCATTGAAAGACATTTTTACAAGAATGAAAAAACAAACCACCCACTGGGATAAATATTCTCACTACACATATCCGACAATATATAAATAACTCCTACGAATGAATAAATAAAACATCGTTAAAAATAGGCAGAGTACTTGAACTGGCACTTCCAATTTACATTTAGAAAAATTGAGTTAGCAGTTTTTAAAGGGGAAGGACAGAGGAGCTGGGGTGAATCATCTGAATCATCTGCCGTCTACGTGTCTTTGGTCTGGTGGCCTGTGACTCCGGAGTCTGTGTCAACATACTCTGTAAAGGTCATCTTGCCCTGGAAGATGACTCAGAACAGCACATAAACAGTGATGCTTATTGGAACGCTGTGGCTCCAAGCCTCTGACCTTCACTACTCCTTATTGATTAGGCAAAAATGTGATCAAACAGGTATGGGCTAGGACAAGAGGGAAAAACAAGAACAGACACCAGAGCATGAGTGTTAATTATAAACCAGTCACAGAACTGGGTTTCAAGACTCTCACAATTCATAATTGAGTAAATGAATGAATGAGAGACAGATTTGACCCCATAAAAATGGAAAACTCCTCTGTGTCAAAAACAAAGCATCAGAAAATAACGACCCAGAAGGGCAAGGCAGGCGGTTCTGTGGCTTTTGTCATCCTGCAGCTCGAGGCGGTGGCGGCGGACACCTTGAGGCGCCTCGTTATGCCTGACCCTCTGTCCCTGCTGGACCTGGGTCTGCAGGTGCTCACATTTTAGAACTAGGAGGGCAACACCTGTGGAAAGGCTTGTTTTTTCAGAGCTGGCTGTAGCAGGGGATCCACCACCATCACTTGGGTTTCGACAGAGACTCACAGGCAGGCAGAGGAGGGGGTGGCTTATACTAGAAAAAAGGAAAGCTTAGGTGTGCCCTGATGGAGTCTCTGGGCCCGGGGAGGCTGTGGGCAGGCTCACTACAAGCTGGGCGTCCTGTTTGATTGCTTTCAGGGGCATATTTGGCCTTCTCTGGTTGTCCTGAGTTAGAAGGGGGATGGGGCAAAAATTAGGGAAGGTGACTGTCACGGCCACCTCCTGACATTCTGGGCCAATGGCTGCAGAGGCTGTGGTTTGGCTTCTGGATGGTTGTTGCACAGGTGGTGGGTCACTTGTCACATGGACATGGTCTGGCCATTGTCTGTATAGTCATTGTCTCATGCTGCTTTATGGAGTCAATGTTGCTTTATTGCTGCAGGTTTGGGTCCAGACATGTTTTCCAGCTGCCATGGAAGGCAAGCTCTGAAGGTCAAACCCTTGAATGCTGATCCACCCTTTCCTTGTACGTGCTGTGTGACATAGGAGTAAGTGCTGAACCTCTCTGTGCTTAAATGAAGCACTAAGTGAATTAATGAGCATAAAATGCTTGGGACGGTGTCTGAGCCCTAGGATGAGTTGATGATGTTACCACTATCGTTACCTATAATTACTATACTAACATAAGTCTAACCCATAATTAGCATTACTTTTTCTACCCAAATGCCCTGAAAAATGTTGACATTCATCTCATTCCTTGACGACACAGCTTTTGATCCTGCTAGAGCCAGGGGAAGAGACCTAGTGTCCCGTCTCCCCATCTAGAGTCCTGAGGCCATTCACTTCAATTTGAAATCCCTATTCAGAAGGATCAAAATTTTAAATTAGGCAGTTTTGGAGTTTCACTTGTGATCTCTGATTCTCCCAGAGTCAGAAGAAGCCACGGCGTTCTGTGGTTTTTTTCCTCAGTGTCCCCCTGGTCCCTCTACCCCAGCAAGACAGCTGTAGAGCTGCAGACATTTTCACTTCTTCCCCTCTGGATTCTTTGTCTGTACTGACAATTAAATTGATATAAGACAGATGAACAGGAGAAAACCAAATTTAATTTCTTACATGTAGGAGCCCCAGAGATATGAGACCAAGGGCGAGCCTGGCAATTGAGGCTTATATGCCTCAAAGAATGGGATGGGGGCCTGGGGCTCCCAAGGGGAGGAGGGCCCTTCACGGGACGATACAGAGAAGCTGAGTTCGGTAATTAATGTTGGCCCTGCTGTGCAGGGAAGTGTTTCAGATAAAAAAGTTCTCTCTGGTAATAGCTCTTCTACAGGCCCCCTGTCTCAATTCTTTTAGGTAGTTAAGGAAGAGGTCATAGTTTTCCTGAGCCTGCTGGCTCCTGATTGCCTACAGCTCAAAATAGCCTACATGCCAAAGGGGCGTATTCTGTTCTCCTCACAGCCTGGCTTGTGTGTGTTGCCCTGCTGGCACGCTTAGGCAGGTGACTCATACACCTGTGCCCCATTCTATTCAGTTGTTTGTGTTTCATATTGCAAAAATTTCATCACCAGAATTTGTTGCTAATTAGATTCTAGCCCAAGGGACCCTTCGGGTGGGGGAGGAAAAAAAAGAGAAAGGTGAAACATTTAAACAAGTAAGCATTTATTACATTTACCTATTCATCTTCAATAACAAGGGAAATATCAGTGGAGGTAAACCTAAAAGTAGGTGCCCACACCTACTGACTGCAGCACATCGCTGCCCAGCCTCCCGCATCAGGATCCATTACAGGCCTGGCTGCCTGGCCGAGCTGGAAGCAAAGCGGACAGTGGCTTTACCTCCAAGCCAGGACCCTTGAAGCAGCCAGCTTGAGCAGAGACAGCCCTGAGCCCTCTGAAAGGTGAAAGGAGATGCAGAAATTGGGACGACTCAAGGGAGGGAACAGATGTACCTCTTGAAGAGCCGTTGCCATAAACTAATGTAGGCAAAGGATTTTCTAAGCTTAGAAGCATCGGAAGAATCAGAAGAGAAAGGCTGGGACCCACATGGGGGCAGGTGACTCTCTGGGTGCACCTGTTGACCTGTCCTCGGCCATCCAGCTGTTCTCTCTGTGTCTCCTAATGACCTAGGGACCCTTGTCCAGGTCCCCAGCAGACAGACAGGCAGCACTGGGACTGTTCCCTGCCTCCGTACCCGTCACATAGGAGGCATCAAATGAATATTTGACTCCTTACGTTACGGAACTCACGCTGTGCTGCTCATCGCTCAGGAATACAATACTAAGGGCCAAGTGTTCGGTAAGAGGAGAGGCAGCTTTATTGAGGAAGCTGGCAATCCTGGGGAGAAGGTGGGCTCATGTCCCAAAGAATCAACTCCCCCTTGCTGATCAGGGGACAAGAGATTTTAAAGGGGCGTTTCAGGGGTGCACAGGCCCGGGTTGGGGGGAGCTGCGCGCAGAAGAGCACAGTCAGCTCTGATAGTCAACTTGAAATTAGAAATGCGGTGATGTGATCACTGTCTTTCGATTGTTTCAAGTACAGTTAGTCTTCAGTTCCAGAAGTGGTTTGTTCCCGTCCCCTTGAGGCCAGTTCTTGGCACTGTGTAAGCCGCTCACGTCACGGCTGTAGAGTCTTGTCATCATGTAATTAACTTCCTCCATGTGGTGGGGGTTTCAGTATCTGCAAAATAGCTCAAAGGACGTGGCTCAGAATATTATCTACAGACTTTGAGGAGGAATTAAAGGTCCTTGACTTTTTGTTTTTGTCATACCACGAGGCTCGCGGGCTCTTTGTTCCCTGACCAGGGATTGCACCCAGGCCCCGGCAGTGAAAGCGCAGAGTCCTAACCACTGGACCGCCAGGGAAGTCCCAAAAGGTCCTTGTCTTTTTCTTTCTTAAAGTACTTTTTATTTTATTATACTTCTATAACTTAACATTTTACTTATTTATTTTTGGCTGCATTGGGTCTTTGTTGCTGCACGCGGGCTTTCTCTAGTTGCGGCGAGCGGGGGCTACCCTTGGTTGCGGTGCGCGGGCTTCTCATTGCGGTGGCTTCTCTTGTTGTGGAGCACGGGCTCTAGGCGCGCGGGCTCAGTAGTTGTGGCTCGTGGGCTCTAGAGCGCAGGCTCAGCAGCTGTGGTGCGCAGGCTTTGTTCCTCCGCGGCATGTGGGATCTTCCTGGACCAGGGATCGAACCTGTGTCCCCTGCATTGGCAGGCGGATTCTTAACCACTGTGCCACCAGGGAAGTCCCAGGTCCTTGTCTTTAATGCCTAAACTATATTATTTGGTCTTGTTTGACAGCTTTCCTTTGCTTCTGCATGTTGTCTCTTCTCTGATTAAGTTTATTCTTTGGCTAAAGTTTTTCTACAGACAAGAGGCAGGCAGAGGACGCTGGGGGGACAGTCTGTCCTGGGAAGGCCCCCTAGGGTCCTGCTCAGTTACACTTACACACTTCTGTAAATCAAAAACAAAACTGCAAATTAAAGCAATTGAGGGACTTCCCTGGCAGTCCAGTGGTTAAGACTTTGCCTTCCAATGCAGGGGGTGTGGGTTCGATCCCTGGTCGGGGAGCTAAGATCCCACATACCTCAAGGCCAAAAAACCAAAACATAAAACAGAAGCAATATTGTAACAATTCAAAAAAAGACTTTAAAAATGGTCCACATCAAAAAAAAAAAAAATCTAAACGGGACTTCCCTGGTGGCCAGTGGTTAAGACTCCTCACTTGCAATGCAGGGGGTGCAGGGTCGATCTCTGGTCGGGGAGCTAAGATCCCACATGCCATGTGGTGTGGCCAAAAAGAACAAAGCAATCAATGCCAGGAATTTATTTGAAGGAAAAGTAATATAATGATGGACAGAAGATTTATCTATAAAAATGTCCATCCCAGAATTTAGAAGCCGCCTCCATGCCCAGCCTCCATCCATAGCAAGGAGCCCTGTGTACTTGGGAGGAAGTGTTTACAAAAGCGTGTCTGCCAGGGCCCTGATGTTGGCAGCACTGGGTGCTTGTTGAAATGCTGAGTTCCCAGCCCTTTTCCCTGGAGATTCCGAGTCCCTGGGGTTCGGTGGGGTCCAGGCACCTGCGGGATTGACGGATATTCACCAATGTTAACAGTAGCCGTCACTAGCGGGTGGGGAATGGGTATTTAACAACTTTCTGTGATCTTCAGTATTTTCCCAAAGTTTTATTTAAAGGCCTTTTTGCTTTTAGAAGAAAGGTTTATTTTGGAATATTGCATATTCTTGAGAAATTAATATCATGGGAAAATGCTAGATATGTTATTGAAAAGCAGTTTCAAAACTGTCAATATAGTGTGATTACTATAATATATTAACATATAATTAATACAAATATTATGCACAGAAAATAAAGAACAGCTCTGTCAGAAATTTTTCTTTTAGGCCATGAGACCATGATTGGTTTCCTCCCCTAACTTTTTTATTGCCCTGATTTTCTATAATAACTGTGGAGGGATACATATCAGGGGAAAAGCACACAATATGGAGAGAATGGGTTTGGGTCTGGAGAGCAGCTCCGAGCAGCGGGGTGCACAGAGGACGTGGTGGGGGTCCTGGAGGGGCAGCGGCTGGGCCATGACAGTGGACAGGCTGTCTAATGTATGTGCAAAATGAATCTTTGGGCCCTTGTTCATAATGTGTTAAGAATTTCAAGAAGGTGGTAGCGGGGCTATACCAGGCGCAGCCTTCGCTTGGGGCTGTGCTGCTCCCTGCACATGTGGACCATGCATTACAGATGCACTGTAATGAGCTCGTGTCCAGAATCCACGCACGTTTTACTGCTGTCCCACCACAGTCCTCTGTCTGACCCAGGCTCCTCCCACGTGGTCCTTCCCGGTAAAGTCTCCTGAGCCAGCTTCGACCGGGACAGGTTCCCAGTCTTTGTCTTTCATGACCTTGACACATTTAAAGGGTATGGATTGTTTATTTTGAGGAAGATCCTAGTTTGGGCTTCTCTGATGTTTCTCCTGAACAGGTGGAGGTCGTGTGTTTGGGGCAGGAACACCACCAAAGTGATGCTGTCCCTTCAGTGCGTCATCTCAAGGGCGTGTGATGTCCATATGCCTTGCACTGGTGATGTAGACCTCCATCTTGAGTGAAGGCGTGTCTACCAGGTTTCTCCACTGTAACCAATAAGTACTTTTGAGGCTATGCAAATAGCATGTCTGTCATCCTCCTTTTGCCACTAATTTTAGTATCCGTGGATGGCTCTTGCCTGCGATGCACAGCGGACTTTGAAAAGTCTCCTAAAGAAGGATAATTTTGCATTTAGAATTGTCGATTAAAATTCAATTGACAAGAAGAAAAAAGAATTTTACTTGAGCCAAATTGAGGATTATAAACCAGGAGGAAGTCTTTCAGAAAATTTTGAGACTGTTCTGCCTGTTAGAAGTCGAAGGCGTGGTCATATACTGACGTACTGACATTTTAAATGAAGTTCACCAAGGATACATAGTCCAGGTAGCACGTATAAAGCCAGCAGCAGGTCACCGTGACCCCCTACGAAGTTGGGAAAGTACACTATTCTTCTAAGAAGTTACATTGCCAGCGTCAGAAGAAAGGAAAAAAATTGATCTTTATGGTGGAGCAGGCATTCCCACCTTTGAGGAGGTCCGGTTATTCTGTAATGCGGACGCACGCTGCCGTCAAAGGGGGAGTGAGAAGGCCCTAACAGACAGAGAGAATTTTATGCTTCATTTTCTCATCCTGCCTTAAAATATAAATTTTACTTCGTCTGAACAAAAGCACGTATTTTTTAGTTACACTGAATATGCAACAAATCTTTCATGAGCTGTCAGTGTCTAATAGCTGTATAGGCTGTCAAGTATTGGTATATTTTTAAAGTATATGTTGGTGCATTTCATTGCATTCTTTTGGTGAAATTCCCTGTCAGAAATTCACTGAATGTCTATTAACATTGCTCTTTTCTTTAGGCTTTGTTGTCTTCTTTTTCCTGCTTTAGGAAGAAGCAGGTAGCGCCCTCCTCTCTGGAGTACATGGATTTGTTATTTCACTGCCCCGCACCTCCGCTGAGACGTGGCTGTTGAGGCAGGGATCTTGTCCTGTTCAACAGCGCCGCTGCGGGTGAAAGAACTTAAATAGCTTTTTCAAACAGAAAAAGTTGGACCAATGGGGCAATGAACACTTGTATTCCTGCCACTGGAGTCAACCATTGTTAACATTCTGCCGTATTTGCTTGTGTGCCCTGTGTGTGATTGTTTCTCTATCTATTGACATGACACTTCACCCCCACCAAACACTTTGCAGTTATTTCCTAAAAGTAGAGACATTCTTCTCCATCACTTGTTGGCAAACTATGATCATTGGGCCTAATCTGGCCCATCACCTGTTTTTGTAAATAAAGTTTTATTAGAACACAGCCACACACATTCATTTGCATATTGCCTGTAGCTGCTTTTGCACTAAAGGAGCAGTTGTTTTGGCTCACAAAGCTGAAAATATTTACTACCTCACCTGTGCAGAAAAGCATTAACCTAAGGCCTGCATGCTATCCTTACAAAGTCCTGCTTATGAGTTTGGGCCTTAGCTGGCACCTGGGAATGTGGATTTGGGGAGGGTCCCCATCACCGTAACTGTGATAAGAGTGCCTCACTGGGTCTGAACCGTTTGTACAAACAACACAGCGTGTGCTGAACATCCATTCTCTCTCTGGGAGTCCGGAGTTTCCGTGTGTGTCTGTGACTAGCTCATAATAAAAACTGGGCGGTTTTTTTTTTTGTTTTTAATTAACATTTTGGCTGTGCCGCTCAGCATTTGGGAGCTTAGACCACCTCCTACAGTGGAATCGCAGAGTCTTAACCACTGGATCACCAGGGAAGTCCCCAAAAACCCTGGGCTCTGGTCTCTAACAAGCTCCTTCTGACATTTAATGCGTTGTCACAGCTCTTTGCGGGAAGTTAGCTCGCTCTACAAGCCTTTTCCCTGTGCCTTGAATCCTTTTGCCATAATAAATCATAGCCATGGGTCTTCCTAGCGAATCAGTGAATCTGGGCGTCTTGGGTCCCCCTGACACATGGCCCTTTACAGAAAAAGTCAGCAGAGGCCCATTCTACATAAACACCATTGTTATACCTAAGAAAACAAAACAATAATTCTGCAATATAACCTAACCTCTAGTTTCTATGCAAGCTTTCCAGTTGTCCCCCAAATGATTTTTTAGCTTATTTTAAAAAATCAGAGTCCTGTCAAGATTTGTATATTGCATCCCCTCCTTTACACATGCTTCACCCATGCCTTCGTTCATGACACTAACTGTGAAGCGTTGCGCACTGTCCCAGATCGGGTTCGCGATTCCCTCCTCGTGCCCCGTGCGCGGCCTTCCTGTGTCCAGAGGCCGGGCGCGGACCTACAGGCTGGACGAGGCCAGTGCAGCTTGCCCCATGGGTGATGCTGCCGCAAGGTGGGGCACCAGCAGGTGGCGTCAGGCCACTGCGGGCGGGGGCGATACTCGCGCACCCCGCCCCCGCCTCCCCGCCCCGACCCCCTTCACCCGGCG
>NW_006779129.1:2319903-2358698 GCF_000442215.2 Lipotes vexillifer | reverse complement strand
CCCCCGCCTCCCCGCCCCGACCACCTTCACCCGGCGTCGTGGCATTTTGTGATGACTTTGGCTGACCCAACATTCACTGGATTCACTGGGGGCTTTCCTCTGCTTGTGCTCGCTGGCGTTCTTTAATAAAGAAGTGTCTTCCCTCAGCAGCCGGGGGGAAACTACGGCACCACCACCCCCCTCCCACACTCCCCAAAGGCGGGCAAACGCTAATGACCTCCTTTTAATTGCCTGTATCCAGAGTGACTATCCGCCGAGGCAGAGCCAGATGGATTTGTCATTCCTGGCCCGGCCACTAGAGGGCGGTGGCGTGCGGCCCGGGCGAGGCCGGCGCGGGCGCGTGACATCACGCTGAGTCCAAGAGAGGCCGGCGCGGGCGTGTGATGTCACGCTGCACCTGGCAGAAGCCGGCGCGGTCTTGTGACGTCACGTCGTGCGCCCAGGCGAAGCGGTGCGGTAGCTGATACCCTGGGGTATCGGCGCGGTCGCCATGGGTCCGCGGGTGCAGCTTCCGCCAGAAATCCAGCTGGCGCAGCGCCTGGCAGGGAACGAGCAGGTGACCCGAGACCGGGCGGTGAGGAAACTCCGGAAATACATTGTCGCCAGGACTCAGCGGACCGAAGGTGGGCGCGGGGTTGGCGGCATGTGGGCGGGGGCGCCTCGGCGGACGGGCCGGGTGGGGGGCGCGGGCCGGCCATCCGGGCTAGGGGACCTTCCAACCTCGTGGAGTCTCCACGTGGTCGGGCCGAGCGGGAGGGGCCTGCGGCGATGCTTCCACCCGTCCCCCGCTTCCCGCTCGTGCTCCCGCCTGAGCGCTTGGCCCTCCGCCCCTTCCCCACCTTGGCTGCCCTGAAGGTGCGCGGCGCTCACCTCCTGCTGCGGTGGGCACGTGTCCCTATGCGGAGGCTCCCCCTCCCCAGCCCCTTATTTCATCTTCGCTGTTAAGACCTGCCTTCCTCTGGGAACCGGTCCCCGCATCAGCACATATATCCCGCTATCCCTGCTACCCACTGTTTGGGCACCCTGTGTTTTTTCCTCAGAGCGGCATTTATCACTGTTGGTAGTCTTTTTCTTGTGTAATTATTGGGTTGTCGTCTGAGTTTCACGTGGTGTACAGTCCTCAGAGGACATGCTTCCTAAGTGATTCTCAAAATGTGGGTCTCAAAACGTGGCCCCATCAGCAGCTTCGGCATCACCCGGGCATTGGTTAGAAATGCAAATTATTGGGTCCCATCCCCGTACTGCTGAATCAGAAACTCTGACAAGTGGGCCATAAATCCGTTTTAAGAAGCCCTCTGGGTGATGTGATCCTGTTGCTAAGTCTGAGAACCATTGCTCTGGAACAGGGTGCCAGATACGTAGTTAGGACCTCAGTACATACTTGTTGGGTGATTTTATATGTTCAGTATCTGCCTTCATAACGACCCTGAATGAGGTAGCTTGTAATTTTAAAATTTGAGAAGTACACAAAGCCCGGGTGTAACGCCGGTGAATTGTTGCCAGCAGACTCACCTGAGTAGGCACCATCCAGACCAGGAAATGGTGATTCCCTCAATTTTGAATCTACAGAAATGGAGTACAGCGCCTGTTACTTGTAGATTCTCGGTAAATGTGTATTGAATGAATGAAATGACAGTTATCTGGGGGAGTCCTTCCAGCCACAGGCCCAGCAGGTTCTGAGTTGGGAGGATGGCTTGAGAGGGAGGGCCAGGTACCTTTACAGTAAGATGACTTCGGTCTAATTCAGGCGTTCGCATTTCTCTGGCCCTAAAAAGTTGGGTTCATGTGTTCTGAGTGTTGCTGTTTTTGGTGCAGGTGGTTTCACTCATGACGAGCTGCTGAAGGTGTGGAAAGGACTGTTCTATTGTATGTGGATGCAGGACAAGCCACTCCTCCAGGTGAGTGCCCGGGAGGGTACAGAAGGAGCTGGGGCAGCAGAAACAGTGGGACGACAGGCGAGCACGTTGTCGCCCTCATTTTACTACTGCAGACATGCTGGGCAAAGTTTTACAGCTTCAATCCTCTTTTTGCTTTTAATGGCCAGGGCCTTGTGTTACAGTGAGCCTTGCGCTCGCTCAGTTGAGCACCGCAGCAACACTGTTGAATGCCAGTGTGTGTCATGGCTGAAAACCGGGTTGTCTGTTCTGTGTTTGTCACAGATGGCAATTAAGTGCTGAAATGCTGGAAACCAGGGGACGGAATTCAAGTCTTCTGAGACAAGTATTTTTTCTGCTAGCCTTTTTTAGAAAAACAGACTTTATTCTTTAGAGCAGTTTTGGGTTCACAGCAAAATGAGAGAAGGAGCTACTGAGGCTTCTCATGTGCCTCCTGACCCCCTCCCCCACAAGCACAGCCTCCCCCGTTATCACCCGTACCAGAGTGGGACCTTTGTCACCGTCCATGGACCTACATGACACGTGATCATCACCCAGAGTCCATAGCTTACCTTAAGGTTCACTCTTGGTGGTGTACAGTCCGTGAGTGTGGATAAAGGTACAGTGACGTGCATCGTCATTATGGTATTTTACAGAGTAGTTTCACTGCCCTAAGATACTAGCCTTTTTAGAAGTGTTTCCCAGTGGGAATTGTTTACTGTTCAGAATCACCTGGGTGGTGACGGTACTTATTTAAAATGCAGGTTCTTGTGCTGTATTCCACGGCTGATATACTAGGAGCTCTCGGGGGTAGCTCTGGCCGTGTCCTGGGGCATGAAAGCTGAAAATAGCTCCTAGTGCCGGGAGCCTTGGAGCCGGAGCCCGGGAGCCATAGTGACTGCCTCTCCTCCCTGGTGTGTGTGTGTGGTGGGGGGGGGGGGGGGGCTCTGGAATCGTCTGTTTAGCCAGTGCACTAGGTGGTGCCTGGCACAGTGACACGGGCAGGCAGCTGGTAACTTACAGGGGTCTCATCAGCCCCCTTTCTGCTGGTCAGGTGGCTGTGTGCTCCCAGGCTCCTGCTCTCCCGCCCCTTCCTGTCAGCCTGCGTTGCTTAGGGTTCAGCATCGGTCATGCGGGCAGTCCCTGCCCTTGCTTGTTGTGAGGTCCTGTGGGCCCTGGCCTTCAGGGGAGGCCTCTCGCGGCCAGTGTGAGACTTGCAAACCCCAAGCTCGCTGGGCTGCGAGGCCCCGTGGAGCCGGACCCCGCGACGAGTGAGGACGGTTGAATGTCTGTCTTACTGCCATTGCTCGTTGATGTAGGATCACGTTTGTTCAGGACTGAGGGCGTTTGTTCTGTTTCCTGCGCAGGAGGAACTTGGCAGGACCATTTCCCAGCTCATCCATGCTTTCCAGACCACAGAGGCACGTGAGTATCCCCGCCGTGGTCGCACCCAGCCCCTGGACACGAGGCCTGTGTTCTGAGAGTGGGAGTGAGGGCCCCGTCCCAGCTGGCGTCTGCTGGTGCTGACATGGGAGATGCTGTTCTGTTTGTCCTGTACGTGTTCACTCACTTGCCCAGAGTAGACTCATTTCAGGAGTCTAGAGGGCTAACCCTTATATTTCAGAATTACAGAGGAAAGCGGTGTAGTGTCAGCAGCCGTCTGACTGAATCTCACCTGACGGTGGTGAGGTTCCTGCAGAGCATCTTTCTAACTCTTGCGTCCTTGTTCTGACCAACTTCAGTCGTTCTCAACCCTGCGGCCTGCCCGTCGTGTCTTTAGAAATCCTGATGTCTAGACCCTGGTCCCATTAGGTCAAGCTCTGGGGGTGGGGCCTGGGCACTAGCATCTGCGACACCCCCTGACCTGCTCCGAGGGCAGCTAGGGCTGGGCAGCGTCACTGGCGTGGACCCCAGCACCGTTGCTGGTGGTGCCCCGGCCGTGTGGGTGGGTTTAGTTCAGTTATACGTAAGCTGGCAAAGTAGTCAAAAGTAGGGAGTGTGCAGTTACAGTAACTGCTTTCTCCATTTGGGAGAGTCTCTTAACTGCGTTTGAGTATCACTGGAGGAGGCCCATCCTCTATAACTTTTACCTTCTAAGAACCTCCAGAAGTTTCTGTGCTCAGTAGAAGGCCAGGTACAGAGCGTTCACTTGGTGACACTTGAATGAGGTGGTGAACGCAGGCCTGTCCTGTGGGAGGTAAGAGGTGCCCTTTGGGAACCTCCCTGGTGGTCCAGCGGGTAAGACTCCGCGCTCCCAAGGCAGGGGGCTCGGGTTCCATCCCTGGTCAGATCCCACGTGCTGCAATAAGACGTCCGCATGCCACAATGAGCAACCCGAGCACCACCACTAAGAGCCGGTGCAAAAGCAAGACAGTAAATAAATATTAAAAGAAAAGGTGGGGGGCCCCTTGTGTCCCGAGGTCAGGGCGTCAGCAGGCCTGTCCCTCCCGAGGGCTCTCTCCTGGGCATGCAGACGGCCGTCTCCTCCTGTGTCCTCACGTGGTCGTCCCTCTGTGTGTGTCTGTGTCCTCATCTCCTCTGAATGACACCAGTCAGATGGGATTAGGACCACCCCAGTGGCCTTTTACCTTAACCACCTCTGTAAAGACTGTGTCTCCGAATAAAGTCGTATTCCAAGGGACTGGGGGTTAGGGATTCAAGGTGTGGGCTGGGGACCTGGTTGAGCCCGTAGCACTCCGGTTCTGATGTACTGTTATTGGCAGCGTTTTGTGTTTGATCAGGTGAGTGGATTCAGTGGGGCGAGTGCTGGGGCAGGGCGGGGGCGCCGCGCAGGGTCCTTAGCCCCCGCCGCGGTGGGGCGGCGGCAGCGGTCGCGTGGGGAGAGGCGGCCCGAGCGCTGCTTCTCGTGCTGGGGCGTCCAGTGCTCTCTGCCTCACCTTCAGACGCTGTGACTTCAGTTTGCGCTTGTAGCTGGGATTTGCTTTTCTTTCCAAGGTTCCTGAAGGCCCTGTTTTTAAGCCAAATCCATAGCGCTGCTGTCAGCTCAGCACACTCAGGGGCTCAGCACCCCCGAGGCCGGTGCCATGCGACATCCTGACAGGGCTTTGTCACGGCCCCGCCCCTCCCCTCCCCTCCGCAGGCAGCTGCTGCTTTCCCCTGCCCACCCCCGACTCTCTTCTGGCCTTTTCTTTCCGCCAGAGCACCTGTTCCTTCGGACATTCTGGCAGACCATGAACCGCGAGTGGATGGGCGTCGATCGGCTGCGCCTGGACAAGTTCTATGTGGTGAGGAAGCTGCCTGCTCCCCGCCCGGGCCCCTGAGCCCCCCACTGCCCCCGCAGTGCCAAGGACCAGGGCTGCTGGGTAGCGAGCGCCCTGCGGTCTGTTCCCTGTGAGCCTAGTTGGGCTGTGAGGGGAGCCTCGGCCTCACGTGGGGTACGCATGCCGGGGTTCTGCACAAACTGTCGGTTCAGGGGAGGAGGGTCACAGTTGCCCCTGGGGGAGACTCGGTGGCGAAGCCCTTGCTGCTTTGCTGCCGTGAAAGCAAAGCTTAGAGCTCGGGCCCTGGACAGAGACCCCTGGGTCTGCTCGTGGGGGGGCTGGCTTTGGAAGGTGTTTTTCTCTGGGCAGGGACAGTTTACATAACGGCGTGCAGAATCTTCCCTGTCTTTCTCCTTTCCTGTGCTGCGTTCTGGTGAATTTAGGTCATTGATCTGCGCTCAGAAATGCAGGGAAAACTGGACTGTGTCTTGCTGCCGCCCCTGTTGAGCTGCAGCTTTGTTACTGCGCCGGTGTCCCCTGCGACTGGGGACAGTCCCCAGATGAGTGCTGCTGTCCGAGTGCAGGTGGCCCGATGCAGACGCTGGATGGGGCAGCAGCCAGGCCTCGCTGAGCACAGGTCCCCATGATCTGCCCCTCAGGCCGGCCACCCGCTCTGTGTCGGTCAGGGTTACACGGTCACCGTGTGTGTGATGGCAGGCGTTACAGTGAGGGCAGCTGGTGGGTGAGCACGGGGCTCGGGAGAAGGAGGACGGCGCTGACGCGTGTGGGCAGGCGGGGCCGGGCGCCGGGCTCTGCCCGGTGATAGAACGCCCGCTCATGACTCAGGGGCTGTGTCCCGGGATGCAGTACTGGGCCTTAGGTCGGGGGTTCTGGTGCTGTCCGCGGCCTGTTTCCCACCACCCCCCCGTGGCCATGTCTGGCAGCGCAGCCCTGCTCTAGAGGCTGGTCTTCCTGGTGGCACCACAGGTGTCCTCTGTCGCCTTTCACCACTACGGGTCCCCCCTGCAGGCTTGTTGGGTTCATGCCAGCAGGTAGGGAAACCGGGCAGTCAACCACTGTGCCTGGGATTGTGGGCAGAGAAGGAAACTGGTTTCTCCCTCGGGTGGGGAGAAGCTCAGGGGGTGCTCAGAGGAAACAGTCTCCGGCGCAGACCTGGGGGTTCCGAGGCTCTGCTCTCCTGGGGGAGCTCCACGTCGTCCCGTTTTCACTCCGGAAACAAGCCCGTCCCTCGCAGCTGCCGATTGTGGTGTGTGGTCACTCCCCGTGTCCCTGCTGTGAGCCCGACATCCTGCTACTCTTGGGAGGCTGGGCGCCTCCCGCAGGCCCAGGTCCCCAGCAGCTCTTCAGGGCCTGCCATGTGCAGTGGGGTGCCCAGATGGCCTGGGGCAGAGGGGAGGTCTGGGTGGTGCCACTAACGGGGTCCCCTCCTGTGCCACAGCTCATGCGGATGGTCCTGCACGAGTCACTGAAGGCCCTGAAGATGCGCGGATGGGATGAGAGGTCAGTGTCCTAGAGCGGCCTGTGGCAGCCTGTGCCACTCGGGCCAGTCTGGGTCTCTCCTCTACTCATTTGTCAGCTTTATATTGAAGGGTGACTTAGTGCTGGAAACAAAGGCATTTTTAAAATTAAGTTTGTGCACGTGTTCGTGGGAATGTTTATTTCAGCCTTGACGGTGAGTTCTTACTGGATCAGAACTAAGTCCTCCCCAAATGAGGTGCAGCTGAGCAGCTGTTCTTGTAAAACGTGGCACCTTCATCTCTGTCATCGGCGGTCATTGCTCTCAGCTCTGCAAATACTTGAGCCGTCCGGACTTCACAGTTTTGACAGTGGTGTTTGTGTGTGTCCCTCCAAACTGTAAGGGCCTGTGTTTTCTGCCTCACCTCAGGCCTCCCCAGGCACCTGGCAGCCGGGTGGGATCCTCAGGTTGGGCTGGGCTAGGCTCTGCTGCGTCTTAGCTCCTCCCTCCTGGAGACCAAGCAGGGGCGGGGCTCCTGCAGCCTGGACCTGCACCTTTGCCTGAGGCTCTGCATCCAGGTTACAGCAGCAGGTTTCCAGACCTCCTGGGGGCAGTCTGAGATCACAACAGAAAGTGGGTTTCTGAGCATTTACATTTTAAAGTTTTTGGAATTAATTAAAATTTTAAAAAACCTTTTTTCTACTTATGAGAGTGATGGATGTTCATTATAAAGAACTCAGGAAACTTTATAAACATTGAAAAGCAATTTTAACTCTAGCAGACAGTTACTTTTTTTTTTTTAATATATACATATATTTTTTATGGATGCGCTGTGCGGCTTGTGGCATCTCAGTTCCTTGACCAGTGGTTGAACCCGGGCCACGGCAGTGGAAGCGTGGAATCCTAACCACTAGGCTACCAGGGGACTCCCCGACAATTATTGATACTTTTAAAGTGTTGCCTAATTGCATGGTCCAAAAGTGGTGTAGCAGACTGCTTATTTATTTTACTGAGAATGTGTCAAAAATGTCTCATATCAGTGTCCTGGTGCTGCATGTTTTGGGGAGGGCGGGCACTGGGGGGGAGGGCTTAGAAACAGTGTATTTTGAATTGGTTTGTGATTAAAAAGTGATGGTAAAGGAGTTTATTTTTAAGCCCAAGGATAATAAATGTAGGATCCAGATGTCAAAATAGCTGCCAGACTAGAGAATGCAGCTTACGGCCATGTTATTCTAGGACTGCCACATTTTCTGAATAGCAGAGTTAAACTGTCCCTGGCCTAACAGCCCCCCTGCCCCCATAAAAGGTCAGCAGGATTTGGCCTGCAGTTACTGGAATTACTGTTATAGGTTGAGAATGACTGTGGGTAACTTTACATTTTGGGCAAGGGTGCCTCTTTTAGTGATTTTCATCCTTAAAGTTCTATGAAGACCTGAGGCTGGGAGTCTCACTCATTTCCGGATTTAGGATTGTGTTATCCGGGGGGTGGCTAGTGACTGAAGCAGGGTTCAGTGTTAAAGGGACGATTTTATTTCTGTTAATCTTGGGCTTGGGGGTGTGGTTGTTACCATGAAAGTAGTTCCATCCTCATTGTCACTGGTAATTCAGCGCAGAGATCCTTTTGAAGAAACTGGTAACCTCCCATTGCCCTGGGATAACCAGTCCTGCTTGCTGTGTCTGCTCTTCTAGCCCTTTTCCGTTCTTAAGAGTAGAGGGCTGTAAGTGTAACATTTTTGTCCATGTGAATGTGACTGTTGTCAGCAGCCTGGCAGAGGAGGTCTCTGGCCCCTGGCCTACCTCCCTTCCGCTGAGCCATGGAAGGCACCCTGGTGTTGCCAGCATCAGCATTGTCCAGGGAGCTTTTTGAAGGATACATGCTTTATGGTTCAGGTGGAGGTATCTGTATATTAACAAGCACCCAGGAGTTTCAGGTGCGTCTGGGCCACTAAAGACCGGTCTCTGGAGCTCTCTAATCTGGGATTCCTCAGGCCTCTGAGACTGTTGAGACCCACGTGCCTGGGTGAGGTCTGATGTGACGTGTGACCATCCACGGGCCCGGTCCAGCAGGACCCGGGAGGCAAACTCGTCCCCTTCTCTGGCCTCTGTCTCCCTTTGCGTTTGCTCTGTCCTGGTGAGCCTTCCCGCGCAGTTCCCAGTAGGGACACCAGACACGGTGGGCTCTTGCTTTATAGCCGAGGTTCAGTTCTGCCGTGTGTTGTGGTCCTGGCCGTTGCCTGTGGATCCATATACTCGCAGGAATCCTTTGTGGCGGCACAGACCCAGGTCATCGGGTCTTCCTGTGTTGGTGGACGGGGCATCTGCCTGTGACTGTGTCCCGTCAGAGCCCCCCGCTCAGGCAGAGTGAACCCATCGCCTTGTTGCCCCTCGTGCTGCTGCTGGACTTGCCTTTTCTTGCCCCAGACAGACCGAGCAGCTGCTGGAGCTGCTGATGACAGAGATCCTGCACCCCGACAGCCAGGCCCCCAACGGAGTGAAGAGCCACTTCATCGAGATCTTCCTGGAGGAGCTGACCAAAGTGGGCGCCCACCAGGTAGGCAGCAGGCGGCAGGGTGAGGGCGGCGGCCGGGCTGCTCGGGTGCCTGAGGCCCAGGAACTGAGCCCCAGCTCTGTCCCCGCAGCTGACGGCGGACCAGAACCTCAGGCTCATTGGGCCCTTCTGCACGGTCGCCGCCCGGACTCAGGAGTGAGTGCGGTTCCCTCCTGCTCGCCTCTTCTGTTCTGCTGAGTCCCCAAGGGGGCTGCCCTTAGGAAATGCTGTGTGCTCTCGACGGGCCAGCACGGGGGCCAGCGGGGCTGAGGGGCTGGGGTCAGGAGAGCCGGGCATGGGGAGGTGGTGTTTCTTGCCTGGAGGGTCCAGCCTGACGGGTGGCTGCGGTGCGGCTGCCCCTTAGCTCCCTGGTTTTGCACAACATCACTCGAGGCATCTTTGAGGCGATTGTGGAACAGGCCCCGCTGGCCATCGAGGATCTCATGAAGGAGCTGGCGGAGGAGCGGGACGGGGACACGCCGTCCAGGGAGCCCCCTGCAGGTGAGGACCGTGCTCATCGGGACGACGGGCCTGTCCTGCTCTGAGCCCGCGGTGGCTCTGCGGGAGCCATGCCTTCACCTCCTGCCCCGTCCCCTCGATTCTGCCCGTCCCACCGAAGTCAGTGCTCAGCTCTGCAGCCAGGGTGACCTTGGGAACAAGCACACACGTTGTTCACTCTCCCAACCCTTGCCCTGTGGCCATCCATGTCCTCATGACTTCCTGGGCTCTGCTCCTGCCCTGGGGCGTCTGCCCTGCTCTCCCCTCCCTGATAGGGTCTCTGCCCTCCGTCCCTCCAGGCCCTACCCTGACCACCCTGTTTCAAGTGCAGCCTCCCAGCGCCTACCCTGCCTCGCTCACTGGGTGTTTCCATGGTGATTCTCACTTTCTGGCATAAGTCACTTGAAGTTACATAAATCACTTGTTCATCTTTCTGGCCTGACTTCCACCACCGGATGTCAGCTCTGCCAGGACGGGGACTGTTGGCCATGCTGTGTACCTGGTGTTCGGAGCAACACCTGGCACGGAGGGGCCGCCCGCTAGATCGTGATGGATGAGTGAGTGAGTGGGTGAATGAACGAGTAGAAGGTAGCACTTGTGAACGTCCCTCTGGGGGCAGGGCCTGTGGGCTCTGCATCAGTGGTGTCCAGGCTGGCCTGTCCACCTTGTTGCTAAAGTGGGTCTCCGTGGGACGCCATCTGGTCTCGTGACTGTCCTCTGGGTGACCTGTGCACTGTATCCTGTGGCTTTAGGGGTGTGTGTTGTCCACCAGCTTCAGGACTTTTCTGCTCTTGCCTTTCGTTGTGGTAAAATACACATAATGTAAGGTTTACCACCTTGACCATATGCGTAAGTGTGCTTGTTGTGCAGCCATCACCGCTGTCCATCCACAGAACTTTTCATCTTCCCAAAGTGAATCTGTCCCCATTAAACACTCCCCGTTCCTCCCTCTGCCCAGCTCAGCTCCTGGCACCCACAGTTCTGCCTCCTGTCTCTGTGAATCTGACTGTTGATGACTCTGTGGTTCATATCAGTAGGATCAGACAGTATTTGTGTTTGTCTCATTTCACTCGGCATAACATCTTCAGGGTTCATCCATGCTGTATCATGTGTCAGAACGTTCCTCCTTTTTGAGGCCTAATCATATTCCACTGTATGTATTTCACATTTTGTTCTCCATTCATTGGTAGATGGAGTCTTGGGTTGCTTCCATGTTCTAGCTGTTGTGGTTAACGCTGCTGTGAACATGGGTGAACAGATATCTGTTTTGAGATCCTGCTTTCAATTCTTTTGGGTCTATACCCAGAAGTGGAATTGCTGGATCGTATGGTACTTCTGTGTTTAACTTTTTAGGAGCTGCCATGCTGTTCTCCACAGCGGCTGCATTGTTTTACATGCCCCCCAACAGTGCACAGGCGTTCCAGCTTCTCCACACCCTCACCAGTGTTTGTTGTTGTCTTCTTTTGGTAGTGGCCACCCTCATGGGTGCTAAGTAGTATCATTGTGGTTTTGATTTGCATTTCCCTAATGATTATTGGGAACACCTTTTCATGTGTTTATTGGCCGTCCATATATCTTTGGAGAAATGTCTGTTCAAGTCCTTTGCCCATTTTTGAGTCAGATTTTGTTGTTGTTGAACTTTAGGAGTTCTTTCTGTATTCTGGATAATAACCCCTCCCCAGATACCTGATTTTCCGGTATCTTCTCCCGCTCTGTGGGTGGCCTTTTTACTCTGTTGCTAGTCCCTTTTGATGCACAGAATTTAAAGTTCTTATCAAGTCGGGTTTGTCTCATTTTTCTTGTTACCTGTGCCTTCGGCATCATATCCACGAAATCGTGGCCAAATCCAGTCTCCTGAAGTTTGTGCCTACGTTTTCCTCCGAGTTTTATTGTTCCTTTAGGTCTTTGATCCATTTTGCGTTAATTTTAGTATATGGTGGTAGGTAAGGGTCCAGCTTCATTCCTCTGCACGTGGATGTCCAGTGTCCCCCCCCACCATTTGTTGAAGGGACAGCCCTTTCCCCACTGGCCGGTCCTGTGCCCTCGTGGGAGGTAGTTCGATGGTGGAAGCGAGGGCTGACTTCCGTGGCCTCTGGCTCCCGTGCCCTTGCTGGCGCGCCCCTGGGCTTTCTCGTCGGTCAGCACCCCGGCCACACTGTCCGGCTGTCGTGGACGTCCTTCCTGGCCCCCCTTCTCCCCCTCCTCTTCCTCAGTAGCCCGAGTCGCCGGCACAGGCTGACCCAGGGGCCCGTGGCGGCCTAGGGCCTGCCTGCAGCCCTGCTGTCGTCATTCTGTGCCACGCATGCCTGTCGCTCTCGGCCACCTGTTGACCGAACCTGTCTTCTGTAGGTAGTGATGCCAGGGCCCCAGGTGTCTGGCCAGCGCGAGCTTGCCCACCCTTCACCTGCCGCCAGCGCTCCGTGCAGAGGCTGCCCCGTGGCTGGACCAGCCGCCCTTCTTCCCCATCCTGGGGCCTCTGGCCCCGCGATTGCCGCCTAAGATGCCCCCTCATGATCCCCTCCTGGTTTCACGTTTTGGACTGGTCGGGCCCCACCTTCTCTGGGACGGCTCCGTCGTTTCCAGGCCAGTGTGGGCACTGCTGCCCTCGGGGGGAGGCCATCCGTGCCCCTGCTCTCCTGTGCTGTGGGCTCCCCTGCCCAGGTGGTGGTTCCCAGGTACTGGGGCCCCGTGACACCTGCGGCACCAGGCGTGTCTGAGTCCCTGGGGCCCTTTCGTTCTAGGCTCTGTCAGTGGGGCTGAGCCTGACCCGGGCAAGGAGCAGGGGGGCGACGACGATGAGGAGGACAGCACCGGCACCGTCCTGCAGGTGGGTGGGCAGGCCCCGCATGGGCTGAGCTCCCGGCCTCTGGAAGGCAGAGCGGGGTGACATCCATCCAACCGGGGCTTGGAGGAACACAGGTGCCCCAGAGCCTCGTCTGCAGAAAGAAGCGCAGATTTGTTGAAAGTGGAGTTGGGGGCTGGGCGCCGGGAGGCTGGGCTCTGGCTTCACCGCTCAACAGCTGCCCCAGGTCTGCCTGTGGCTCCCCTCGAGGGCAAGGGTGCTGGGGCTGCCAGGGTGGCGTGTGCTGAGCGGGGTTGGGTCCCCACTCGGGGTCAGAGCTCGGCGGGCAGGATCTGTGACTTCAGGCGACTTGGACACGTAGGTTCCTTCCTGATACATTTCAGAAGTTGATTACTTGATGAATTAATAACATTTAGGTAGCCTGGGTTAAATTTAGCTGATTAATTTTACTTGTTTCTCCCGGAGGGTTTACAGTTGTGCAGAGGCTCACCTTGTGCCCCTCGTGATCCATTGGGCGGCGGTGCCCTGGAGCGTCTGCTGCCGCGTGTGCTGGGGACAGCGTTTGCGGGGGGAGGGGCGGAGCAGCGGGGGACCTTGGGGCACAGCCTTGGCGTGTGGTCCTCGTGCTCTTTCTCTCTGTTCCTGTCCTGGGAGCACCTGCAGGGGCTGACTTTGGCCTCCACGGTGTCTGTCTGTGAAACAGTTCGACTACGAGGCCGTTGCCAACAGACTGTTCGAGATGGCCAGTCGGCGGGACACCCCTCCGCAGAACCGGAAGCGCCTCTACAAAGTGATCCGGAAGTGAGTAGCCCCGGGCCCTCCGCTCTCTGGTGGCCTCACCCACGTGGGAGGGCAGCCGGCTTCAGAGCTCGGGCGTGAAGGGGCTTCCCGGGGGCGGCTCCCCCCTCTCCAGAGGCCGTGGCGGGTGACCGTCTCTCGTTCTTTCAGGTTGCAGGCCCTCTCGGAAGGTGAGCATTGGGCCGCCAGGCCTAGACGGCATCTCGTCCTCTTGGGAGTGGATCGGGTGGTGTGTTCTCCCACAGCATGGATGGGTGCAGAGAGGCTGGAGGTGGTGTTTCTCCAGGGGAGGCAGGCTGAGGGCCTCTGCGGCCCTTGTCCTAGTGAAGCCCGGGGGATCTCAGGGCTGAGTGTGTGGGAGGGGCTGACCTGGCGCCCAAGAACCTGCATTTCCAGTAAGTGCCCAGGCCTGCTGCTCGGCGCTGCAGCGCCCAGCTCCACTTCTCGGTGTGTGGCCGGCGGAGCTGGCGTGGTTTGTTCTGAAAGACAGTTTCCTAGAAGGTTTAAGATAGACGATGTAACCGTTTCCCCCCCAACATTTCCTTATGAAAAATTTTAGACACGTGGCAAAGTCGAAAAGGATTTTACGGTGCATACCTGCATGTCCGCCCCCTCGGTTCCGCCGTCAGTTTAGTGTCCTTGTTTTGCTGTGTTTCTGCCCCCACCCCGCCCAGCCCTCAGTCAGGTTGTGCTCCCGGGTACTTCACGCTGGGGGCGTGGTTTTTAGGGGAAATGTACGTTCAGCGGAGCGCATGGATACCGGGTGCACCTGGTGGGCTTAGACTGAAGCACACACCTGTGTGACTCAAACCCGCCGGGACCCAGAAAGGTCACCTGCCCCTTCCCAACATAAGCGTCTGTAGGATGGAGCGAGACGTGTCCCAGCGCTCCAGGAACCGGCTCTTCTGGGCGCCGTCTGTTGGTGCCCAGTGAGCTGCCCGCAGCTGCGGCGGAGTCCGGCCGGGGCCTCCTTGCCCGGAGCTCGCGGCCGTGGTGCTGGTGGCAGTGGACGCACAGCCCATAGCCTCCCAGCCCACAGCCTCCTGAGGGCCCGCCTTGGTCTCTAGGCTTCTTCCCCGAGGACGACATCCCAGAAAAAGCCTACAGGAACCCGCGGGGGGGGAGACGGGTGAGGAGGAGGAAGCGCTGGTCCAAACCCCGGCTGCAGAACGAGATAGGTAGGCCTGGTGGGTGGGCTGCTGGCCTGGGCCTCGCTACCTGCGTTCTGTGCTCCCCGCTCATGTCACCTGTGACTGAGGCCTGTCTCCAGGCGTGATTCCCCCTCCCCAGCCTGCTGCCCCCCAGCGCCTGCTGCCCCTGTGTTCTGGAGATGTGGCGCCCTGGCCCCGACGCCCCGCTGCTCATGGGCTCTTTCTGCTGTCTGGCCCGTGGGCCACTCCCTGCGTTCCCCGCCCTCCTTCCCTGTGGCTCCGGTCTGGTGCCTCTTCCTGACCCTTTGCCATCTTTGATCTGACCTGGTCCTTGCCTCCTCTTGCGTCTCCCGTGGCGTCCTTCAGGGAGCCCCTAACCTCGCTGCGCTCTCCTTGATTTTAGAGGCTCTCCCCTCTCCCGTCTTCCCTCCCCCCCCCTTCCTCCCCCCTCCCCCTCCCTGACCCGCCCCTCCCTCTGACATACCTATACGCCTCTACGTATATGCATATACGTATACCTATACGTATATGCTTACACTGCTCTTTAGACCTTGGGTTTCTTCTTCCTCCCCCCTCCCCTTCCTGCCTCTCCCCCTTCTCTCCCCTCCCTCTCCCAGCTTGTCCACAGGCCTGTGGTTAGAACGTGACTGACCTTGCTAAGGGCTGTCATGCGCTCCTGGCACACCCCAAGCCCTGTACCCACTGTAGACCACTGGGGTTGCCCCCTGCAGTGGGATGGGCTGTGCCCACAGCACCGAGCAGGGCAGGAGCCAGAGGCACCCCTGGCTGGAAGGGGACACAGAAGAGGGAGAGGCGGTGGCTCCACCCCCCACCGAGACCCCTCCTGTATCATCCGTGTGTGGTCAACTGGCCCCAAGTCCTGGGGATGCGCCCTTTGAAGGGTCTCTCCATTCACCCCTGCTCCGGCCTGGGCCAACCCTGTCCAGCTCGTTTCACGCCAGGGCCGCTTAGCAGGCGTGGACTGGCTCACATACTTGCGCTAGGCTGGGCCTTGGATACTGACTGTCGGCTGTCACGTTGACTGAGAGGCCCGGCCCTGCTTTCCCAGCTGCCTCTTCCGACCAGCGTACCCTCTGGCCCCATGTGCACTGAGCCTGGGCCCGCCCGCCCCAGATGTCCTGCTTTTGCCCAGTTCCCTTTCTTCTTGTTCTGTCCTAAAGGCCCACCTCCCCGTCAGCCTCCCTGGCGTCAGGAGCCCGAGTACGTTTCCCTGCCTGACGGCCGTGGAACACACAACCTCGCTGGCACAGGCGTCTGTGGGGTCGACGCGGGTCCACTCCCGAGGCCGTCGGTACCTGTGGCGAGCACTGTGTGTCCTCTGCCACCCTGGGGCTGGCGCCTCAGCCAGCATCACAGCGGCTGGAGCCCGGCCTTCCCGACGCCTCGTTTACTAGGGCTTTGCCATTTCAGGGAGAGCTGCAGAGGAGGCCTCATGTCCAGACCCGAGCCCGGCACCCACGAGGCGGCGCCAGAGCGCAGGGGCTGACCCCGCCGTGTCCCGGGAGCAGCCCGGGGGCCGTGGCCGGAGAGGGGCCCCCAGGAGGCGGCGGCGGCCTTGGGCGGGCGCCAGAGCGAAGGCGGCCGATGGCCAGGCGCCAAAGGTGAAAAGGAAGCGGGCCCTGGAGGGCCAGAAGTGATGTCCGCCAGGCGCTCTGGGGAGGATGAGGGGACGGGACAGTCAGGCTGGGTTCCCGAGACTCTGAACACCGACCGCTCCCCAACTTACTGTGTCGGGGAGTGGCAAGGGGGTTGGGCCCTCACTTAGCGCCTGAGTCCCAGAATGTGCTGCGGCTGTGCTGACCTCGGTCAGGCCGGCGGACCCCCGGGACTGGAGCCTCCCTGCAGGCACTCCCCCTGGGCAGGGGACCGGCTGCCCGCCGGGCATCTGTAAATAAAGTGCCACGCGGTGCCTACAAACCAGTCCTGCCGTGGTGCGTTTATGTGGGTTCTCTGGGGGTGTTTGTGTTTTGCCCCCGAAGTCTGTTGACGCGGTCCTCAGACACGCTCGGCAAGATGAGGCCGAGGGTTACCAGCGTCGTCTGGACGTGCACTTTATCAGCTCGGGCTGGGAGCTGACAGTGAACTGGTGCTTTGGGCCAACCCCGTTGCCTGGGCAGGAGGGTCGGTTCCCTGCCCGCCCCTTGTCTGTGACTGAGGCAGAGCTGGATATGAGGTCCCTGTGGGTGCCTGCATGCCTCCCCTCGCCTCCTTTGGATTCCGTTTCAGCCCTTGGCCCGAGTCCCAGTTAGATGGAAAATAGAAACGGGATATAGTGCCGTGTGGGCTCCGGTGGCTCCCAGGCAGAGCTAGTGCTGTGGCCGTGGCGAGGGCTGCCCGGGTGACAGGCGCGTGCCGCCTCAGTCAGCCAGGCCGGCCTCTGCTGGGCTGAGGTGCGTGCAGCCCGGCGACAGGCCCAGCCTGGGGGGGACCCGTAGAGGCCGGAGCCAAACCTCAGTTTCCAAAGCCCAGCCGTGTGTGAGCACGGCCCCCCTGGAGTAGACACCCGGGGACCCCGTTTTGGTCCAGCTGTGAGGTGGGTGGGGCTGGTGGGGTGCAGGAGTAGGGAGGGTAGTGACAAGTCCCAGAGTCTACGTCCCTTAAAGTTTAAGGGCCTTTCCCCGTTGCCGAAAATAATCAGTAAACAGTCTACGATAGGAATAGAAGAGAGTTTTATTTGAGCCACACTGAGGACCATAGCCCAGAAGACAGCCTGTCGTAACTCTGAGAACTGCTCCGGAGAGGCAGGGTTTGCCTCACAGTCTTCTGTCCTGTCAGAACAAAGAATGTTAGGTCAGGGGTACGTTCCTTCAAGGTTTCAAAGAAAACCAGACCGGCAGGTACACAGCGAGTCAGCGTGGCCTTGGCACCTGGGAGGGAGGCTTACCGTCAAAGGAGGACCAGCGTTGGCCTCCCAGGAAGGGAGGCATTTCACCTTTATGTTTAACGTGGACATTCTTCTGGTCAGTGCGCCCTTTTCTTTAATAATTACAGCGGATGGACAGTGTATGTTTGATAGGCCACAAACAGGCTGTTCTAGTCAGCATCAGATGCAAGTTAGCTCATGCATAAGCCAAAACGACTTCCCCAGCCTCAGTATGTGAACATTCCTTTCACCACCCCAAAGCGGCTTCAGGAGACGTCCACCACAGACTGCTGGCGGGCAGGGCTGGCTAACGGGCGAGGTGACCTGGCTGACACGCTCGAGCCGTCACTTCCTCCCCAGCTGGGACCCTGGGAGGGAGGGCGCTGCTGCTATTAGCGCTGTGTTGTGGGTGCAGGCAGGTGGGCTTTTTTGTTTTTATTGGAATTCCTTTGATCAAAAAGTATGGAAGCAGCCATACTATAGGGGTTTCTGGGGGGAAAGAAGCAGCAGTCATTCCCGATTGCAGTTCTAAAACCAGCGCCTTTCTCCTGTCACCGTTCTCAGGCCACCTTGTGTGAACATCTCCCGTGTCTTCAGGGTCCTTCAGCTGTAACCGTGTCACGTAGCTGTGGGCACTGGTGGGCTGTGGGTTGCAGTTGCTCTGATGGGCAGTGTTTCTCCGGTGTGAGGAAACGTTCCCATCAGGCAAAATGAGGAAATTAAATAAGACCGCCAGCCATTGGGCCCCAGGAAAGCTTGTGTTCCAAAGGGGGCATCGTTTTTTTAAGCGCCTTGTTGAGAGAGGATTCACGCTCCATCAAACGTTTTCACCCATGAGGATGCCTGGGCCCCTCCCAGCCCCCGCCCCCAGCCCCTGGCAACCGCTAACTACTTTCCGTGCTGCTTTCTCGGTTTTCAGATAGTGAAAATCAGTGTGTGGCTTCCTTCAGCGTGTGTTCAGCGTTCATGCGCCTTGGGACACGTGTCAATTTCATTCCCTTTATGGCTGAGTAGTAAATACCCCCGCTGTGCGCATGGGCCCTCTTGGGCGGGAGCATCGCAGAAGCGACGTTGGCTCTCCCTCCGTCCCGCCCAGGCCACCGGGTTTCCACCTGCCCTGCAGTTGGGAGGGGGGTCTTGAGTAAGTGACCTTCCCGCTGGGGGCTGACACAGTGTTATAGGAGGGGCTCTGGGATCCTGGCGCCCAGTTTCTCATCAAACTTCCACTTCTTATTCATTGATCCGTGTCAGCAGCCCAAGCTTCCTGTCTGATTCAGTGGTTATACGTAATCCCTTACTGTCACTTAGGTTACTTCTCAGCGCAGCCTCTGGTGGGAACTCTCAGGCCGGCTCCTGAGACCCTTCCCCCTCGTTATGGCAGGAAGCCCCAGGCCTGGACCAGCCATGTCCCCAGAGAGCGCTGGCTCCTTTGAGGGCCTGGCCCTGCACGGCCCCGGAGGAGCTGCTGTGGGTGAGGGTCTTCTGGGTCCCTCGTCTTTCTTTTTGAGATTTACTTTACAGACCGTACGATCCATTGGTTCTTAGTATATTCATAGGGTTGTGTGTCTGTCACGTCAGTCTATCTTAGGACATTTTCATTTACCCCCAAAGAAACCCTGTGCTCAGGGCTTCCTGTACACTGGGGAGAAAGCCTGAGGGAGGCTTTTGGACCACCAGGGGCCCGCACCATGGGATTATTGACCACCAGGCTAAGACGTTCATTTATAGTTTCCTGGAGCAGTTGGGGTCTAGGACAGATATCACTGTGTCTGAGTGACCTAAGAGCTTCCAGTAGCAAGTGTGTTTTTGTAGCTTTGCGGTTATGACTGGCTCCGCTAAAGGTTCTCTTCCCGGGAGACTGGATGGTCGCTCTGGAGCTAGGTCGGGGACCACCCCCGCCCCCCCGCCATGTGCCAGTACACGTGGACCGACCCGGAGCTTCGTCCTGATCACGAGATGGCAGTCGTGTCGTGGGCTTCTTGGCTCTTCACCCTGGCTTGCTGAGAAAGGTCCAGAGCAACAGCCCGAAGTTCTTAAAGTGCTTAACATCAGCCTGCTTGCTCATCAGACACTCCTGTGGCCCAAAACTCCGTTGTAGCCGGGACCAGTCGGAGCCAGGCTGACTACTTTGATTCCTTAACGCAAGTGGGGGTAGCTCTGGCCCAGGCGAAGTCTAAGGGCTGCATGGGAAGGTCTTGTTCCGGGAGGGGTGGGCGTGAGGAGGGGCCTGTGTGCTGCAGACAGTTCACGCAGGGGAGGGACGTGCCAGGGCCGTTTGGGAACCCCCTCGGGTAGTGGGGTGGGCTGGATTTGGGGACAGTCCCACCAGCAGCTGAGACCGGGTCCTGGTCCCTCCCCAGGAGAGTCCCTGCCTGCTCTGGGCCTATTTCCTCATCCGTACATGGGGCGCGGCCAGTGGTATCAGGCGACGTCACGGGGCATCCCTGACAAGTGGGCGGTGGCCTGCCCCTGGTGCCAGCAGGACGGAGTGTGGGGTGCTGGGGGAGGGACGATGGAAACCAGCCTCACCTCTGTCCTTTCCTGGGAGGCGTTCACCCGAGAGGATTTGTGCAGCATCTTGCAACAGCTGCCCCAGCTCCCGTAGAGGACAAGAGGCGGGCGGTCTGCACCCAGCCCCTCCTGGTGGTTCCAGGGCAGCACCCGCCCCCAACCCCTGGGGTCCGGCCACATGTGGGCGCCTGCACACCTCCCGGCGCCCCCGATCGCCCTTTCCTTTCCTCCATCTCGCCTGGGGGTCCGAGCTGCATGATTTCCAGTTTTGATGTTCGGTGTTTTGGGGGCTGTGCTCCCTGGCTGGACCTGAGACCTTCGGGTGTCCCGTGCCCCTGGCAGCCCACCTCCCTGCCCCTCTCCACAGTCACCCCCTCTTCCTTATTTCCTCCTCCCTCCCCTCTCCCCTTTCCTGCTTAAATGTTTATTCAGTCTCGCAGGAGATAGCTGCAGGACTATGCTGTATGAGATAGCTGCCGCGTCACGAACTACTGCAAACTTGGCGGTGGACACGGCAGCTCTGTGGGTTAGGAGTCAGGGTGTGGGTAGTGGGGCCTCTGCTCGGGGTCTCACAGGCTGAGATCAGGTGTCGCGGGGCTGCCACCACACTCGAGGCTCGGGTCCCCTTCCTGGCTCACTGCTTGTTGGCAGGATGCAGCCAAGGTCCCCGTTATCTTGCTGGCTGTCAGCCGGAGTGGCTCTGAGTTCCTAGGCACTGCCCACGGCTCCTGGCCACGTGCCCAAGGCCGGCAGGAGAAATGCTCACACTTCGGACCTCTGACTTTGTCCCCAGCTGCAGCTCACCTGATGAGGTCAGGCCCACCCACGCTAGGGGAGGGGAACCGTGGGGTGTGCATGCCTAGGGGTGGGCACCCAGGGGCCGGCTGAGGATCCGCCCGCGCAGTCCCCATGTCCCGTCCCTCTTTCTCTTCTGAGTCTTAACCCTCAGAGCTTGACCCAGGAGTAGAAGACTGAGGGGCCCTTTCCCTCTCCTGCCCCTGGAAAGTTCCTTGCCCTGGGAGGTTTGCCAGAGAGTGAAACGATAGAAGACACTGCACTGTTGGGGAGCAGCTCAGGGTCGACTGAGCCAGAAAGGGGGCCCAGACCCCCCGACGCCCGAGGGTCTGGGCTGGTCTGCCTTGCCCTGCAGCGCTGCTAATTCCCTGGTGGGGGTTCAGGGTGATGAAGGGGGAGGGAGAGATGTTTCAGGTCTTCCTGTCACCAGCTGCCCCCCACCCCGTGACCCTTGGCCCGGCTGCCCCTGCCTCACAGCCAGCGCTTCCCTGTTGATCCTTACCCTGCACTACCCCCGCCTTGGGCTCTGCCCTGCCTGCTGCCCCAGAGCGCCTGGGGCCTGGCAGGAGCTGGTGACGCCTGCAGGACCAGTGGTGGCTGCAGCGCCGTCTGCTGGGCGTGGGCCCACGTCACCCTGAGGGCCGGCGGCCGGCCCTGGCCTCCCCTGTAGTGTGGAGCCCCTTGGACTGGCTCCTTTCCCACCTGCACCAGCCTGGAGGGCAGGCTGCTGCCGGGGCTGGCGGGCACCCCTGATGCGGTTCTGAGCCTGAGCTCCAAGGCGGGACGGTGCCGCTCTCTGAGCCCCCAGCGCCCCTCAGTCCTCTCCTGACCGACAGGAGAGGATGATGGCCCCAAGGCCCTGGCGTGGTGTGCGGGGTGTCCCTCGGGCACCCCCTGGCACCCCATTTGCTTTGTGGCACTTGAGCGGCCTGGGCCTTGCCCTGGAGGTGTCCCTCCGGGGAGGGGGTGGGGAACTGTGGTTGGTGCCCGTCTTGGCAGCCCTCCCACTGTGAGGACAGAAGGTCCTGCTCTCACCTAAGGGCTCCATGTCACTTGCACACGGAGAAACCCCGCACCGTCCCCGAGGAGGCCTGAGGTCTGCACACCCCGCAGCTCCCCGTCCAGGGGCCACCCCCCGGAGCAGTCTCCCCGCCCTCCCGGCCAGACCCTGTCTTCTGGAACCGAGACCCCTAAAGCTGAGTTTCTTTACCGAGTTTAGGATTCATCTCTATCCAAAACTTCCTCGCCTTTCTGTCCCCTCTGGCCTCAAGCCTGTGCTAACAACACTAATCACCAGAGTCAGATGCTTAAGCTTGCTGTTGTCCATCGTTAACGTACTAAAATCGCTATTATAGATTCATCATTAACGTACAGACTTGGGTCGTTTCTCCAGGCCAAGGTGAGCTCACAGACCCCTGAGCCGGGGACCACCTGGGACACCCTGACTCCTGAAACCATGATTCAGAAATGTCACAAGACAAAGATTCACCCCAGCTTCTTTGGTCTTCCCCTTAAACACATCCCCCAACCCAAAGACCAGGTGGGAGTGGCTCTGAGGCTTGTCTCCCCTTCCCTTGCTCGGTGCCTGCAGTAAACCCTTACTTTGCTGCAAACCCCACTGTTGGAGTGCGGCTCTGCGCCTGGGCACGCGGCTTGCTACACGTCTCTCGGCAACGTGGTTTCCAAGGAAACGGGCCTTCAAGGTCAGTCCGACTGGCTCTGACTTTCTCACAGCCCCCTTCACTTGGCACCGAGCAGAGGCATCCGGATCCTGTGCAAGCCTGGGCCTCTGGCTCCAGCCCCACCCCCTGCCCCTGGAGGAGTGACCTCAGCTGCTCTCAGGCCCAGGGGTTTGTGCCTTGGGCTTTTGGCACTGCAGTCTGTCTCTGTCCTTTTATTTTTTAATATTTAAATTAAAAAAAATTGTGGTCACACCTCGTGGCATGTGGGATCCTAGTCCCCCAGCGGGGGCCGAATCCGTGCTCCCTGCAGTGGAAGCGCAGTGTCCTAACCACTGGACTGCCAGGGAAGTCCCTGTCCTTTTAATAACTAAGTAAATTGTGCCTTGATGTGAGTTGAAGATGTGGTCGAATTTCAAAAGTTGGGGGCATTTGGATTCGGAATGCTTCAGCTCCCAGAACCCAGACTCACACTGACTTATGCCGGGGAGGGGTGTCACGGGCCTTGCCCTGGAGAATTCTGGGAGTGGGCTGGCCTCAGGTGAGGTCACCAACCATCAAGTCCCTTTTCCTCCCTGCATGGCTGGTGACCCCTGACCAAGCGGCCGCTCCTGGGGCTTCCACGCCCTCAATCACCTCACTGGGGAGGGTTTCGTGTTCACAGCCTGAGTCCTGAGGCTCACACTGCCCTGACCCACCGCTGGTCAGAGGAGGGTGCCACAGCCTGACGCCCACAGGCCACGGAACCTCTAGCACCACAACATAGTGCTGGGGGCGTCGGGCAGGTAGGATGCAGAACACCTACGCCCCCGCCCCCCAGGGTTTCCTGTCTTCACCTTTTCTTAGGGTAAAAACTCCCGACAAAGTAGAGTAGTGCCGGCAAGTCAGGGGCCGTTGGCGCTGAAGCTGAGTGTCATTGATAACACATGGTGGCCTGGTGTCTCTCTTTCTCCCAAAGCCCCTCAGTGCAGGACTCACGTGGGTTTTCTCGTCCGCCCAGCCTCCCCCCTTCCCCACGTGGGCAGCGTGGGAACTGCGGCCGGGGCCTGGTCCTTCACAGCCCTGCTTGTGCCTGTTTGAAAGTGACGTGACGATGAGCATTTTACTTTCCTGGCTGGAAGCAGCTGAGAGGCCTGGTGAGATTTTATTATTTTGTTGTTGTTTTTCCTTTGAAAGAATTTCTTTTTAGAAAGTTCCTGTGAAAGGCACGCATTTCTCTCTAGATGAGAGCAAAAGTCCCCTCGGAGTAACGACCCTGTGGGAGTCCGAGCACGTTCCAGAAGGTCCTGGGAAGGAGGAAATGAGCTGAGACAGGAGGAAAGGCTCTCGCCCAGAAGCTGGGCTCAGGCCAGGACGGGGCCCCTGTGAGTGCAGGGGCAGCTGTGTCCAGGTCTGTAGGTGCTGTCGAAGGGCCCCATTTTCTGCGTGAACTTGCGCTAAAGCACATGCAGCCCAGGGTGGATGTGGGCCCCAGGTTTGCCTGCAGGGGATGCAGGGGGTCATTGACAGCTGGCTCTCGGAAGCAGAGCCTGAGACGGGGATTCTCATCCAGGTGACTGATGGCGCAGCTCTCGGGAGGAGGGGGCAGGCAGGACGGGCTGGGAAGGAGCGGCTGGCTTGTGGGCTTGGCTGGGGACCTTCCACCTGGTCCCACAGGAGCCCTGGAGCAGGGCCGCCATAGAGTCGGGCGTCTTAAGGCCAGGCTGGCCTGTTGGGGGAAGCCCCCAAATCAGTCATTGGCTGTGGGGTTAGGGTAAAACCTTGGCGAGAGTCTTCAAGGTGTACGGTGTCCAGGAGTCTGCATCCATGTGTCTAGAACTGGGTGAGGTCCCCGAGGCCCACAGTTTGCTGGACCCCTTCTGAAATAATGAGCCTGTGGGGCGGGGCCCCTCTTTAAAATCACGTGGAATTCCGAGCAGGACGTAAACCCGAGCGCAGGGTCTCTGAGTGCAGGACCCTGAGAGCTGCACAGGCCGCAGCCATGGAGCCGGGCCTCTGCCACTGACGGGATCTCCTGGCATCCCTGCTGTGGGCTCTGTGGGTTTGGGCTCCTCTCTGAGCCTCAGCTGAGGGCCTGCCACGTGCCAGGCTCTGTCCTCACAGAACCCACATTCTAGAGGCAGAGACCACGGGCTTGGAGAAAGTAGAGCGAGGTGAAGGGTCGGGTGTGGAGGGCGAGGGGTGGTCCAGTGACGTCACCTTTGGGCAAAGCCGTGAGTTGAGGGATATCAGGGGCAGAGGGGACCCCAGTGCAGACGCCCTGAGTGGTGAGCATGCTGGCTTGTGGAGCGGCCAGGAGGCCAGTGGGCTGGAGAGGCGAGGTGGGTGGTAACAGGTGGCCCGGTCACGGGACCGCCTTAACCGTTACTGCAGACTGAGGGCGCAGACAACAGAAATTTATCTTCTCAGGGTCTGGAGGCTGGATGTCCGAGATCCAGGACTTCAACAATTGGGTTTTGGGGGGTCACAGGTCAGCCCGTGGCAGCCGCCAGCACCTAATGAGCCCAGAGGTGTGCAGTAACCGAGTGTTATTTGAGGAGTCTGAATAAGAGACAGAGGGGGTCCCTCCTGCCTTGGCAAGGATGTTGAAAATAATAATCTTAAGGTATTTCTCAACATTCTTCTGAGGATTGTTTTTTCCTTCATAGTAGCGACCAGGTGGACACTTGTAGATTCTTTTTTATTTTTTTTAAAGATTTTTAATTAATTAATTAATTTTATTTATTTATTTATTTTTGGCCGCATTGGGTCTTCGTTGCTGTACGCGGGCTTTCTGTAGTTGCGGCGAGTGGGAGCTACTCTTTGTTGCGGTGTGCGGGCTTCTCATTGCAGAGGCTTCTCGGTGGTGGAGCACAGGCTCTAGGTGCGCGGGCTTCAGTAGTTGTGGCTCGCGGGCTCTAGAGCGCAGGCTCAGTAGTTGTGGCGCATGGGCTTAGTTGCTCCATGGCATGTGGGATCTTCCCTGACCCGGGCTCGAACCTGTGTCCCCTGCATTGGCAGGTGGATTCTTAACCACTGTGCCACCAGGGAAGTCCACTTGGAGATTCTAACAGAAAACAGAAGCCAGTTTATTTTGTAAAATTCATGTGCCCCCAGACAGCACTCCTTGCGTAATTCGTGCCGTGTGTTAATCTCTGCAAAGCTCAGCATTTTATTTCCAAACAGTGGCCGGCCGGTGTTTGTGTGTATGGGGCAGAAGGAGGGGACGGTCCCCCCACATTCCAAAGACCCACAGCAGCCGTGTCCCAGAGCAGAGAGAGCATGAGGTGGAACTAGATTCGTGTCCAAGTCAGGACAGGAAGGAAGAGGCAGGGACAGGAGGCCCCTCCCCTCAGCCTGCCCCACCCTGCCCGCCCGCTCTCCACCCCACCGTTTCGTCACAGTGAGCCTGTGGCGATGCTAATTTGTGGGTCACAACCAACCTGGAAATTCTGCCCCTCAGTGTAGCATCAGCGTCCTTCTGCTCTTGGGGTGCCAAATTTTCACCTGCCTGGCTCTCAGTGGCACTTGGTGGGAGGTGATGGGGAAGGATCCACCAGGATGGAGGTTGCCACGGGGTTAACAGGTCAGACGTGAGCTCTCAGGATGGGGCTGTGCAGATGCATCTGTGGGCTTTGGAGGATGCTGGGCCCCCAGCTGAGAGTCCCATGCCGACCTTGCCCTTCCTGTCCAGAGCTCCCAGACCCTTCCCTGCCCGAGGGCAGTCGAGAGATAGTGAAGGAGAAAAAATAGGCGAAGATGGGAGGGTAGAACCCAGGCACCATTGTGCAGATGGAAACCAATGGGTGTGACATCACAAAAGAGAAACAAGCAGCTTTATGTGCCTCTCAGTGGAGACCCCACCGCTGCCTGCGAGGAGGTCTTGCAAGAAAAAAGAAAAAGAATCCAAGATGGATTAAGCCTGCAGAGCTGATTCCAGTTTACAGAAATGCGTCCTTTAGTCCAGGGGAAACCAGAGGACAAACATCCTGGTTCAACAGAAACTCTGTAAAGGGAATTCCCTGGCGGTCCAGTGGCGCTTTCACTTCTGTGGGCCTGGGTTCAATCCCTAGTTGAGGAACTAAGATCCTGCAAGCCACTCGGCATGGCCAAAAAAAAAAAAAAAAAAAAAAAATAAAAAATAAAACAATAAAAAAAACTCTGTAGAAAAAGAAGAGGTGGGGGCGGGGACCTACAGAAACAGAACCAAGACACCAGCTAGTCTCCATCTGTAGATGGAATTTGTTATCCCAGGAGACAAACTAGGAGAATGCAGACGTTGCCAGGACAGTGCGGGAAGTGTGATGATCTCTATCCGACGCTTTAGGAGATGTGATTTGGGGTGTGAGGAGGATGTTTATAAGGGGTATCCAGTGACCCAATTCTGAGCCGGGCAGTTTGCTCCCAAGGATGTCACAGGACCCGGAGAACTAGAGTGGGAATGAGGGCTGGACACCACGTGCGCCATGTCCCCTGACCTCCAGGCCGTGCAGCGGAGGTGGGAGAGCATCCTTGTGGGAAGGACACACTCAAGGGTGGGAACCATTGAGGTTGTCAGGGGTTTATCCTATGATTCTTCTTTCATCTGTTTGAGATGTCACCTACTTCTCTATGAGAAGTAAAAGAAAAGTAAAAGAAATCTTTGGAAAACATCATTTTCATGATTTCTGTTTTATTGCCACCTTTAGGGCTTTAGAAATGGGATGTGTTTAAAAAGCCAGGCATTTATATGAGAACAAAGTAATCAGTTGGTTATATTATGTTGTAAAATTGAAATCATTTTGCTTTAAATTACCGTGTTCTGGTTTATACACAGAGTCTAAATCTAGATACAGCATTTGTGTGCTGTGTGGGTCCGGCCCCTCACTTACTCCGGAACCTACTGTCCACACACGTGGGGCCCTCCTGGGGGTACAGGCTGAGGGGTCCCCTGGGGGCAGGGACCTACCCTGGCAGGCAGCCTCCTTGCAAACCTGCCCTGGAGGTAAATGTGTGCGTTCTTATGTTTAACCATTGTAGCTCCCCGCTCCCCCTCGTCCCTTCTTGCCTCACCGCGGTCACCCCAACGCTCAGTATCAGCACCACGGTCATGGCCTTGACGGCCGCCGCTCACCCTGACCCTTTCACTGGACGCCTTGGCACCGCGACACCCACGTGGGAGCCAGGGGGCCGGGGTGCTGAGGGACTGGCCAGGCTCTGGGCATAGCCCAGTGTTCTCCACCCTCCCCTGCCTGGCTGTCCCTCACTCCCGGCCCCCGCCCTGTGTCCTCAGCTCCATACCACAGGAGGGCAGGGGTCTCTGAAGGACTCCCAGACCTTCCTCGCCAGCCACTTCCTGCTCCTTCTGCCCACAGGAACCCACGGACGCGGGAGGCTGGGAGCAGGGGCTGGACCGCCTCCTCCCGTTTCCAGTAGTGTCGGGGGGCTCAGAGGCACCAGCTGGCCATGCCCCTGGGGGTCACACAGCCACTTAGCAGCACCCATGGATGGGCAAGTCCTCGGGGGAGCCGGGGCAGGGAGCAGGTGAGGGACAAGCAGCCGCCCTGTGCAATGTTCAGGGCCATCAGGGCACGTCCGAAAGTCTTTTGTCCTAGAAACCAGATGATGCAGAGACCACGCAAAAGCTGGTGATGAAGAGGGAATCCCACCCAGGTCAGGCAGGAGCACCAAGCAGCCCCCAGAGGCCCCTCCACGTGCCCCTCCCAGTCACACAGGTAACCACCATCCTGGCTTCTTGAGGTCCATGAAAATTCAGTTAACAATCAAGTTAAGAATCAAAAAGGGAATTTTATTCCAGACAGGATTCTGACCCGGGAAGCAGATTCTCAGAAGCTCTGAGCACTGTTCTGCCTGCTAGAAGTCCAAGGCACAGTCATATACATTTTCGAGACAAAGGATCGTATGTCAAAAGGACATGCTGGTATCTTGCATAAAGTTCACCAGGGATACACAGTCCCTGTAGCACGTACCCAGCGAGCAGCAGGTCACCATGACCTTCTAGAGTTCGGAAAGACACCATCCTTCTAAGACGTTACAGTGCCAGCGTCAGAAGGGGGAAGATAAATTGATCTTTGCGGTGAGCAGGGCCTCCCACCTTTGAGGAGGTCGGCCTCACGTGCAATGCAGAGGCCCAAACAAACACACAGAGAGGATCTTACGTTTAATTTTCTTGTCCTGCCTTCACATATAAATTTTATTTCATCATAGTGATCACCGCCTGTGTGTTTAAATAGGGTCACCACCCAAGTGTGCTTCCCTAGAGCCTATAGTTTACTCTGGTCTGTTTCTTGTTTTTCTACGTGGTTTTTATGGTGGTAAAATACACATAACATGAACTTTACCATTAGTGGAATTTAGTCCACTCCCAGTGCGGTGCAGCCATCATCTCTACATAGTTCCAGAATATTCTCACCACCCCAAAAGGAGCCCTGCACCATTACCCGTCACTCCCCACCCCCAGCCTCAGCCCCTGACACCCACTAAGCTATTTCTGTCTCTGTGGATTTGTTATTCTGGCTATTTCCTCTAAATGGGAGTGTACAGTATGTGGCCTTTTGTGTCTGGCTTCTTTCACTGAGCAGAATGTTTTCAAGGCCCATCCCTGTTGTCCCATGTGTCACTACCTTCCTTTTTGTGGTTGAACACCGTTCGGGGCGGGGGGGGGGGGGGGGCGGTGCACGTTGTGTTTATCCGTCATCTGCGGATGGACACTTGGGTTGTTCCCACATTTTGCTGTTGTGCGTCGTGCTGCTGTGAACACTGGAGTGTGGTTTTTTCTTCCAGTTTTATTGAGATTAGTTGACATACGACACTATACAAGTTTAAGGTGGACAGCGTGACGATTTGACGTACATCCGTCGTGAAATGATGACCACGATGAGTTTCGTGGACATCCTTCGTCTCATGTAGATACAACATTAAAGAAGTAGAAAAAAATATTTTTCGTTATGATGCGAACTCTGAGGATTTATTCTCTGAACAACTTTCATGTATAGCGTACAGCAGCGTAAGTTATATTTATCATGTTGTACGTTATATCCCTGGTACTTAACAATGGGAGTTTGTACCTTTTGACCACTTTCGTCCAATTCCCCTGCCCCTTCCCGCCCCTGGTCACCACAAATCTGACCTCTTTTTCTATGAGTTTGTTTGTTTCTGAAGTATAACTGAGCTACAACACTATGTTAGTTCCTGTTACACAACGTAGTGATTCGATATTTCTATACATTCCAAAATGATGACCACACTGAGTGTACTTCCGATCTGTCACCACACAAAGATGGTACATAGGAATTGACTGTATTCCCCACACTGCACATTTCATACCTGTAACTCATTTATTTTGCAGCTGGAAGCTGGTGCCTCTTAATCTCCCTCACTATTTCTCTCCTCCTCTCTACCAGCCGCCCCCCTTCCTTGGCAACCTGTTTGTTCTCTGTATCTACAACTCTGTATCTCATAAGTTTGTTACGTTTGTTCATTTGTTTTTTAGATTCCACATATAAGTGAAATCATACAATATTTGTCTTTCTCTGTCTGACTTATTTCACTCAGCATAACACCCTCTTGGTTCATCCATGTTATCGCAAATAGCAAGATTTCATTCTTTTTTATGGCTGGGTAGTATTCTGCTATATATATATGGGCAGCATATATACGGGTCTTGTTTTTGGATCCATTTAGCCACTCACTTTAACATCACACTGCTCCCTTCACGCCTGCGGAGTTTCTGCTGAAAAGCCAGCTGATGGCCTCGTGGGATCCCTTGTGTGTTATTTGTTGCTCTTCCCTGATACATTTTTTTAAAATTAATTTATTTTATTATTTATTTATTTTTGGCAGTGTTGGGTCTTCGTTGCTGCGCGCGGGCTTTCTCTAGTTGCAGTGAGCGCAGGCTACTCTCCGTTGTGGTGCATGGGCTTCTCATTGCAGTGGCTTCTCTTGTTGCGGAGCACGGGCTCTAGGCGCGCGGGCTTCAGTAGCTGTGGTGCGTGGGCCAGCTGCTTGGCCTGAGGTGCCCCAGTGCTGGTGTCCACAGGCTGCTGGGCGGGGCCAGGTCCCTGCACTGGTAACTAGAGGGAGGGCTCCACAGGGGTGCCTGCCAAGCACCAGTGCCCACGTGGCAGAACCACCTCCCCTGCTTACTGCCAGCACTGTCTGTGTCCCCAGGGTGACGTCCAGTTACCTCCTGCTTCCCCAAGACTGGCAGGCGGTCTGACCCAGGCTTTTTTCAAACTCCTGCTTCTGCCCTGCATTCCCGTGTATGTGAGGTTCTGTGGGCCCTTTAAGAGCGGGGTCTCTATTTCCCCCAGCCCTCTGGGTCCCCCGAAATTAAGTGCTGCTGGCCTTCAAAGCCCAGTGTTCTGGGGGCTTGTCTTCTCAGTACAGGACCCCCAGGCTGCGGAGTCTGATATGGGGCTCAGACCCCTTGCTCTCTGGGGAGAACCTCTGCCACTGTAAAGATCCTCCCAGTTGCGGGTCACCGCCCACCCTGGGGATATGGGACTTGACTAAACCACAGCTCTGCCCGCCTCCCGTCTCACTGTGGTTCCTTCTATGTCTTTAGTTGTAGGAGATCTTTTCTGCTCGTCTCCCGGTCTTTCCCACCGGTAGCCGCCCTGTGAACAGCTGTGATCTGGGGGCGCCCTGTGACCAGCTGTTATCTGGGGGCGCCCTATGACCAGCTGTGATCTGGGGGCGCCCTGTGAGCAGCTGTGATCTGGGGGCGCCCTGTGAACAGCTGTGATCTGGGGGCGCCCGTGGGGGCAGTGAGTTCAGGGCCGTCCTGCTCTGCCATCCTCGCCCCTCTCCTGGGAGGACAAGGTTTTGCTTCAGCACCTATGTTCAATTCTGTTTAACTATTTCAGGACTGCCAGACCTCTCTGTTTTTAGATTGAAATGTTTAAGTCCCTATTCACCCAGAGCCCCCCCCTTCCATCCCTTTCTTTTCACTACGACTTGTCTCTGGGGGAATCTGGGCTCTGACTCTCAGACTCCCACAGTCGGACTTTGCTGGCTGGTCCTTAGGTGCGGGGCCGTCTGTTGGGTGCATGGACACATCGTTGTGCTGGGGCTTCATCCCTCCTCCGCTGTTCACCCCTGCGCTGTCTGTGGGGCTTCCCACGCGTGTCGGGGACATCTCTTCCTACATGGCTCATGGCCACATGGAGCCCCGCCCCCGGGGGAGCCCCCTGGCCGTCCTGGGCTGCCCATACCCCCGACCACAGTGCCAGGAACATCCTGGGACACATCTTCACTGGACCAGCACTGTGTGTGTGTGTGCGCGCGTGTGTGTGTGCGTGTGCGTGGCATCAGGGCCTCAACCTGGGCCCTGATGGCCTGGTAAACACCCTGGCTGTTGTCTTGGGGGTCCTCACAGTGTGACCCTGCTGGGGTGGGACTGTTACTCGTGTTACCATGCATTCTTGTGTTCATACTTTGCATGGGTCACAGGACCATAATACAGTTCAGGTTCAGGGAAACGCGTGTACTTGCGACTGTGTATCTGTGTTGTGTGTGCATGTGTCTGTGGTGTGTATGTGCTATGAGTGTATGCGTGTGAGTGTGAATGCGTGTGTGTGTGTTTATAGGAAAGCTGGCCCGTCTGTCCTGGCTGTAGGAGGTGGGCGCGCGGGCCCTGCTCCCCCGCCCGTGCCTGAGGCTCTGCCGCCCTCATCTGATGTGCCCTCTCTCGGGATTTTGACACTTGCCATCCGCTGGCCTGGGTGTCTGCCAGTCCCTTCCTGGAGCGGGCCGGGCCTGCAGGGAAGCCACCCGCCGACACCCGGTTCAGGCAAGGGTGCCCGTCTCCCCAGCTCCTCGGGCGCTGGGCCCTGGCTGGCCTGGCACGCAGCCTCAGGAGGTCCACTTGGCGCCTCTGGTGTCTGCACAGGCGGGAGAGCTGCTGGCAGCCCGATGCTTCCTCCCGCCATCTGCCTGGCTTCTCAGCAGCCTGATCGCAGCCTGATACCGCCCGGATCACACATGCCTGCGACAGCATCCAGCAGCCACTGTGACCCGCAGGGAGGGGGAGACCCGCTGATGGGGGGTCTCCCCTTATACCCGGTGTGAAGGCCCCAGCCGAGAGGCCAGGTGGGCAGCCACCAGCTCTGCCTGGGGTTCCTCCGGGGGCGGCGACTCCTCTTGGGTGGGTGCGGTGGGGTGGCGCAGAGCCCCCCTTCTCCAGGCCCTGCCCCGGCACCCAGGGCATCTGACTCCCTTCCAGCTGTCTCCCCACAGGCTTCCCGGGGCTGGGTTACTTGACCTTGTGCTGCCTCCGCGCAGGGCTGGCTGGGAGAGGTCTCGTCTTGCTGCCCTCCAGCTCTCGGGGCCTGGGGCCCCCGGGCCTGTGTTTCCTCTGCTGTGTTGGGGGGGGGGGGGGGACACACACCCCGCGAGGGCGGAGGAGGGGGCGCCGGGGTGAGTCACCGCCAGGCCCAGCGTCCCGCGCAGTGGCTCCCCCGGAGCTGGAATGGAGTCCGTGGGCCACGTCCTGAACGGGCTCACGTCCCTCCCGGGCTCTGACCCCTCCAATGGGCTTGGCGGGTTTGGGTTTGAGTGGCCGAGGCCTGTCTGGAGGTGGAGCAAACCCCGAGGGCTCTCAGAACTCATCTCCCCAAGTCCGAAGGCGGCGCCGGGTAACTGCTCAGCCCGACCTGGGTCCCAGCACCAGTGCCCTCTCCTCTGCGGGCCCGAGTGGGGCTTCTCCCAGCTACACCTCCTTCTGCCTCATGGGCCAGAGAGGCAACCGTCGGCCCTAAATCCTGTGGGCGTTCAGCGTGACTCGGCTGTAGGCTCGTGACCTTCCCCGGCCAGCGGCCCCCGGAAGGCGGGAGTCTGTCTCCCAGTGCTGCTGCCCCATCCCTCCCCACGCTTTACGCACGCACCCGTCTGGTAACCCCAGGCCCCAGGGCTTCCTGACTAGCAGCTCGGGGCAGGCAGGGCTCGGGCCCAGGAGCCCCTGCAGGACCGTCGGGGCCCAGAGCAGCGTCGCGACGCTGGTGCAGCGACAGCCAGGCCTGTCTCCCCATCTCTCGCCTGGGATTGGCAACGGCGCCGGCCTCCGAGGTCGTCTGAGGATTCAGTGAACTAATACGTGTAAAGTACTTAGAAGCACACGGGGCCCAGAGCAGCTGTGGGCAGGTGTCAGCGATTTGATTTTTTATCATTTTTTTCACTCTGCTTGTGCTGAATGGAGGCCGACCTCCAAGCTTGGGGAGGACGCGGGAGGGGCCATGGAATTGGGAACCGGGGCCACGTGGGAACGTCTGGGACCTTCCTAAACCCCAGTGTGGAAGACGGCCTTTCTCCCGGGGACGGCGGGTTAGGAGAGGGGGGTGATCGGGCAGTTTATTTAAAGGAAGGTGTGTTTCTGGAGAAGCCTCTTGCAACGTGAAAGGACACTCATCGCTGAAGAGAAGAGAGTCAGTTTTAACTGCTCTCCTGCCAGAGACGCGAAGTCCGTTGGCAAACGTTTCAGCCCACTGTCTTCGACAAAATTTAAAGGCTGTGTCCCAGTAGTCTTTTGTGTCTCTGAAATAGTCAGCTATAAATAGTGGGACTGACAGAGCTGGAAGCAGCAAGGAGGGGATGAAGGTGCTCGGAATAGCGATTAACGTGCACGGCGGGTCAGGGCAGAAGGGTCACTGCTGGGAGGGAAGAAAGCACAGAACCTCCTCTCTACTGGCCGCAGGACTCAGGCTCCTAGCCTGGCCAGTGTAGATGGGACTCTCTGTACCGTGCCCTCCCTGGGGCCGGTGGGGGCCGCACCGCTGCCCCCGAGCCCACCTGCCCGCCCCACGGCCCTGAAGAGCTATGCGGCTCACACGTGGCCTGTCGAGCCTGCACCAGACCACGGTCCACCCTACAGCATGGGGGCTTCACAGGACGGGCTGCACAGCAGAGGGACACGCCCTGCTGAGAGCTAAGCACACTGCCCCCCCGCCCACGTCATTTGTTCATTCATTCGTTCATTCGTTCATTCTAGCAGAACGAGTGACTGCGCAGCAGAGTCATGGGGTGGATGGTGTGGCAGGGTCGTGCCCTGTGGAGGTGATGTAGTAGGTGGAGTAGATGCTGGGGGAGGTGGATGCTGAGCACACACGCACACGCGCGGAGGTGCCACGGCCGGAGGGTCGGTGCTGCCCACCTGGGGCCCGGGTCAGGGAGCATCATCGACTCAGCCCCGTGGGGCGCCTGGGCCTCTGCCGGTTCTTGCCCAGGTGGCCTTTGACCCGGATTCAGATGCTGATGAGGACTCTGCCGCCACTGCTCCGGCCCATGGGCAGCGAGGAGGGGCTCCCTGGAGGCTGGCTGCTGTGCACACACACGTGCGTGTATGGATGTGAGTGTGTGCGTGTGTGTGTGCACACGTGTGCGTGTGTGTTGGGGACGCCCAGAGGCAAGAGCTGTGGGACTCCAGGGAAAGACCCCATCTCACTTCTCAAAGCCCCCCTGCCACATGGGTGACAGGATCTGACAGGCTGCAAAGGCCAGAGAGCTCTGAGCCACGGAGGGGCCCCTGACCCCTACTTCCTTCCCTGCTTTGGGGCCTGAGTTCCCCACGGGTAGCGCCGGGGTCGGGGGAGGTGAGTGAAAAGAGCCAGCGAGTCCAGGGCCAGATTCTGCCTTTATTTAAAAACTGGATATTTTGTTTATTGTTGATTTGGGGGGCATCCCTTTTGATTTATTAAAATATTGAAATAAACTTATTTATCTCACTGCTGAGTTTTGGGTACCTTCTTAATTACTGCACCCAAGTAGGCACCGCTCTCCCGCCCGGCCCCACCCTGCCTGCAGGATCCCTGGGGGACCCCGGCCAGCCGCCCCTCCTGCCCCCCCCCAGCATCTGGGGGTTTTGTCCTTTATACTCCCAGCCTGGGGTGACCTGGTAACGCCCTTGGGCCTAGTGGGTTGTGAGGACAAGAGGAGGGGACCCTGCGGTGGGGCCTGGACCACCAGGGCGGGCGGGGCACGAGGCCTGAAGTCACCCCCATCCCCGACCCCGGCTGGAGGAGGGTGAGGGCCGGGCCTCCTGCCCTCAGATGCCTGCCCGGCTCCATCGGTTCATTTCCTAAGAAGTAGAAACGAAACGAAACAAAAGCCGAAGGAGCGCCTCGCCGGGGTAGCAAAAGACAGGAAGCTAAGCAGTTAAACAGCAGGCGGACCACAGATTTTGTTTTCTTTTTTTCTCCTGCTTCAAGCTCATCTTTGAGTTTAAAGACCGAGGCACATAAAGGACCCAGCAAGTGAACTCAGACCTTAAGTGGGAGAGTGAGTGTGAGCGTGTGTGGGCGCACGAGTGTTGGATGTAAGCGTGCCAGTGTGTGTGCGTGTGGTTGTGAGCATGCGAGTATGGGTGTGCAACAGTGCGTGCAAACGTGAGCGTGTGTGAGAGCGTGCGTGGGCGGGGGAGGGCAGAGAAAGGAGCCCAGGAGGAGGCCGTCGGCCCGACCTGCTGTGAGATGAGGTCTCCTCGGGAAACCCCTCCTCCATTCCAGTGACAGCCTCGCAGCCAGACCTGGGGCTCTCGTCCACTAAACAGAGATGTTGGCCGTGACAGGCGTTGTGTGATACGAGTTGGCTTCCAGCCGAGGAGACCGAGACCCAAGAGCCGGGGGTGTGACCGTTGCACATCTGGGCTGGACTCCTTACCCCGGGTGGGCTCGTGCGGGCGTGTGGGGCTCCGTCCCCAGCCGTGCGTTCAGGGCTGGCAGGGCCTGGTGCCCCGTCTCACCTCTGGAGGTACCTCAGTTGGGGTCCTCGGTTGACAGCAGCAGAAGCTTCTCGGGCCAGTTCAGCTGGAAGGGGATGTTTAAAGGGACGTCGGGGGGCTTGGGAGGCCATAGAAGCAGGGGGAAGCTTCCAAAAGCAGCGCTCCAAGCCTCGCTGAGACCGGGCCCCGGGATCCCCCAGCCCCTGACCTGGTGCTGCACACTCGTGCCAGGAAAGCGCCTGACTGCCGGCCGCCCACCCTCACGCTGGACGCTGTGGCCCTAAAAGCAACCCGAGCTCACCTGCACCTGGAAACACACATGTCAATTGCTGACACCGCCCCCACCCCCCCATCGATCTGAAGCCTCAACTGGTGCATCCGGGCTGGGTCGGGCTGCTGGGGGTGGAGAGGGAGCTCTGGCTCCTACACCAGGGCGCCAGTGACCTGGCGCTTCCCCGAATACAGATGGGCCATTCAAAAGACACCGGTGACAAAAAGAAACAGCCTTGACAAACAGCCAGCTGGACGAATCGCCGGAAAATTAAGCTGAGCAGAAAAACCCCAATTCCAAAAGGTTACATACCTACGATTCCTTTTAGAGAGCATCCTTAAAATGACAAAATTATGGAAATGGGGAAGGTTGGCCGTTGGTGGGGTTCGGGGGGGCGAGAGTGAAGAGGTGAGGCTGCTAGAAGGGCAGCAGCAGGGACCTCGCGGGGACGGGAGGTTCTGTGTCTGCGTCAGCATCACCGTCCTGGTGATGGTTCCATCACTGTCCTGGTTCCATCACCGTCCTGGTTCCATCACCGTCCTGGTGATGGTTCCATCACCGTCCTGGTTCCATCACCATCCTGATTCCATCATCACCATCCTGGTTCCATCACCGTCCTGGTTCCATCACCATCCTGGTTCCGTCACCGTCCTGGTTCCATCATCACCGTCCTGGTTCCATCATCACCGTCCTGGCTCCATCACCGTCCTGGCTCCATCACCGTCCTGGTTCCATCATCACCTTCCTGGTTCCATCATCACCTTCCTGGTTCCATCACTATCCTGGTTCCATCATCACCATCCTGGTTCCATCACCGTCCTGGTTCCATCATCACCTTCCTGGTTCCATCACCATCCTGGTTCCATCATCACCGTCCTGGCTCCATCACCGTCCTGGTTCCATCACCGTCCTGGCTCCATCACCGTCCTGGTTCCATCACCGTCACCGTCCTGGTGTGACAGCCTTCTACAGTTTGCAACATGTTACCATGGGGGAAACGGAATAAAGGATCTCTCTGTATTATTTCTTGCAACTGCATGTGAATCTACTACTATCTTAAAATTAAAAGTTTTATAAAAAAAAAAAAACAGCAAGCAGCCAGGACCACTGCATGTGGGTACCTAGACCCTTCCTGGAGCCTGTGCCCAAGGCTTTCACAGGGCAGGCTCTCTGTCCTGCTCAGAAACTCGCAGACCAAAAAAAAAGGGGAAAACAGTCCTCATTCTTCCATGAAAAAAAAAAAAAAAGAAAGAAAAGAAACTCTCAGGCCTGAGATGCAGGCTGGGCTGCTTGAGACTTGCCCCCAGCAGACGTCTCTTTGGGCAGTGATTGCGGGGGCATCGCAGGGAAGATGAGCTTTTCCTGGCTCTCACCATGTCGCCTGACGTATTTCAGTGTCGCCTTCTGGGTGGCGGAGCAATGCAATCAAAAGAAGATCACAGCTGTGCCTCTTCTGCACATCAGAAGAGTTCCACAGCTCCGGAGACAAAGCACTGGATCTTTTCTTTTTAATTTTGTCTCCCCTTCGGTTTGCTTCATGTCGACGTCCTGTGCACCTTAAGTGCGTTTGCAAAGACGAGTGAGCATCTGATTCCTGCTTAAGAGCGAATCAGAAATGGTGCTGGAGGAGAAAACGCATCCCTTCGCTGACTTGGCCATGAACTTGGTGTTCCGCCACCCTGCTTACCTTGGGGTGTGCCTGGGGCTGCTCTCTGTGGGACCCTCACCTGCAGGAATGTGGCGCCACTAAATACAGACCATCGAGGTGACCACACGTCTCCTGATTTGTCTCGCTCTATGGACTCAGCATCCTAAACAGACTCGAAAGTGCAGATGAGGTTCCAGAGCACGCTGTTCTGCATTGTCACCTCGGATTCAGCTGACGTGAGAAGGGGATGGAGCCAGAGGCTCACGGGGGACCATACACAGCAGATGCAGAGCACAGAGAATTCCAGCCACGGTGTTGGCAGGACGCGAGAAAAAGCAACCAAGCAAATTCCACCCTCTAATTTCTCCCGGTGGCTTACAGCTTAATCTGCTGGTTTCTCCCCATTTATTTTCTTCTATTTATAAGTTGCTGGCACTGTGTAATTCTATCTGGTGTAGTCACAGAGGAGAATTGGGAATTTGATTTTAGAGCTCTCAGTAGAACAAGAATTGCCGTCATCTGGTCTGTCTGCTTCCTCTGCCTGAGGCCAAACTCACATGGGCAAGAACTTTCCCTGCAGTCATAGGAGGCTTCCATCCCACAAGAAGGTCTCCTTAACATGGAAAGGCTCCCCCTGTTTTCCATCTTAGGGTTGTGTGTGTGTGTGTGTGTGTGTGTGTGTGTGTGTGTGTGTGTGTGTGTTAGAGGGAAGGGGTTGAAGAGGGTGAGGAATATAGGTTTTAGAATCAAAAGTCCAATGCTGGGCTTCCCTGGTGGCCCAGTGGTTGAGAGTCTGCCTGCCGATGCAGGGGACACGGTCTCATTTCCCAGTCCGGGGGGATCCCACGTGCCGCGGGGCAGCTGGGCCCATGAGCCATGGCCGCTGAGCCTGCGCGTCTGGAGCCTGTGCTCCACAACGGGAGAGGCCACAACAGTGAGAGGCC
>NW_006779129.1:2318569-2319893 GCF_000442215.2 Lipotes vexillifer | reverse complement strand
AAAAAAAAAAAAAAAAAAAAAAAAGTCCAATGCTTGGCTCTAGAACTTACCTGCTGTTTAAACTTTGGATTCCCAAACACTGTTTGAGAAGGTCACTTCATGTCACAAAATGGCCACTGGGGCTCCAACCATCACAACCATATTTCAGGCAGGAAGAAGAAGAATGGAGCGAGGAAGAGAGCATTTCTCAGTGGAGGCCGCCCTCTATGAGGTACTTTTCTGGAAGTCTCAGCCTGTCATTTATATCTCATTGGCAAACCCCATTGCAGGGGGAAATGAGGAACATTTTCGGAGCTGTGCTCATGGCTGCACCACCAATACTGGAGTTGTGTTGAAAGGGAGAAGAGAATGGATGTCGGACAGGCTGCGAGGGGCAAGTTTCCTCACTCGCACATTGAAGGAGGTGCCCCAGGCTTCGTCTGTTTTTCTCAGCCCCTATTTGCTTTGTTCACAGCACTAACCACAGTCTGTAACTGTGTCTCCCCATAAAAGTGCAAACTCCCTGAGGGTGGGGGCTGGGCTGATCTGTCCCCCGAATTCCGGCCCGGGTCCTGCTTGGAGGAGTGCAGTGTGAGTGTTTGCTGGAGGATGGGTCTGAGCCCTGCCGGCATCCTACCTGATTCAGACCTGCACACACCCGCCCTCCCCAGTCTGGGTCTTGTTTCCAGCTGGGCTCAGTCTCTGTGGCCACAGAAGTTGAGGTGAAGGAGGGCAGAGCTCTCCGAGACCCACTGACCGTCACAAACTCATACTCTGGCAAAAATCTGTATTTAGCCCAAGTGACCACAGCTCTCGAGGAGGAGGGGCTGGAATAAAGTGGGACCCATCACTGCAGACTAGTATAGGCTGAGATCCTCCTGGGGCATGGGCCCCCCTGCATGAGATAAGCAGACTTGGAGATAAGCAGTCTGTGTCTGCAGCTCTGATTTGTCTTTGGTCGCAGAATTTAATTTCACGTTTCAAATAATGTCAGTGGAAGGCATGAGGGTTTTTAAGGTTTTTTGAAAGTCAATTAACACACATTTATTTTAAAAAACTACCCACTCTTCACTCCCGACACCCCACACCTCTTCTCAATTTCTTTCTTTTTGGCCGTGCCGCACCGCATGTGGGGTCTCAGTTCCCCGACCAGGGATGGAATCCAGGCCCCCGGCAGTGGAATCGCAGAGTCCTAACCACTGGACCGCCAGGGAATTCCCACCTCTTCTCAGTTTCCAAGAGTAACCACTGTATTTTTTTTTAAACGGACACTTTCATTTTGCTTTAATCGCCTGTTTGTCCACTGTAGTCTGAGCATAGCCCCGGCTCTGTGCCGGGTGCAGGA
>NW_006779129.1:2313515-2318467 GCF_000442215.2 Lipotes vexillifer | reverse complement strand
CAGGAATGCAGGGCACTGGGATGTAAGCCCCCTCCTCAGGGGCATGGCTGGTGCGGGGGTCCCACACCCTGGGGCAAGAGGAGAAGGGGGAGGCTGTCGGGACCACCCAGCAGGGCAGGGGGCGGGGGAAGGTTCCTTGAGTGGGCAATGCCTGCAGGCTGGCAGGAGAGAGCTGAAGGGGGAAGGGAGGAAGCTGTTGGAGAGAGAGGCTGCTGGGAACGGCAGGGGTAAGCAGGGGAGTGTGGCGTGTGACCCGGCAGAGCTCTGTCACCGGGCAGAGCTGCAGATGGGCACAGAGCAAGCAAGCGCAGCTGTTCACATAGCAGCCAGGCCAGGGAGTCGGGAGAGCTGAGAACAGAGGGACACAGGACTGTCCCAGTTTCCCAGCACAGGCTCTGGTGACAGCAGGGGCCCCAGTGGGGGGACCCCGTTCCTGCCTGGTGCTGAGTCCCTGCAGCCCCAAGCTTCTGGCCGTGAGACAACCCCTAACCCACGCAGCAGGGCATCCTCACCATGGGTCCGGGCACGATAGCGCCACAGTCAGAAATGGGGAAGATGCACTGCTGATGGCAGTTTCTACCATGAGAACACAGGCTTCTAGGAACCACTGACACACCCGGGTGGATCCGGGACGCAGGAGTCCGTCCTCCCTCGAGGCCCCAGGCCCGCCGGCTCCAGCTTGGGGTCAGCAGGAGGTGTTTCCCGCACACAGTCCGTTGAGAGCTGTTGTGTTTGGGCCTAAGAACGTCTCCAGAAGCAGTTGCTCCCCACTTTCAGGCCAGGGGACAGGCACCCCTGTCCCCGGAGGATCTGTTTTTAGGTTGTTTGGGGCGGAATCAGCTCTTTTGCTCCGAGGACGGGCGTCTGGAAAGCAGAGGCACCAGGAGGTGACCTGCTCACTGTAATGGGGTCTGAGCACTTAGGACGCAGATGGAAGTTGGGGGGCCGGCCTCAGTCCCGAGGTTTCAGGTCCCGCTGCCCCCGTCCAGACCTCCATCGCAGAGGGTCCTGTGGTGAACCTTCTAGAATCCTCCCAAGTTCCTCTTGCCGCTTCCTTTCATGCAAATGAAGAAAGTGGCCCAGAGAGAGGCGCTGACCCATCTCCTGTCCCTCAGGCCCCCTCCAGGCCGGGTCTGCCGCCCACAATGGAGGCGGGGATCCTCTGCTCTGAGGCCTCCTGACTGTGTGTCTGTCCCCCGGTGACCTCGGCCTGCTTCATCTTGGAGAACACGCCGCGATCTGCAGAGAGGGCTGCGGAGATCCCCACAGAGACCCCGGTGGGGAGAGCGTCCTGGTCAGAGCCACGCAGAACCCTTAGAAATGCACCCCCCAAAAGATCCCCGTCTCCCTTGGGGTCCTTTCGCGATCGCGTCCTGAGCCCAAACACAAACAGAGGCCTGAACTGGTTGTGTGAGGAGCCCCAGTCCCCGCGCCCCCAGGATGGAAGGAGGGCTCGGCCCCCTCCCCGGCCCCCCCCGAGCTCGGCTCTGAGGGCTGCTCCTCTCCATCCTTGGTACACGACGGCCCAGTCAAACTCCTCTTTAGAAACCTCTCCCCAAAGGAGCCCAGAATATCTGTTTCTGGAAGTGTGGGCATCAGGAGCTGCCGATGACTCACGGCCCGGCCAGCGTCTCCCTCCTCAGGCTGGCTATTTCTGGCCAGCTTGGTGGTGTGCAGTGTTCATAAAACCTGGTCAGCCGGGTCCCCTTCTTAACAGGGCTGGCCATCGGTCAGGTTGTCCTGAGTTCAAGGCGGGCCTCTCGCAACCAGGTCCCTGACGGCCAGTGTGTTTCGAGTGATCAAACATACGTTCCCTTTATGGTCAGCATCCTTTGCCCTTATATTTTATGTGTGTTTAGTTGTGTCCCGGAGAGTTTTTGGAACAGGGAATTGGAGTACGGAGGTCGTAATAGTAATAGCAGCCTGTTGGTTTGCACTGTCTTCGGGGGCTGTGAGTGTGCTGGGTTCAGCACTTTCTCAGGACTACAGTTGTGGTCATTTCTATCTCAGAGATGAGGAAACTGAGGGTCAGAGTAGTCACCTGGCTCTAAGGAGTAGGGGTCTTCCAGCCCCTTCGTTCAATCTATTCCAATGTTCTCACCAATGCAATAAAGATAATAATACCGTAACATACTAATGCTTATCTTTGGGATTGTGCCAAAGGGACTGTTTGAAGGTGACTCACTGAGGGCACACAGCAGGCGCTCAGGTGTGCAGGCCCCCCAACACACCCGGGCATTTGAGTGCCTGCCAGGTGTCTGCCTGGTGTTGACTCTGCTGGGATAGTGGCTCCACTCTTCTCTCTGGGGCCCAGGAAGGTCCCCCTGAGCTCAGCTCTTCACTGGATGTGGGGATGGAACGGCGCTGACGGCTGACGGCTGGGAGCATCGGCCCACCCACCGCCGGCCCCCCAGTCACGAGCCTGCAAGGTGGGCGGGACATGTGCAGGCAGGCGGCTGTGCCTGAATATTTGAGAGTCATAAACAAGCCACAAAGAGCAGGGACCAGGTCGGACCTGGGAATCTGGCTGTTCTGAGGGGCTCTGGAAGGTGGTGCTGGGGGCACCGGCCTGCTCCCCCTGCCCCCCCCGACCCCCCTGCCCTTCCGGCCTGGGTCCCTGCCCCACCCTCACCCGCAGCAAGCAGCCCCTCGGGCCTGGGGTGGTTCTCCCCCGCAGGATGCAGACCCCGGAGGTGGCCCCTGGGCAAGAAATCCAGGTCCCGGTGACTGGACCAGGGTCAGGAAGGCCGGGAGGGGCTCTGGTCATCTCTTTGGCCTGCGAACGCCTCGCCCTCTGGGGCAGGGCTCAGCCTCTAACGGGAGGGGCCCCCTTCCCTGTCTGGGGTTCCTGACCTCCCCTGTGCCCTCTCAGAGCCTCTCGGTCTCTGGCCCTTTGGCCACTTGTCCCCGCAGTGGCCATGCGGAGACCAGCTCTGCAAAAGCAGCCCCTCCTCTCTGGAGGCCAGGGGTGGGTCACCCCAGCACGTGGGCCAGGGGTCGGGGCTGAACTTTGTCCTTCGGGCAGAGGGCATCAGAGGTTGTCGTCCCCCCTCCTGGGGCCCACTCAGCCTCTCGGAGGTCTTCCCACCTGCTTGCTCACCTGGGCGGCCCCTCCAGGTGAGGTGTGAGCACACGGCAGCCACCCCAGCTCTGATGGCTAAGAACTGGCCACGGCAGACAGTGAACACACTAGCGGGGAGAGAGGAACATCAAATGGTCCTGACTCACAGGAAGCCTCCATCAAGTTAGTTTCTGCTCTGATGTTATGGCCCAAGGCCGAGTATGCTGAACATTCGCGCTCCATCCCCTCCACAGAGACGGGTTCCATGATGGAAGAAAAGGCTGAGGAAGCAGAAGACGCGCCAGGATGGATGACTTTGTTCCTTTAGGATTGAGTGCCCCCCCTCCTCCCGTGCCCCTACAGCATCAAGTTCAGGGGAGACCCAGGCCCCCGGCAGGGCTGCAGTGGGGGCCCTGGAGGCGCTGAGGGCTGCGAGGGGAGAAGGGAGAGCTGCAGGGAAGGAGACATGGCCGCGACGGCTACAGGGATGATGGAGCGATGTAGCGGCATCCGCCCAGCGCTAGGGGTGCGGAGCCGGGGCCCCGGATCCTGTGCTGGGCCGACCTGACCCACAGGACGGGGTGACGCTGGGCCGATGCTGGGGTGTCGGGGGCATGGGGAGGGGCCTCGGCATGGGCAGCAAGGCCAGGGAGGGCCCCGGCCAGCTCTGCTGGCACCTCGGGCCCCATCAGAACAGACTAAAATCATGGAGACCTGATCCCTGCGAGGTGGAGACAGGACTGGGTGTGCGGTTTGGGGCCCAGTGTGACGTGACATCGCCTGCACAGTGGCATCTTGAGGCCTGCACGTAGTGGAGGGATTATCCGCGTCCTCCAGGCCTCCGGAAGTGCAGCAGTGCTGGCCACTTCCCACCGGGCCCGAAGGGGGGCGAGGCCCCGTGGCAGCTTCTGAGACTGTGGTGTGCTGAGGTTTTGCAGTGGCAGCAGGTACAGCCAAGTTGACAGCCATGGGCTCGTCGACTCCAAATCCAAACTCTCACCTGTGGCTGAGGAGAAAACCCGAGCTCACCACGCAGGTGAGCACCGAGAGGACACGTAGGTCCCCAGGCCGGGGCACCTTCCGCTGGCCCTGCGTCATCCTGACTGGCCTGTCCAGGCCACTTTGTGAGTGTGCTACATGACTTCCCAAAGAGGCGACGGTTAATCCACCTGCGTACAGTATACGGAGATGCTGAGCGGAGGTGAATTGCCCAGACTTTCCCTTGGAGTGCTAACAGGTGCCGTCATACATGTTTCATTCATTAACCAGTCATTCTAAAATAGTAATCTTATCGTACATAGTAACTGTTTAAATTGCTGGAACATTAAAAAAGCTAAAACACAGAAGACGATCTTCATCTTGCAATTTAAATCATTTAATCAATTTCAATCATTTGCTGAGTGAATTCTCCCTGTGATTTCATTCACCTTTTGGTTGATGAGGTACCGCACTGAGGCAGGTTGGCACCAGACGTGGCACCAGAAAGTCAGAAATGACAATAAAGCAGATCAACACCACCAATCCCATCCTGGCTCTTGAAAAGCCACTCAAGAAAAAATGAAAATCCTTCAGCAAAGAACAACCAAGGAAAAAAAATACCCCAAAAGTTTCAAATAGATGATATAAATAAAAAACATTTAGAGGACAAGAACAAGAGAACTTTATGAACAACTTTATACCAACATATTAAAACATTTGAATGAAAAGGCCAATTCCTAAAAAAACAAAACCCAGATTTATCAGAATTGATACAAGAGGAAGAGAAAGTCTGGAAACTCTGATTGCCGTCAGACATGGGCTCAGCAGTTTCCAAGAAAACAGCACCATTAAAACTGGCCAGGGAGGGGCCGCAGCGGTGAGAGGCCCATGTACCACCAAAAAAAAAAAAAAA
>NW_006779129.1:2303781-2313420 GCF_000442215.2 Lipotes vexillifer | reverse complement strand
TAAGCCCGTGTGCCACAACTACTGAGCCTGCACTCTAGAGCCCGCGAGCCACATCTACTGAGCCCGCGTGCCACAACTACTGAAGCCTGTGCGCCTAGAGTCCGTGCTCTGCAACAAGAGAAGCTACCGCAATGAGAAGCCCGCGCACCACAACGAAGAGTAGCCCCCATTCACTGAAACTAGAGAAAGCCCGCGCGCAGCAGCGAAGACCCAATACAGCCAAAAATTAAATAAATGAATAAAATTAAATAAATTTTAAAAAAGTAAAAAAAAAAAAAAAACTGGCCAGCCCCTCATGTCATAGCGTCAGCCTCAGCCTGGGACACGGGTGCTGAAGTCCAGCCGCCCACCGTCCTGACCACAATTCCAACCCTTCTGAATTTTTTTTTTTTTTGCCATGTTTTATTTTCTTTCTCCCAACTTATTTTGTTTTAATGTCAAACCTATAGAAAAGTTTAGAGTAATACAGTGAATATTCACATAATCTTCACCTAGATTCACCAGCTGGCAATACCAGGCCACGTGTGGGTCATCTCTCTCCGTGGGCATTATTTATAGTATGTGTATGCTTGTGTGTGTGTGTGTGTGTGTGTGTGTGTGTGTGTGTGTATGCAGTTTTCCTTTTCTGGCTAAATGATTTGAGACAATGGTGCAGAGATCATATTTCATTTCTAAACACTGCAGTGTGTATCTCCTACGGAAAAAGACATTTTCTTACATGATATCAATACCATTTTCACACTCAAGACAGTTAATGTTGACACAGTGATATAATCTGACAGTCCAAATTTAGTGGTTTTTTTCATTTCAGATCACGCACTGCATTTGGTTGTCACGATTCTTTCATTCTCTTTAATATGGAACAGTGTGCCATCATTTGGTCTCGTATAATGTTGACTTTTTTGAAGATTCCAGACAGTCGCTTTGTACCATGAATGCAGGAAGTGCTCAGAGATGATGGGAACAGGTCAGAAGCTATGACAAAAGGCTTCCCCTGGACAATGTAAAAATATTTGAGCATAAAAAAATGTATGGAAATGGATAGGAACACACTGAATATTTTTCTAAAAATCTATGAGTTAACAGTGATTGAGGCCAGGGACAATTCTTTCTGAATGATGCCAGCTGATAGAATTAGAAAAAAAAAAAATGTAATAATTGACTCAGGTGCAGACCATCAGTGGGCACCAAAACCATTGGGGGAAACCATTTTGGGGAACACAAGATCCCAAAGTATCACCCTGTATTTAGCAATTACAAAGGGGAAAAGGATCCTTTACAACAGAGACATCTGGTGAACACCACCTTAACCAAGGACTCTATCTAACCTAACATCCCAATGACAGATGAACGGACATTATGAGGCTCCCTCCCTGAGATGGGCTGGGCACAGCCTCCCTCTGCAGAAATCTCGGCCTTAATCTATCGGGAAACAGTCACACTCACCCATTCTGTGGGACGTCCTACAGGCTAGTGGGCCGGCTCCTGTCTGACCTCGCCTGGGCAGTCAACAGACACTCCCTGCTTTGAGCTCTGCCTCGTGCCAGGCCCTGTGCTGGTGCTGGAGATGCAGAGATGGAACCTTGTCCTTCAAGGATGGAGACGATGCTCAGCAGTCCGTGTCTGCGGGGCCTCAGGCATTTGGATGACCTTGAAATGATTTCTAGATGACCACAACTTCTCCGCCAAAAGGGAAAAAGAAAAATACATATATTTGTTGTTTTCTCCTCCGGATCAGCTGGCCAGGGCTTCCCTGGTGACACAGTGGTTAAGAATCCACCTGCCAAGGCTGGGGACACGGGTTTGAGCGCTGGTCTGGGAAGATCCCACATGCTGCGGAGCAACTAAGCCCGTGTGCCACAACTACTGAGCCTGCACTCTAGAGCCCGCGAGCCACATCTACTGAGCCCGCGTGCCACAACTACTGAAGCCTGTGCGCCTAGAGTCCGTGCTCTGCAACAAGAGAAGCTACCGCAATGAGAAGCCCGCGCACCACAACGAAGAGTAGCCCCCATTCACTGAAACTAGAGAAAGCCCGCGCGCAGCAGCGAAGACCCAATACAGCCAAAAATTAAATAAATGAATAAAATTAAATAAATTTTAAAAAAGTAAAAAAAAAAAAAAAACTGGCCAGCCGACAACAGAACAGCCCCGGACAGGCTAAGCTGGCTTTGCAGGTGGGTTCTGTCCCACCGGAGGGCTTGGGGACACGTGTGCAGATGCACCGGGGCAGTGAGGGGAGCCCAAAGGACAGCACGTCTTTCACAATTTAAAGCTTATTTTTTAAAAGAAAAGAACAGAAATCAAGTCAAGATATCGGCAGTGTGACGAATGTTTCAGCCTCCCCTAAATGGCCCTGAGCTGGCAGGAATAGTGACCATCACGCTGTGCACACAGTAGGTGCTTAATGTTGCTTTATTGACCGGCTAAAGGAATCAAATTGGAACTGTGGGCAGCGGTCCCCCATGAACACGACCACGTGGACATGAGACAGTGCTGAGACCCACGGAAGGACTCACAGCAAAAGCACAACCTGGACTCCCCTCCTCCCGCCACGGGAGAGGGCAGATGCATCCCTGTGGATGGACTTGGGAGAGGAGCGTCTACACAGTACCCTCCAACGAGCGGCGCGGCCATGTACACCTGAAGCCCAGTAACAGAGCCAACAAGGCAATGTCTTGGAGTAAAGGTGTTCATTTTATCTTTTTTAAGAAAATATTTATTTATTTATTTGGCTGCGCCGGGTCTTAGTTGCGGCGTGCAGGCTCTTAGTTGCAGCATGTGGGATCTAGTTCCCTGACCAGGAATCAAACCCAGGCCCCCTGCCCTGGGAGCAGGGAGTCTTAACTGCTGGACCACCAGGGAAGTCCCTCCATTTTATCTTTAATATGTAGTAGAATTAACTTTTCTCCTAAATTTACTGCTAGTTTTTACTATCTGACCCCATTTCCCCCGACTCTGTTTGCACAGAGAGGGGTTGCTGGGGGCTGCTGTCCCAGGTCGGCGGTCTCTGGGCAGGTTCTGCAGAGTTGCTGTGTCTGGGAAGCTGGTTGAGTTTTTTTTTTTTAATTGAAATATAATTAATTTACAATGTTGTGTTAGTTTCAAGTGTAGAGAAAAGTGATTCAGTTGCACATACATACATTCTTTTTCAGATTCTTTTCCATTGTAGTTCATTACAAGGTACTGAGTATCGTTCTCTGTGCCATACAGTAGGTCCTTGTTGTTATCTGTTTTATACATAGTTGTGTGTATCTGTTAATCCCAATCTCCTAATTTACCTCTCCTCACCCCCGCTTTCCCCTTTGGTAACCATAAGTTTGTTTTCTATGTCTGTGAGTCTATTTCTGTTTCGTAAATAAGTTCATTTGTATCTTTTTTTCGATTCCACATGTACATGATATCATATGATATTTGTCTTTCTCTTTCTGAATTACATCACGTAGTATGGTCATCTCTAGGTCTATCCATGTTGGAGTTTTTTAAAAAGTAATTATTACTCTGCTGGACACTTTAAGAAAGTGGTGTTTCTAGGAGAGGTTTTCCCATCGAGACGTGTTTGTGAGGGTCTTTGCTAAGCTGGAGAGCAGAAAGTAGTGGCAATAGTTTCCTGTGGCTGGCTGCAGAACAAATAAATGACCACAAACGTAGTGGCTTAAAACAACGCAGATTTATTATCTTACGGTTCTGGAGGCCCTAAAGGCAAGATTTGGGCAAGGCCGTCTTCCTCCTGGAGGTTCCGGGGGAGAAGCCCCTTCTTGCCTTTCCTGGCTTCTACAGGGGCCAACCTCCTGGGCTCGTGGCCCCTCCACGGCCAGCAGCCTAGCTTGACCCGCTTCCACCACATCTCTCCTCTTGCACCGACCCTCTGCCTCCCTCTCACAGAAGCCTTGTGATTACAAGGAGTCCCCCCTGCCCCCTCCAGCATCTCCCCATCTTTAACTTAACCCCATCTGCAAAGTCCCTTTTGCCCTGCAAGGTGACGTTCTCACGTTCTGAGGTCAGGATGTGGACCACTTTGGGGGGCGTTATTCTGTTCACCATGGAAACCAATTAAACGTGAAGTCAAGTCTCGCTCATCCAGGATGAGGTTGATGCCAAGAGACTGACTCTCTGGGAATTCTTTGGAGACCAAAGTGAAGAGCTATAGCTTTTAATAACCTGTTCCTCCTAAACCACGTTTCTCAGCTACACACGTTTTCTCACCTTATTACGTCTCTTCAGCCAAATGAAAAAATACCTGAAAAACGAAAAAGCAATTTGTGCTCAAATCCTGGCGCTCGGCGAGGCGTCCTTGGGTTGCTCCGAATGTAGGACAGACCCGACTCACGGCCCAGAAGCTGTTACCTTTGTGGATGCTGCTGCCCCCCGCTTCCGGGGGTATTCTGACCAGCACCTCCTGATAAAAATAATAGCTATTTTCTGCACAAGAGAAACATAGGAGGAGGCCGTGGAAATCAGTGGTGTGTCTGTTTTCTTCCTCAATCACCTGAAATGGAAAAAACTCACTCAGATTTAAAAAATTTTCCATTACATAAACTAGGAGTAGATGCTAATTCCTCTTAGAAGATATGGGCCACTTAGCATATGATAAAACAGGCACTTTTATATCCTACTGGGAAGACTCTAAATTGGTTTAATTTTTCAGAAGAGCATCTTGGCAGAACGAATTCAGAGCCTTAAAAAAAAAAAATTCTTGTTCCAAGAAACGATCCCAAGGAAATTACTCTAGATACCAAAAAAGCATCATGTACAACTCTTGAGAGTGAAAAGCTCACCAAAAAGAAGGAAGGGTTGAGAAAACAATGGTCAATATATTGGATGGAATATTAGGCAGTGACTGAAACTGATGTTTCCAGAGAATTAAGACTAACCCTAACCCAGGGAAATGCATCTTAGTGTGGGTTCCCACCAAAGCTGGCGAAGGCTCAGGGTGGTCCCCTTGAGGGGGGATGGGAGAGATGGCAGGGAACACTCCACCGAGGTCCATGCAGCATCCCGTCTCCGTGTTGGAGGGTTGCTCCTGTGACATCAACTCCCCAGTGCTTCTGGCAGCTCCATGCACCACCCAAGCAGCCTCCAGGGCTGGAGACACCTCAGGCAGAGATGCAAGAAACAGGTGTTGAAAAAAAAAAAAAAGAAAAGAAAAGAAACAGGTGTTGGAACCATCTTTGGGGAAGACCCAGGGCACGTGGGCAGGCACCAACAGGGTTTGCTACAGCATGCTTGAGTCATAAATGCAAGGCTCACAACTTTCTATACACTACTAACAAGCCATGTGAAACAAACAAAAGCTATGCATAGAAAGGGGACTGGGAAAAAACACACCGGACTGTTAGCAGTGGGGGTCTCTGAGCGACAGCACAGACTGTGGGGTTTTTTCTTTTCTGTTTGTTGTGTCTACTTTTCTGTACTTTCCATTTTTTTTACAATGAAATTTTATGATTTTAATAATGACTAAGCTGCACACATGTACACATACATACACACACACAATGACATGGTGCGAGAAATTAAGGAAGACCTAAATATATACCAGGATATATCATGTTCAGTGATTTGGAAGAGACCCAATATTGTTGAGAGGTCAGTTCCAAAATCCCAACCCTAATCCCAGCAGGCTTTGGTTGGAGCAGTTGATGAACTGGTTTAAAATGTGTATGGAGGGACCTCCCTGGTGGTCCAGTGGTTAAGAATCCGTCTTGCAATGCAGGGGATGCTGGTTTGATTCCTGGTTGGGGAACTAAGATCCCACATACTGCAGGACAACTAAGCCTGCATGCTGCAACGAAAGATCCTGTGTGCTGCAACTAAGACCTGACGCAGCCAATAAATAAATAAATAAATATTAAAAAAAAATAAGGGCTGGCCAATGAATCTTTCAGTCCTGGAACGTCTTATTAAAAAAATTAATAAATAAAATAAAATGTGGAAATGCAAAGGACATAGAATATCCAAAGCTCTCTTGAAAAAGAACAGTTGGAAGACTCAACGTTACCGGGTTTCAAGTTTTATGGTTTCACCATAAAACTCCAGCAATCAGACTGCATAGTACTGGCAAACAATAGACAAATACATCATTGGGGCAAAATAGAGAACCCAGAACTAGACCCCCATTTATACTACACTTGATTTTCAACAAAGGCACTAAAGTGATCTAATGCAGGTAAGAAAGTCTACAACAAACAGTTCTGCAATTACTAGATACCCATGTGGAAAATAATGAACCTTGGTCCCTACCTCACATCTTACTCAAAATTAAATTGAGATGGAGCCTAGACATAAATGTAAAACTAAAACTATAAACCTTCTAGGAGTAAAAATAGAAAAATATCTTGTTGACTTGGGGGTAGGCAAAGATTTCTTAGAAAGTACACAGAAAGCAATAGCCATTAAAGAAAATTCAACTTCATTAAAATTAAGAAGTTCTGCTCATCAAAATGCTTCATTAAAAAATAAATAAGGGGCTTCCCTGGTGACGCAGTGGTTAAGAATCTGCCTGTCAATGCAGGGGTCATGGGTTAGAGCCCTGGTCCGGGAAGATCCCACATGCCGCGGAGCAACTAAGCCTTTGTGCCGCAACTACCTAGCCTGCAAGCCACAACTGCTGAGCCCATGAGCCACAACTACTGAAGCCCGTGTGCCTAGAGCCCGTGCTCTGCAACAAGAGAAACCACTGCAATGAGAAGCTCGTGTGCCACAACTAGAGAAAGCCTGCGTGCAGCAACAAAGACCCAACACAGCAAAAAATAAATAAGTGGATAAATTTATAAAAAAAAGAAAAGAAATAAGCAAGCCACAGATTGTGAGAACATATTCATAAAATGGAAATCTGTCAAAAGACTGGGGTCCAGAATATGTAAAGAACTCCTAAAATTCAACAATATAAAAACAGCTTAGTTAAGAAATGGGCAAATGAGGGACTTCCCTGGTGGTCCAGTGGTAAAGAATCTGCCTTCCAATGCAGGGGACACAGTTTGATCCCTGGTCGGGGAGCTGAGATCCCACATGCTGAGGGGTAACTAAGCCCACACACCACAAATATTGAGCTCGTGCACCTCAACAAGAGAGCCTGCGTGCCACAAACTACAGAGTCCATGCACCCTGGAGCCTGCATGCCACAACTAGAGAGAGAAAACCTGCACGCCACAACTAGAGGGAAGCCCTTGCACTGCAACAAAGACCCAACACAGCCAAAAAAATAAAGAAAATAAATCAATTAAAGAAAGAGAAAGAAATGGGCAAATGATTTGAACAGACACTTCACAAAAGAAGACATACAAATGGTCAACAAACACATGAAGAATTGTTCAGCATCATTAGACATCAAGGAAATAAAAGTACAAACCACATGAGCTACCATTCCAACACTTGTCAGAATGTCTAAAACTAATAAGATGGAGTTTAGGCAACATCATAGCAACTGCTGATGGGCACGTAAAATGCTACAACTCCTTGGTCAAAGAGCTGGGAGTTTCTTATAAAACTAAATATACAACTCCCCTATAAGCCAGCAATTGCTCTTTTAGGTTTTTTACCAAGAAAAACATGAAGAGATATGTTCACAAAAAGACTCTTGCAGGAATCTTCATAGCAGCTTGTCTGGTCAGTTCGGGCTGCTGTAAAAAAGTACCAAAGACAGGGGGTGGCGGTGAGTGGCACTTATCAACAACAGACCTTTATTTCTCTCGGTTCTGGAGGTGGGGTGTCTGAAGCCAGGTCAGGTTCTGTGAGAGCCCTCCTCTGGGCTGAATTCTCACATGGAAAGAGGCCTCTTCCTATACGGGCGCTGATCCCATCCGTGAGGGCTGCACCCTCATGACCTCATCACCTCCCAAAGATCCCACCTCCAAATACCATCACACTGGAGATTAGATTTCAACATATGAACTTTGGGGGCTACAGAAACATTCAGTCCACCACACAGCTTTATTCATAATAACCTCAAATTAGAAAAAGCCCAGGTGTTCATCAACAGGAGAATGGATAAACTCTGCTATATTCATACCATGGAATTCAACTGAGCAAAAAAAAAGGAAAGAAGTGTTAATGCATGCAGCAACACTGATGAATCTAAAACCTCTTATACCTTACCCAGAATGATACCTATGGTATCATTTCATTCGTATGAAGTTCTAAGCAGGCAAACAGGCAAAACTAACCTGCAGTAGAGGACAAGCAGAACAACGGTGGCCTCTGGTGGGGTGGGTGGGCGCATGAAGGAACCTTTTGGAATAACGATCACATTCTGTACCTTAATTGGGACTTGGGTGGCACAGATGTGTGGATTTGCCAGCAATCAACAAATTCCATGCATTTTATTGTGTGTAAGTTTTACTTCAAAAGAACCATAAAAAAAGATTGAGCTTAAACTCTAGTTAATGAAATGCACGCTGAAGTCTTTTGTGGGGAGAAATGTACTGGTATTTGTAACTTACTTTGAGATTCATCAAAATAAGATAGATTGACGGGTAGAAGCTGGGTAGGTAGCTGGCTGGCTATGTGCAATGATTGTTGTGGAATCAAGACAGTAGGTACCCAGCGTGTAATTCTTTCAACTTTTCTATTAAAGTTTAAACTTTTCATACAAAAATGTTAAAGAAAAAAAATGAGATGACAGACACAGAATACATTACAAGAACCATTTTTAGAAGTTCTATTCCTTGACTGGGAATTAATCACATGCGAGTGATTTAACTGAGATAAAACCCTTTGGCACAAGAAAATTCTTTGCAGTGTATCAACAATGGCAAAATCTAAAATAACCCAATGTCATTAAAAAAGAATTGTTTAGTACGTAAAAGTTCCTCAGCACAGTACAGATCGTGGCAAACACTGTTCAAAATAAGGATCACAAAGACTGTGTAGGAAAAGGAAAAAAATCTTTGTTGTCCTGCAGCCTCGAAAAATCAGGATACAAAATAATTTTCACACAGGTAATTCTATTCTCTTCTGATGTGATGACTAACTTTAGTGCTGTGTTTCGATTCCTTTTTCTTTTTTGTGTGTGTACCTACTGTAGATTTTCAGTTTGCAGTTACCATGAAGTTTCAATATAGCAGAGTCTCTATATAAACAAGATTGTTTTAAGTTGGTGGTCTTTTAATTTCAGGTGCATTTCCAATATCCTGCATTTGTGTTCTCCCCTTCTCACAATTGCTGGGTTTGATATCATATTTGTGTGTGGATGATTTCCTACCTTTACTATGTGTTTGCCTTTACTGGTGAGCTTTTCCATGTGTTATTTTCTTGTTTCTAGTTGTAGCCTTTTCTTTTCAACTTAGAGAAGTTCCTTTAGCATTTGTTGCAAAGCTGGTCTAGTGGTGCTGAATTCTCTTAGATTTGCTTGTCTGTAAAGCTTTTGATTTCTCCTTTGAATCTGAATGAGAGCCAGATAGAGTATTCTTGGTTGTAGGTTCTTCCCTTTCATCACTTTAAATATATTGTCACACAGGTAATTCTAAAATGTGTGTTGATATAAGCAGATTATACAAAAGTGAAAATAGTGTTATATTAGGATAGCATCATTTTTCTTTTTAATGCTGTGACATCACCTTTTCAATAAGAGTATTTTTTAAAAGTAAATATAAGGGGGGCTTCCCTGGTGGCACAGTGGTTGAGAGTCCGCCTGCCGATGCA
>NW_006779129.1:2263169-2303747 GCF_000442215.2 Lipotes vexillifer | reverse complement strand
CCCGGGGCCATGCGCCGAAACGGGAAAGGCCACAACAGGGAGAGGCCCGCATACTGCAGGAAAAAAAAAAAAAAAGTAAATATAAGGACCAAACGGAAGGCTATACCAGAAAATTATTAAATTACACACTAATAGGGAGTTCCCTGCCGGTCCAGTGGTTAGGACTCCGCGTTGTCACTGCCGAAGGCGCGGGTTAAATTCCTGGTTAGGGAACTAAGATCCTGCAAGCTGCAGGTGGCCTGAAAAAAAATACATTACACGCTAATAGTATTTAAAAGGCAATACTGGACTTCCCTGGTGGTGCAGTGGTTAAGAATCCGCCTGCCAATGCAGGGGACATGAGTTCGAGCCCTGGTCCTGGAAGATCCCACTTGCTGCGGAGCAATTAAGCCCGTGCTCCGCAACTACTGAGCCCGCGCTCTAGAGCCCACAAGACACAACTACTGAACCTGCGCTCTAGAGCCCGCGAGCCACAACTACTGAGCCTGTGCGCCACAGCTACTGAATCCCACGCACCTAGAGCCTGTGCTCCACAAGAGAAGCCACCGCAATGAGAAGCCCGTGTACTGCAACAAAGAGTAGCCCCCACTTGCCACAACTAGAGAAAGCCCGCGTGCAGCAACAAAGACTCAGCGCGGCCAAAAATAAATAAATTTATTTATTAAAACAAACAAAAAAAGGCAATACTAACCAACCTGTGTGGTCTGCGTGTCATGTGCCCGTCTCAGCCGTTCCATAACCAATGCTGTGGCTGCTCTGGCCCTTATGGTTCTTATGATTGTAAGACACCGTCAGCGGCAAGCTCTGGGAAACTTTGAAAGAGACGAGGGTTATCACTTACAGGCCCTGGAAGTACAGGGCCCGTCTGGGGGCCCACAGCAAGATCGCGGGTGGTGGAGAGAGAGAAGATTTCTCTAGGGTCCCTCTTTTATTGGGTCAGGATGGGGGCTCTCTGGGGCTCACTCTTCACTGGCGAATTTAAAACATAAGAGCAGGAATCTGAAGCAGGGAAGAGAAAAAACAAGAGGCCCAAATGGTCAGCAATTGAAACCAACCGAGATCTCTAAAACAAAGGGGCCTTGGTACAGGAGGCGCCTGGCTCTTCACCTGGGCGTGTGGCTGGCCAGGTGTTTACGCAGACGGCTGTCTGTGAAGCGGATGCCTCGGAAACCCAAGCTTAAATGGGGCACCCTCATCACACAAAAGGAAAGCCAACAGTCAGGGCTGCACTGCAGTTCCTTCCTGTGAATTTGTGCACAGTCTCTCAGCAGCAAGGGTGGGTGGCCGTGGTGGGTTTGGACCCATCTGCCGGCTGTGTGACCTTGGGCAAGTTGCTCAGCCTCCCTGTGTCTGTTTTTCGCCTCTAAAATGGGAATAACATTCATAATAACACCTACATTAAAGGTGGTCCTGACAGTTAAGCTGATGAACCCCTGCACGTGCCTGGCAAATGCTGTGTGTACCCATTCACTATTAAAATATTGCATTTGTTTTTGGACTGGGGACGAGGTGGAAATTGTTAACATCCAGGGTCTGATGAACCTGAACTTGGTCTGCATTCTCTCCCCTCACGTACCTCAATGCTCTTTCTCCCAAACTTTTTTCTTTTGGCCATGCCACACGGCATGCGGGGTCTTAGTTCCTCGACAAGGGATCAAGCCTGCGCCCCCTGCAGTGGAAGCACAGAGCCCTAACCACTGGACTGCCAGGGAATTCCCTCCCAAACTTTTTTTTTTGTAATAAATTTTTTTTAATTAATTAATTTATTTTTGGTTGTGTTGGGTCTTTGTTGCTGCACGCGGGCTTTCTCTAGTTGCGGCGAGCGGGGGCTACTCTTCGTTGCGGTGCGCGGGCTTCTTATTGCGGTGGCTTCTCTTGTTGCGGAGCATGGGCTCTAGGTGCGTGGGCTTCAGTAGTTGCAGCACGCGGGCTCAGTAGTTGTGACGCACAGGCTTAGTTGCTCCGTGGCGTCATGTGGGATCTTCCTGGACTAGGGCTCGAACCCGTGTCCCCTGCAGTGGCAGGCAGATTCTTAACCACTGTGCCACCAGGGAAGAGCCCCCCCCCACCAAACTTTTAAATTATAAAACATTTCAAAAACTGAAGAGTTAAAAGAATAGTACAGTAAACTATTGAAACCAGTGGTTCTCAAACCTTTTGGTCTCAGGATCTTTTTAACTCTTAAACATCTTTGAGAACCCCAAAGAGCTTTTGTTTACGTGAGTTATATCTCTTGATGTTTGCTGTATTCACAATTAAAACTGGGGAGACTTCAACTTATGTTTATTGGTTATGTTAAAATAACAACGAAAAACTCATTTCATGTTGATGTAAGTAACACCTTTTCGTGGAAAATAATTATATGTTCCCAATGAGAAAAACATTAAATAAGTGTGGCATTGTTTTACATTTTGTAAATCTCTGCCTCTGCGTTCTGTCTGTTGTAGAATTGTTACTGAACTTGGGTTCGACTGCTCGTCACTCAAGGATCCAATACTGAGAGACAAGTGTTGGGTAAAAGGAAAGACAGCTTTATTGAGGAAGCTGGCAATCCTGGGGAGAAAACGAACTCATGTCCCAAAGAACCAAGTCCTCACTCTCCAGGTTTTGCTCAGAGATTCTACAGGGAAAAGAGGAAGGGGCTAAGTGCTGGGGAGAGGCATGTGGGGGCGTGGTCAGCTCATGGACCTTCTTCTGATTGGTTGGTGGTGAGGTCATCGGGAGTCAGCATCATCAGCCTTCTGGTTCCAACTGGTCTGGGGTCTCCATGCTGGTGGGCAGCATGCAGTTAACTTTTTCCACCTGGTGGGGTTTCAGTATCGGCAAAACAGCTCAAAGGACATGGCGCAGAGTATCATCCACAGCTCTTAAGGAGGAACGAAAGGCCCTTGACTTTATTTAATGGCTAAACTTATTATTTTGTCTTGCTTGACTGTTTTCCTTTCTTTCAGCCTTTTTTCATTTCTCCAATTAAATTTATTCTTTGGAACTCAGGGAAGGCCTAGGAGGCTAAAGTTTTTCTACAGACAAAAGGCAGGCGGAGGACATGGTGGGAGGGTCTGTCCCAAGAAGGCCCCATAGTGTCCTCGGTTACAGTATGTTTTGGTTGAAGTGTATGAAGGGAATCTTGCCTTCCATAGATATGTCATTGGAAAATGGAGTATTTAAACAGCCTTTTCAGGTACCCGTGAATATTCTTCCTTGACGTTACACCAAAGGTCCACAAAGTTTCCTTGTAATGTGGAATCTGAAACCACATAATGAATGGTTCATTTTCATGTTCTGTTATGTTAAATCCATTGGTCTGTCATACATTCTGAGTGGACCTTTTATCTGAGCATGATTGTACGAGGCCATTTGGAAAATAGGGGTTCCCTGAATTACGCACACCTTCCCAGTGTTGCCACACTCATGATGTAATATCAAATGCCACACTCCTGAATACCCGCACCCAGTGTCAGAAGCTGTCAAGCTCCTAGTGGTAGATCCAGATTTTCTAAATTTTACATTTTTGCTTGAAAGTTTGAATCATATCATCAACAACAAAAACTCAGTTTTTTCCCTTGAAGTGACAGGTTCACAATTTATTTTTCAGAAAATGTCTCCCCAATACCTAAGTCTGAAAAACCAGCCTGGTTCAGCTCACAGTACACACACACACACACACACACACACACACACACACACACACACACACACACTGCTCTTTTGAGCCAACACAGCCCTTCAGTCTGAAGCAGAAATGCTTTTTTAAAAAAATTGAAATATCATTGATGTACAATATCAATATATGAGTCATAGGTGTACAAAAATATAGTGAGTCATAATTTTTGAAGGTTATATTCCATTTAGAGTTATTATGAAATATTGGCTGTATTCCCTGTGCTGTACAATCAGCAGTAGTGCTTTCTGCATTAATTATTAAAGATGTGTGTTCAAGGGGCTTCCCTGGTGGCGCAGTGGTTGAGAGTCCGCCTGCCGATGCAGGGGACGCGGGTTCGTGCCCCGGTCTGGGAAGATCCCACATGCCGCGGAGCGGCTGGGCCCGTGAGCCACGGCCTCTGAGCCTGTGCGTTCGGAGCCTGTGCTCCGCAACGGGAGAGGCCATGACAGTGAGAGGCCCGCGTACTGAAAAAAAAAAAAAAGATGTGTGTTCAAGATTTAATAAACTAATCATTTATCTGCTTCATCAAGCCCTCAGGTGCATGGTGGTGAAGAGCCCAGTGTGTACCGGCAGAGTTTGGGGTCATGGCCTTGACTTGTGCTAAATCACCAGCAGTTTAAAAAAATTATGGTAAAATATATGTAACATAAAGTTTACCATTTTAACCATTTTTAAGTGTAGTTCAGTGGCATTAAGTACATTCACAATGTTGTGTAACCATCACCACTATTTCCAGAACTTTTTCACCTTGCCAAGCAGGGACTCTGTCCCCTTAAACGCTGACTCTGCACTCCTGCCTCCCCCCAGCCCCTGCCCCCATTCGTCTACTTTCTGCCTGCACGAATCTGTTTTGGTTATTGTAGCTTCGTAGCAAGTTTTGTGTGGATTCCTTAGTATTTTCCATACACAAGGTTACGTCATCTGTGAATGGGTGCCCTTTACTTCTTTCCTTGCCTAAATGCCCTGGCTAGAATCCCCAATACAGTGTTGAATAGAAGGGCTGAGAGTGGGCATCCTCGTCTTATTCCTAATCCTAGGAGAGAAAGTGTTCCGTTTTTCATCATTAAGTATGATTTTAGCTGTGGGTTTTCATAGATGTCCATTGTCATATTGAGGAAATTCCCTTCTATTCCTAGTCTGTTAGAGTTTTTTTTTAAATAGATCTTTATTGGACTATAATTGCTTCACAATACTGTGTTAGTTTCTGTTGCACAACAAAGCGAATCAGCCATATGCATACACATGTCCCTATGTCCCCTCCCTCTTGAGCCTCCCTCCCACCCTCCCTATCCCACCCCTCTAGGTCATCGCAAAGCACCGAGCTGATCTCCCTGTGCTATGTGTCTGCTTCCCACCAGCCAACTATTTTACATTCGGTAGTGTACATATGTCAATGCTACTGTCACTTCGTCCCAGCTTACCCTTCCCCCCACCCCGTATCCTCAAGTCCATTCTCTGTGTCTATCTCTTTATTCCTGTCCTGCAACTAGGTTAGTCAGTACCATTTTTTTTTTTTTTTTTAGATTCCATATATATACATTAGCGTACGGTATTTGTTTTTCTCTTTCTGACTTACTTCACTCTGTATGACAGACTCTAGGTCCATCCACCTCACTACAAATAACTCAATTTCACTCCTTTTTATGGCTAATATTCCATTGTATATATGTGCCATGTCTTCTTTATCCATTCGTCTGTCGGTGGACATTTAGGTTGGTCCCATATCCTGGCTATTGTAAATAGTGCGCAATGAACATTGTGGTACATGACTCTTTTTGAATTATGGTTTTCTCAGGGCATATGCGCAGTAGTGGGATTGCTGGGTCATATGGTAGTTCTATTTTTAGGTTTTTAAGGAACCTCCATACTGTTCTCTATAGTGGCTGCACCAATTTACATTCCCGCCAACAGTGCAAGAGGATTCCCTTTTCTTCATACCCCCTCCAGCATTTATTGTTTCTAGATTTTTTGATAATGGCCATTCTGACCGGTATGAGGTGACACCTCATTGTAGTTCTGATTTGCATTTCTCTAATAATTAGTGATGTTGAGCATCTTTTCATGTGCCTCTTGGCCATCTGTATGTCTTCCTTGGTGAAATGTCTATTTAGGTCTTCCACCCATTTTTTTTTTTTTTTTTTGCGATATGTGGGCCTCTCACTGTCGTGGCCTTTCCCGTTGCCGGACGCGCAAGCTCAGCGGCCATGGCTCACGGGCCCAGCCGCTCCGCGGCATGTGGGATCCTCCCGGACCGGGGCACGAACCCGTATCCCCTGCATCGGCAGGCGGACTCTCAACCACTGCGCCACCAGGGAGGCCCTTCCACCCATTTTTTAACTGGATTGGTTGTTTTTTTGATATTGAGCTGCATGAGCTGTTTGTATATTTTAGAGATTAATCCTTTGTTGTTTCATTTGCAAATATTTTCGCCCATTCTGAGGATTGTCTTTTTGTCTTGTTTATGGCTTCCTTTGCTGTGCAAAAGCTTTTAAGTTTAATTAAGTCCCATTTGTTTATTTTTGTTTTTATATCCATTACTCTAGGAGGTGGATCTAAAAAGATCTTGCTGTGGTTTATGGCATAGAGTGTTTTCCTCGAAGAGTTTTATAGTGTCTGGTCTTACATTTAAGTCTTTAATCTATTTGGAGTTTATTTTTGTGTATGGTGTTACGTAGTGTTTTATTTTCATTCTTTTACATGTAGCTGTCCAGTTTTCCTAGCACCACTTATTGAAGAGCCTGTCTTTCCTCCATTGTATGTTCTTGCCTCCTTTGTCGTAAATTAGGTGCCCATATGTGCGTGGGTTTATCTCTGGGCTTTCTATCCTGTACCATAGATCTATATTTCTGTTTTTGTGCCAGTACCATACTGTCTTGATTACTGTAGCTTTGTGGTATAGTTTGAAGTTGGGGAGCCTGTTTCCTCCAACTTCATTTTTCTTTCTCAAGATTGCTTTTGCTATTTGGGGTTTTTTGTGTTTCCATATGAATTGTAAAATTTTTTGTTCTAATTCTGTGAAGAATGCCATTGGTAGCTTGACAAGGATTGCAGTGAATCTGTAGATTGCTTTGGGTAGTATAGTCATTTTCACAAAATTGATCTTCCAATCCAAGAACATGGTATATTTCTCCATCTGTTTATGTCATCTTTGATTCCTTTCATCAGTGTTTTATAGTTTTCTGAGTACAAGTCTTTCACCTCCTTAGGCAGGTTTATTCCTAGGTATTTTATTCATTTTGTTGCAGTGGTAAATGGAAGTGTTTCCTTAATTTCTCTTTCTGATTTTTCATTGTTGGTGTATAGGAATTCTAGAGATTTCTGTGCATTAATTTTGTATCCTGCAACCTTACCAAATTCACTGATTAGTTCTAGTAGTTTTCTGGTAGCATCTTTAGGATTCTCTATGTATAGTATCATGTCATTGGCAAACAGTGACAGTTTTACTTCTTCTTTTCCTATTTGTATTCCTTTTATTTCTTTTTCTTCTCTGAATGCTGTGGCTAGGACTTCCAAAACTATGTTAATAGGAGTGGCAAGAGTGGACATCATTTGTGTGGTTTCTGATCTTAGTGGAAATGCTTTCAGTTTTTCACCATTGAGTATGATTCTTGCTGTGGGTTTGTCATATATATGACCTTTATTATGTTGAGGTAGGTTCCCTCTATACCCATTTTCTGGAGAGGTTTTATCATAAATAGGTGTTGAATTTTGTCAAAAGCTTTTTCTGCATCTATTGAGATGATCATATGGTTTTTATTCCTTAATTTGTTAATGTGGTGCATCACGTTGATTGATTTGCATATATTGAAGAACCCTTGCATCCCTGGGATAGATCCCACTTGATCATGGTGTATGATCCTTCTAATGTGCTGTTGGATTCTGTTTGCTAGTATTTTGTTCAAGATCTTTGCATCTATGTTCATCAGTGATATTGGTCTATAATTTTCTTTTTGTGTGATATCTTTTTCTGGTTTTGGTATCAGGGTGATGGTGGCTTCATAGAATGATTTGGGAGTGTTTCTCCCTCTGCTATATTTTGGAAGAGTTTGAGAAGGATAGGTGTTAGCTCTTCTCTAAATGTTTGATAGATTCGCCTGTGAAGCCATCTGGTCCTGGACTTGTTTCTTGGAAGATTTTAAATTATGGTTTCAGTTTCATTACTTGCAATAGATCTGTTTATATTTTCTAATTCTTCCTGGTTCAGTCTTCGAAAATTGTACCTTTTCAAGAATTTGTCCGTTTCTTCGTGGTTGTCCACTTTATTGGCATATAGTTGTTTGTAGTAGTCTCTTATAATCCTTTGTATTTCTGCAGTGTCAGTTGTTACTTCTCCTTTTTCATTTCTAATTTTATTGATTTGCGTCATCTCCCTTTTTTCTTGATGATTCAGGCTAAGGGTTTATCCATTTTGTTTATCTTCTCAAACAACCAGCTTTTAGTTTTATTGATCTTTGCTATTGTTTTCTTCATTTCTATTTCATTTATTTCTGCTCTGGTCTTTATGATTTCTTTCCTTCTAGTGATTTTGGGTATTCTTTGTTCTTCTTTCTTTAGTTGTTTTAAGTGTAGGGTTAGAATGTTTATTTGAGATTTTTCTTGTTTCTTGAGATGAGATTGATATGCTGTAAACATCCCTCTTAGAACTGCTTTTGCTGACTCCCATAGATTTGGGGTCGTCGTGTTTTCATTGTCATTTGTTTCTATGTATTTTTTAAATTTCTTCTTTGATTTCTTCAGTGATCTGTTCCTTATTTAGTAGTGCATTGTTTAGCCTCCATGTATTTGTGTTTTTTGCAGTTTTTTTTTTCCTGTAATTGATTTCCAATCTCATAACGTTGTGGTCAGAAAAGATGCTTGATATGATTTCAATTTTCTTAAATTTTCCAAGGCTTGATTTTTGACCCAAGATGTGATCTATCTTGGAGAATGTTCCTTGTGCACTTGAGAAGAAAGTGTATCCTGCCACTTTTGGGTGGAATGTTCTATAAATATCAATTAAATCTATCTGGTCTATTGTGTCATTTAAAGCTTGTGTTTCCATATTTATTTTCTGTTTGGATGATCTGTCCATTGGTGTAAGTGGGCTGTTAAAGTCCCCTACTATTTTTGTGTTACTGTCGGTTTCTCCTTTCATGGTTGTTAGCGTTTGCCTTATGTATTGAGGTGCTCCTATGTTGGGTGCATAAACATTTATAATTGTTATATCTTCTTCTTGGATTCATCCTTTGTTCATTATGTAGTGTCCCTCCTTATCTCTTGTAACATTCTTTATTTTAAAGTCTGTTTTATCTGATACGAATATTGCTACTCCAGCTTTCTTTTGATTTCCATTTGCATGGAATATCTTTTTCCATCCCTTCACTTTCAGTCTGTATGTGTCCCTAGGTCTGAAGTGGGTCTCTTGTAGACAGCATATATATAGGTCTTGTTTTTGTATCCATACAGCCAGTCTGTGTCGCTTGGTTGGGGCATTTAATCCATTTACATTCAAGGTTATTATCCATATGTATATCCCTATTATCATTTTCTTAATTGTTTTGGGTTTGTTTTTGTGGGTCTTTTTCTTCTCTTGTGTTTCCTGCCTAGAGAAGTTTCTTTAGCATTCGTTGTAAAGCTGGTTTGGTGGTGCTGAATTCTCTTAGCTTTTGCTTGTCTGAAAAGCTTTTGACTTCACCAAATCTGAATGAGATCCTTGCTGGGTAGAGTAATCTTGGTTGTAGGTTTTTCTCTTTCATCACTTTAAGTATATCCTGCCACTCCCTTCTGGCCTGCAGAGTTTCCTCGGAAAAATCAGCTGATAACCTTATGGGGATTCCTTTGTATGTTATTTTTTGTTTCTCCCTTGCAGCTTTCAATATTTTTTCTTTGAATTTAATTTTTGTTAGCTTGATTAATATGTGTCTTAGTGTGTTTTTCCTGGTGTTTATCCTGTTTGGGACTCTCTGTGCTTCCTGGACTTGGGTGACTATTCCTTTCCCATGTTAGGGAAGCTTTCCACTATAATCTCTTCAAATATTTTCTCAGACCCTTTCTTTTTCCCTTCTTCTTTTGGGACCCCTATAATTCGAATGTTGTTGTGTTTAGTGTTGTTGCAGGGGTATCTGAGACTATCTTCAATTCTTTTCATTTTTTTTTTTTCTTTATTCTGATCCTCGGAAGTTATTTCCACCACTCACTTATTCATTCTTCTGCCCCAGTTATTCTGTTATTGATTCCTTCTGGTGTATTTTTCATTTCAGTTATTGTGTTGTTCCTCTCTGTTTGTTTGTTCTTTAGTTCTTCTAGATCTTAAACATTTCTTTTCTTGTATTTTCTCAATCCGTGCCTCCATTCTATTTCTGAGATTCTGGATCATCTTTACTATCATTACTCTGAATTCTTTTTCACATAGATTGCCTATTTCCTCTTCATTTATTTGGTCTTGTAGGTTTTTACCTTGCTCCTTCATCTGTGACATATTTTTTTGCTGTGTCTCTCTCTCTTTTTTTTTTTAATGAGTGGGATTGTGTTCTTGTCTTACTGGTTGTTTGGCCTGAGGCTTCCAACACTGGAGTTTGTAGGCTGTTGGGTAAAGCTGGGTCTTGGTGGCAAGATGAGGATCTCAGGGAGATCTTACTCTGGTGAATATTCCCTGGGGTCTGAGGTTCTCTGTTAGTCCAGTGGTTCAGACTCAGAGTTCCCACCACAGGAGCTTTGGCCTGACCCTGGGCTCATGAACCAAGATCCCACAAGCCACGTGGGGTGGCCAAAAAAAAAAAAAAGGAACAATAACAAAGTAAAAAATAAAATTAGACTAGGAAACTAACAGATATGTTAGAAAGAATATGAAAATAAAAATATAGACGAGTCAACAACTGGAAGGTACATCAGTAGCACAACAGTAAAAAAGAGAAGGGAAAAGAAAAAGAAAAAAAAAGGGGGGGGAAAGGCCTTGGCTGTGGGGGCATGGCCTAAGTGAGGGCGAGGTTTGGGTGGTGGGCGGGGCCAATGCTCAGGACCCACAGGGCTGGAAAAGGCACTGGGGGCTGTCGGGGGTGGGGTTTAGGCTCAAGGAACAGACGGGGCCCAGGCGTGCCCCCCAGCCCTGGTCTCAGAGGGCGGAGACCTCACCTGGGAGCCCAGCAGGCTCCCCGGGCCGAGTGGGCGGGGCAAACGCCCTCCTCTCCCTCCTGCTCCTGCGGTCTGGGAGGGCCCCTCCCACCTGCCTCTCCTGATCTCGGGGCCTCAGGGGCGCCAGTCCCGTCTGGCCTCCCACTTCTCCTCCCCCTTCTGTCCCCCCACATCCTACCGGTTCACTTGGGGGTTCCTCCCGTCGCCTTGGGCGTCACAGTTCCCCACCAGTGGCTGGAAGGCACCATAGTTGTGGGGAGACGCCAACTCTGCTTCTTCCCACACCACCTTCTTGACTCCACCTTGTTAGAGTTTTTAATCAAGAAAGTTGTTAGATTTAGCCAAATGGTTTTTCTGAAGCTATTGAGATTATCACATGGTTTTTATCATTTATTCTATTAATATGGGGTCTTACATTGATTGATTTGTGTACTTTGAGCTAACCATGCATTCCTGGGATAACTGCCATTTGGTCATGGTATATAATCCTTTTTCTATATTGCTGGATTTGATATGCTAGTATTTTGTCAAGGATTTTTGTATGTATATTCATAAGGGATATTAGTCTATAGTTTTCTTGTGATATCTTTGTCTGGTTTGGTTTCAGAGTAGGAATGGCTTCGTAAAATGAGTTGGGAAGTGTTCACTACTCTTTTACTTTTTTGGAAGATTTTGTGAAGGATTAGCATTCATTATTCCTTAAATGTTTGGTAGAATTTACAAGTGTAGCCATCTTGGCTTCTCTTTTCTTTGGGGTTAGTTTAAAAAAATTACTAATTCAATATCTTTAACTTGTTATAGTTCTATTGACATTTTCTATTTCTTCTTGAGTCAGTTTTGGTAGCTTGTGTCTTTTTAGGAGTTGTCTGTTTCATCTAACTTATCTAATTTGTTGGCATACAATTGTTCAAGTCTTTCATAATTCTTTTTGAATTATTTCTACAAGGTCAGTAACAATATCTCCTCTTTCATTCCTTATTCTAGTAATTTAAAAAAAAATTTTCATTAGAGTGTAGTTGCTTTACAATGTTGTGTAAGCTTCTACTGCACAGCAAAATGAATCAGCCATACATATACATATACCCCCTCCCTTTTGGATTTCCCTCCCATTTAGGATACCACAGTGCATTAAGTAAAGTTCCCTGTGCTATACAGTGTGTTCCCCCCAGTTCTCTATTTTATACATTGCATCAATAGTGTATGTGTGTTAACCCCAATCTCCCAATTCCTCCCATCCCACCACTTTTATCCTAGTAATTTGGATCTTCTCTCTCTCTCTCTCTCTCTTTCTCTTTTTTTGTTCACTGTAGCTAAAAGCTTATCAAAGGGTTGATCTTTTCAAAGAGCCAACTTTTGGTTTTGTTAATTTTCTCTATTATTTTTCTATTTTATATGCTTTCATTTATTTCGTCTCTAATCTTGATTGTTTCCTTCTTCTTGCTTGCTCTTGTCTTTCTCGTTTCTTAAGGTGGAAAGTTAAGTTATTGACTTGAGATATTCTTTCTAATGTGGGTATTTACAGGTATAAAATTCCTCTAAGCACTATTTCATTGCATCTCATAAATTTTAGAATGTTGTATTTTCATCTTCATTCATCCGAAGGTATTTTCTAATTTATCTTGTGATTTCTCCTTTGACCCATTGGTGATTTAGGAGTGGGTTATTTAATTTCCACCTATTTGTGAATCTCCTAAATGTCCTTCTATTAGTGATGTTCAATTTCTACATTCCCAGGACTCTGCCAGGGCATTTCAAAGCCCCGTGTGGGCATCTCATTCCCCAGCTTTTCCTTTTATGTTTTTGTCAACTTCTTGTTTGTCTCAACTGGAAACACTGTCTCAGGCAGCTGTGATGTTAAACAGTTGCCACTGATTGTTTCCAACTTGTTGAAAATAAGCAAGGTCTGATTCAGGTCAAATAAAGACAAGCCCTGCAAGTGGGGGTTTCCAGGGGGCTACCACACAGGTCAAATGATGACATGTCAGGAGTTGGGGTTTTGGTGAGCCCCAAACCCAGTCTGACCCCTCCAGTGGGTGCTAGGCTGCTGGCTTTCATGGCTACTGTGATTTTGAAGGTGTTGGTTTTCAAGCTACTGCAGAGATGAATGGCGGAATGGGACTAGGGCAAGCTGACATAGTACAAAGCTCACTGTTCTCTGAGATTCAGCTGTTTTCTTGAATAAATGTTTCTCAGATTGTTGCAAGCATTTGGTTAATTTCCACAGTTCTGAAAAAGTTCATTTTCATAATTCTTTTTGGCCAGTGCTCTCATTGCCTTTATGGAGGAACAGTGTTTTGAAAGTCCTTACTCAGCCATTCTGAAAGCAGCTATTCCTGCTAAAATCTTCTCTTTCTCTAATTTTGATGCAAGGCCAGCTCTCCCTGTCAGTAGCCCAGCTCTGGTGGAGTGCTAGCTCAGCTCTATTTGTGTGACCAATAGCGGTTGGCCTTGTGGAGTTGGAGGAGGGGACCTGGGGAAGGAAATGGTCCATGGCTGTGTGTCTAGAGGTTGTAGGTCTTTCTGGCACCTCCTGACTGTGCCATCTTCTCAGCTGGTGGATGGTGGCCCATGAGAGTGCGGTTGGGCCATGGTCCTGACAATTTTCTGTCTGTCTGTAAGGTGCTCCTTTCTGATTCCCTTAATGAAATCAAACCCTGGTGCTCAAGGCTGGCCTGGGAAGGAGCATACATCCAGGAGGTCCATCTCTCGTGCACCTTGACCTTTTGGGAGCAGGGTGTCTCAAATTTAGCCCACAACAAGCAAAGGAAAGGCATCTGCTAGTGTCATCATTTATTGATGACAGTGAAGGAAACCCATCGCCAACCTTGGAATGAGGGACCATCATTTCATTAAGGAAGCCAGAAGATTCCCTGTCTTATTCAGAATGGGCTGAAAGCTGAAGCAAAGCAGTGGTGTTTTCAGTACTTTCTTTTTATGTGGAATGTGTCCCAAAGCACCTGCCATTCATTTTATCATCAGATCAATTAACCCGAGATGAATTTCTCATGGGGTGTCTTTTCCTCCCTACGGGCATATGTAAGGCTTGAGTCTGACCTGAAACCAGTCTGCTACCCACTCCTGTGTTTCAGGGAGATAGAGAAGATGCAAACACAGCATTTTCTTTCCTCCTCTGGCTGGAAATCACGCTGCTTTGGAGCATCTTGAGTGTTTCCCTCAGCGGACAGGTGCCACCCAGCACCTGGAGTTAGAAATCAGGCCCAGGACCCTCTGCAGTGCTACTGGTGGAGCAGCTCTCTGCCATCATGTTGAATGTCACCCACGGGAAAATGCTTAGTGACAGGCCATACCTCTCGGTCCAGGTGTGGAGTGTGGTCTTCCTGTGTTTTGCGGACCAGTTCCGCTAGCAATGCTCCTGAGATGGTGTGGAAATCCCACAGAACCCCATGGAGATGAAACATACCCTTATAGCCAGGATGTTTATTTGGCAAACATGTTTTTCAAAAGTTCAATCCAGTGAAAGGTTAATTTAACCCCCTTCCCCACAGGGTTAGGTTAATAGGAACAGAGGGCTACAGGAGTAGTCAGAGAGATGTTACTTCTATCTTTGATGGTCAACCTCTAAATAACAACTTGACCTATGGGCTCACCTATGGAAGAGCGTGTCCTATGGCCCTTCACCACCAGGTAAGGGGAAAGGCCAGAGCCTTCCTCCCAGCCTGGGGCACGAGTGTGCTCCCCGCCCAATAATGATCTCACTTCTGATGCCTGCTTCCCTCACCAGCTCCTTCCCCTGAGAGTGGGCAGCTCACAGCAGGAGTGAAGGGAGGGCTCTGAACAAGGATGTGGCCCCAGCAGGCAACGGATTCGAGTTTATTCACTCGCACTCAAGATTCAATTGTGTTTTCCCGAAATGATTATGAACCAAATCTGCTTGTTAGGAGACCTCTGCCTCTGTCAGGGCCTGTGGGATGGAGCTGGGGGAGGGGGGAGCCCACAGAGGTGTGGAGTGTCAGGCCACACTGTGGGGTTCCCTCTCCCTCCTCTGTTTCACCCTTCCTGGTCCCCCACCCCTGTGCCCTCCCAAGCTGCCATGTGTATACAGTGTACATCTTTACTTCACACATTCTACCTTCAAATGATTTTGTTCTATTTCACACACATGGTAAGAACCCTACGACTGTCCCTTCCCCCTTCCTGTTTACAGGAAGCCAGAAGAACAATCCTACCTCATGTTCCCTCCCAGAGGGAGAATGGGGATGATTGGCATGTAGCACCAAAGACTCCCACAGAAAAGAAGGAATATTTGGGAAAGGTCCTAAGAATTAGAGTCAACGCCAAGCCCAGGAGACACAAATGTACAGCAAACCTCAGCTTAGACTTCCTGACAATAAAATACACGTCTATAGACACTGTATCACCACATCTTTTTATTTTCTGTGTCTGATGCTTTGACATGCTGGGGCCTTGCTGACAGTGGAGGGGTGGCCCCTCCCAGGTTAGCTAATTCCTAGAGATAGTAAACAACTCACCTTCAAATTCTTTCATATATAGACCAACCAATCCAGAGTCCACATCCCAATCCCATCCTCTATGGACCCCTCACTCTGGGCCACTGTCCACCTGCCCTAATCACCCAGGGCAGGTGTCAGATACCTGGGGACAGCCCCTGCACCCAGCATTTGCTGGAATGATTCAGACCAGCCAATCCCAAGCCTGCTGACCCTGCCTCACCCATCCTTCCTGTGGAGACCACCATCTAACACTTGCCCACGTTTTCCTCTCACTCCCTCTGCCTCCTGACCCACCCTGGTGCTTCCCCAGGTGGCCCTGAATGGTGTGATGTGTCTCCTGATTCTAGGGATCTGTGTGAACAAACAGGCAGACATCATGTCCATGTCTGTGTGTCTTAACATACCTCGTTAAAACAAATCCTGAGCGTGCTTAAAACAGAGGCAATGAGTGACCACAAATATCCAAGCACAGTGCCCGTTGTGTGTTGTGCTGGGCACTGGATATGGGGTGAGATGGAAGGACATGGTCCCCACTGCCACGGGACTCACATACCATGGGCACAGCTGATGAGCGAGAGGATGGTGAACACTGGGATTTCAGGTCCGAGGTGGCCGGAGAGTTCCCTGAAACCAGGGATTCTTCCCCCGCAGAACTCTGTCCTCACTGAAGGATGCTGGAGGACCCACCTCAGGTTTTTAAAGGGGGATGTTCACAAGCTCCAGGGGACGTTTGAACAGACTTGCTCTATGCCCTTCACTTCTCACCCATGGCAGAGCTGCACTCCCCAGTGTTAGGGGAGAATCTGATCTAGTTAAATATAAACTGCAGTCTCCTTATCCTGTTTAGGATTTAGAAAGTGTACACCAGGCCCTGCTCCAGAGTGTGAGCTCCCAGCCTTCGAACCGGGCTTTGATTTCCTCCTGGGTACCTTCCCATCTATACCTTCTGGTTGGTTTTCACCCACATGACTGCGAGGTGGATGGAAGGTTAATCACTGAGGCTATAATTAATAACTGTCATTTCCTGTTTCATGGTACATAATTATCATCCTCTCATTGTTGACCCAAAACCATTTGTGCACATCACTGGAATTGTGGGTGGGAGCTAATTTCATTATGTGTTAGGAGCCACATCTCAGAAATGGGGTAACTGGCATGGAAGCATATTTCTAAATTAAAAAATAAAATTTTAATTAAATAAAATCGGAGAAATTCAGAAAACTAAAAAAAGAAAGTAGGTCAGTCTGACCACATGAAGACAATAATTGTGAATATTTTGGCTGACACTCCTTCAATCTTTCCCCCAAATCATAGAATTTTTTGTATTGTTGTAAGCAATTATGTTTACAGATTTCAGCCTTCCTTTAGCATTTGAGATTTTCTGGTGAGCACAGTAATATTAATAATTCTAATGACTGCACATATTTTATCAAATTGATCAAACCATTCCCTTTTGATATGTACTGTTTTCAATTTAAATTCTGTGACAGACATCTTTGTGTGTAGTTTTTTGGGGGATGCAGATAATTGCCTTTAGGCAGAATCACAGAGATTTGCTCAAATAGAGCATTTTATTGCTTTTGACACATATCGAACAATTTTTCCAAAAAAATATGCCACATATAGGAACGTTTGAAAATACTTTGTACCAAGTAAAAGGGGTGCAGGTGCTGTTACCAAACTCAGGTTCGGCTGCTTATTGCTCAAGAATCCAATACTGAGAGACAAGTGTTGGGTAAAAGGCAAGACAGCTTTATTGAGGAAGCTGGCAGTCCTGGGGAGAAGGTGGACTCATGTCCTAAAGAACCAACCCCCCACTCCCCGAGTTTTGCTCTGAGATTCTATAGGGGAAAGAGGAAGGGGCTACATGCTGGGGTGAGGGATGTGGGGGGCATCATCAGCTCGTGGAGCTTCTTCTGATTGGTTGGTGGTGAGGTAATTGGGAGTCAACATCATCAACCTTCTGGTTCTTCTCTTCTGATTGGTTGGTGGTGAGGTAATTGGGAGTCAACATCATCAACCTTCTGGTTCCAACTGGTCTAGGGTCTCCGTGCTGGTGGGCAGCATGCAGTTAACTTCGTCCACCTGGTGGAGTTTCAGTATCTGCAAAACAGCTCAAAGGACATGACTCAGAATAGTATCTATAGCCCTTGAGGAGGGACTAAAGGTCCTTGACTTTATTTAATGGCTAAACTAATATTATTTCATCTTGCTTGACTATTCTCCTTTGTTTCTGCATTTCCTTACTTCTCTGATTAATTTATTCGTTGGCTAAAGTTTTTCTACAAAAAAAGAGGCAGGCGGAGGACATGGGGGAGAGGGGTCTGCTCCATAGGGTCCTGCTGGGTTACAGTGCCCCAAGAGGATGGCTGACAGGAAAGGGGAGATGACTCTCCCTGATTCAGAAGAAATGGGACAGTTTGTCTCAGGATGAAGAAACACAATGGACAATATTAAATGTTGCCTGTTTTTCATTTTATTTTTTATTTATTTATTTTTGGCCACACAACACGGCATGCGGGATCTTAGTTCCCTGACCAGGGATCAAACCCATACCCCCTGCAGTGGAAGCGCAGGGTCTTAACCACTGGCCCACCAGGGAAGTCCCATGATGGACGATGTTAGAAGGAGAAGCAAAAACACAAAAGAAAGAACAAGCAGTAAGGCAGAGGTGTGGGAAAACTTTCTCTGGAGCCTGCCCTGCACCCCAGTCTTGGGGATGAGTTCAGGCTACGCTAGAAGTGACGCAGTCAGGATGCTGCAAAATCCAGCCATGCTGGAAGTCTCTCTGAAGGTTGGCTGCGGGCACAGGCAGTGCAGGGAGCTCTGGGAACAGACAGACCCCAGGGGTCCACCTCCCATCTCTCCCGTGTGTCCTGAAACCTTCCAGAAGAAGAAAGCAGCCTCAGGCTAGTCCCACGGGGCCTGCATAGTCCCAGGCACCAGTTGGGAGCCTGCCTGCAAGTGTGGGAAACCCAACTCCAAATGGCCAAGGGGACCTGCTGATGAGGCGGACCCAGGGCTGGCAGGCTCTCTCTTCCCGTCTTGGCCTCTGTCTTTCCATCGTTCTTCTCTCCCCTCGCTCTGTCTGTTTCTGTTTTGCTTTCCTCCATGTGGGCTTCACGTTCCTGCCATGTGAACATGTGACAGCCCCAGGAGCACCCAGCTTCCACTCCTTGCAGCTGGGAACCCAGCGAAAAGAGAGTTCCGACTTGCCGAGACGTCCAACGAAAGTCCTGGAATTGTGTCCCACAGGGCTGGCTTGAGTCCCTGCCCCTTGGCTGCCTTCCCGGTCTGAGCGTCGGTGGGAGTGAGTTGACACCAAGTGCATCACGTGGCCTGGGAGTGGGGAGGGTGGCTTCCCCAAATCAGGGACTTTTTCCCCAAGGGATGGGGACAGGACAGCCGTCACCTGGTATAGCTGCCAAGAGAATGAGAATAGAGATTTTCATCTCTAGGTGCTGAAGACCTAGCCCACGTGTGGGACTATTACAGTGGGAAGGAGTGCCACGCTTGTTGAACCCTGTTGGCCCTTCTCTCTCTCTTCCCCTCCTCCGGTCGGGGTCCCTATGTCTGGGGTCTGGAACCTTCTCTTAGACCCTGCCTGGTTCCCAGCCTCTGGACCTCATCTCACAACAGCTTGACCTGTAGCTCCAGGCTCTGCCCCTCTGCATCCAGCAGTCAGTATCTCCTGGGGCCCTGGCTTCAGACAGGCCTGCTTCCGTTGCCCGGCCTGCTCTTTTTTTTTAGACTTTATTTTATTTTTAAAAATATTTATTTATTTTCTTTATTTTTGGCTCCATTGGGTCTTAGTTGCGGGTCTTAGTTACAGCACGTGGGATCTTCATTGCGGCATGTGTGTTGTGGCAGGCAGGCTTCTCTCTCTCTAGTTGAGGCGCGTGGGCTTAGCTGCCCCGCAGGCTGTGGGATCTTAGTTCCCCTCCCAGGGATCGAACCTGCATCCCCTGTGTTGGAAGGTGGATTCTTTACCACTGGACCACCAGGGAAATCCCTGGCCTGCTCTTGACGTCCCATCCACGAGCCTGTCTGCTGACCCTGGACCCTGAGCCTGGTGCTGGGGCTCTGTGACCTGCTGCTGCCAGCCTGCTTGCTGCATCCCGGCTGTTTGACCTTGAGTCCCCTTGCTGCTGTGGTACGTGAATGATGACCTCCATCCTGGGCAGGTTCTGCTGCCTTTCTGTCCCTGACATGCATTTGGTCACAGCTGTGGGAACCCAAGGCCCAGGACTCTCCCGTTGGTGCCAGCCTCACCCCCAGACTCCTTTCCCTAGAGCATCTACTGGGACTGTCTTGTTCATTCCCTGGTGCCCATACCTGGCCACGGTGAGCACAGAGCTAGCTCAGCAAACACGCAGCGTGAATAAATGTCGTAGGATCCGGGGGAGGGACAGCAAGCGTGGGGTGAGTTATCTGGAGAGAGAGGGCAGGTCAGAGTGACGTCCAGGCTGAAGCTACACGAGCTCTTTGAGGACCAGGCAGCGGAGGGACGGCTGAGGCCCTGGGACTGATCTAGCCCTGTAACTGCCCCACCTAAACGAACCTGGTCCCCAAAGCCCCTCACATTGCAGGGTATTTGACCTCCTGTCTAACGATGTGAGTTGGATGTGAGTTGGGAAGACGTGGGAACAGAACAAAAGATCTGGGCTGAGCGGGGCAGGAAGCTTCTCCCCAAAGGGGAGAGTCCGGAGCTGGCCGTGGTGCTGAAGCCAGGGCTCCCACGCCACCAAGGGGGAGCGTGGAGTGGAGTCCGCAGTAGAAATGCCCTGGGGTCAGGCCAGGACAGGGCAAAGAGGAGTCACATCTGAGGTCGCAGCCCCGAGGAAGCGTCGATAATCGGGGTCTTCTTGCTCCCGCTGACGTCCTGGTGGGCTTACAAGTTTACTTATATCACAGGTGCTGGCAATCTCACTACAGAAAAACTCACAAGCTAAGAGACAATCAAATTTAACAGCAGCCCACTGGAGCAGGTACTGTTCACAGCTGCTTTTTTCACATAAGGATAAAAATTAGACCTTGGGTTTAAGTAGCCCCTTCCCAGCTTGCCCTGATGGAGCATCACATGGGATTAACTAAACTAGTTAAGCTTTTCTGAGCTGCACAGTAATTTGGGGGAACAGCTCAGAGGCACCCTTGTGTTCCTGACATCTGATTTTCTGAGCCTGCCCTATTATAAGGGAGGGAATAAAAAGGGAAGATCCGGCTTAAAAGAAACCACAAAATCTCTTCTTTTTTTATTTTTTATAGATATGATAATGGCAACATGTCCATTTTTTTTTAACAGAAACTGTTTATTTTTTTAGTCATTATTTATTTATTTTTGGCTGTGTTGGGTCTTCACTGCTGCGCGCGGGCTTTCTCTAGCTGTAGCACCCAGCTTCCACTCCTTGCAGCTGGGAACCCAGCGAAAAGAGAGTTCCGACTTGCCGAGACGTCCAACGAAAGTCCTGGAATTGTGTCCCACAGGGCTGGCTTGAGTCCCTGCCCCTTGGCTGCCTTCCCGGTCTGAGCGTCGGTGGGAGTGAGTTGACACCAAGTGCATCACGTGGCCTGGGAGTGGGGAGGGTGGCTTCCCCAAATCAGGGACTTTTTCCCCAAGGGATGGGGACAGGACAGCCGTCACCTGGTATAGCTGCCAAGAGAATGAGAATAGAGATTTTCATCTCTAGGTGCTGAAGACCTAGCCCACGTGTGGGACTATTACAGTGGGAAGGAGTGCCACGCTTGTTGAACCCTGTTGGCCCTTCTCTCTCTCTTCCCCTCCTCCGGTCGGGGTCCCTATGTCTGGGGTCTGGAACCTTCTCTTAGACCCTGCCTGGTTCCCAGCCTCTGGACCTCATCTCACAACAGCTTGACCTGTAGCTCCAGGCTCTGCCCCTCTGCATCCAGCAGTCAGTATCTCCTGGGGCCCTGGCTTCAGACAGGCCTGCTTCCGTTGCCCGGCCTGCTCTTTTTTTTTAGACTTTATTTTATTTTTAAAAATATTTATTTATTTTCTTTATTTTTGGCTCCATTGGGTCTTAGTTGCGGGTCTTAGTTACAGCACGTGGGATCTTCATTGCGGCATGTGTGTTGTGGCAGGCAGGCTTCTCTCTCTCTAGTTGAGGCGCGTGGGCTTAGCTGCCCCGCAGGCTGTGGGATCTTAGTTCCCCTCCCAGGGATCGAACCTGCATCCCCTGTGTTGGAAGGTGGATTCTTTACCACTGGACCACCAGGGAAATCCCTGGCCTGCTCTTGACGTCCCATCCACGAGCCTGTCTGCTGACCCTGGACCCTGAGCCTGGTGCTGGGGCTCTGTGACCTGCTGCTGCCAGCCTGCTTGCTGCATCCCGGCTGTTTGACCTTGAGTCCCCTTGCTGCTGTGGTACGTGAATGATGACCTCCATCCTGGGCAGGTTCTGCTGCCTTTCTGTCCCTGACATGCATTTGGTCACAGCTGTGGGAACCCAAGGCCCAGGACTCTCCCGTTGGTGCCAGCCTCACCCCCAGACTCCTTTCCCTAGAGCATCTACTGGGACTGTCTTGTTCATTCCCTGGTGCCCATACCTGGCCACGGTGAGCACAGAGCTAGCTCAGCAAACACGCAGCGTGAATAAATGTCGTAGGATCCGGGGGAGGGACAGCAAGCGTGGGGTGAGTTATCTGGAGAGAGAGGGCAGGTCAGAGTGACGTCCAGGCTGAAGCTACACGAGCTCTTTGAGGACCAGGCAGCGGAGGGACGGCTGAGGCCCTGGGACTGATCTAGCCCTGTAACTGCCCCACCTAAACGAACCTGGTCCCCAAAGCCCCTCACATTGCAGGGTATTTGACCTCCTGTCTAACGATGTGAGTTGGATGTGAGTTGGGAAGACGTGGGAACAGAACAAAAGATCTGGGCTGAGCGGGGCAGGAAGCTTCTCCCCAAAGGGGAGAGTCCGGAGCTGGCCGTGGTGCTGAAGCCAGGGCTCCCACGCCACCAAGGGGGAGCGTGGAGTGGAGTCCGCAGTAGAAATGCCCTGGGGTCAGGCCAGGACAGGGCAAAGAGGAGTCACATCTGAGGTCGCAGCCCCGAGGAAGCGTCGATAATCGGGGTCTTCTTGCTCCCGCTGACGTCCTGGTGGGCTTACAAGTTTACTTATATCACAGGTGCTGGCAATCTCACTACAGAAAAACTCACAAGCTAAGAGACAATCAAATTTAACAGCAGCCCACTGGAGCAGGTACTGTTCACAGCTGCTTTTTTCACATAAGGATAAAAATTAGACCTTGGGTTTAAGTAGCCCCTTCCCAGCTTGCCCTGATGGAGCATCACATGGGATTAACTAAACTAGTTAAGCTTTTCTGAGCTGCACAGTAATTTGGGGGAACAGCTCAGAGGCACCCTTGTGTTCCTGACATCTGATTTTCTGAGCCTGCCCTATTATAAGGGAGGGAATAAAAAGGGAAGATCCGGCTTAAAAGAAACCACAAAATCTCTTCTTTTTTTATTTTTTATAGATATGATAATGGCAACATGTCCATTTTTTTTTAACAGAAACTGTTTATTTTTTTAGTCATTATTTATTTATTTTTGGCTGTGTTGGGTCTTCACTGCTGCGCGCGGGCTTTCTCTAGCTGTGAGCGGGAGCTACTCTTCGTTGCGGTGCGCGGGCTTCTCATTGCGGTGGCTTCTCTTGTTGTGGCTCGTGGGCTCTAGGTGCGCAGGCTTCAGTAGCTGTGGCACGTGGGCTCAGTACTTGTGGCTCGCGGGATCTAGAGTGCAGGCTCAGTAGTTACAGAACATGGGCTTAGTTGCTCCGCGGCATGTGGGATCTTCCTGGACCAGGGCTCGAACCCATGTCCCCTGCATTGGCAGGTGGATTCTTAACCACTGCACCACCAGGGAAGCCCCACACAAAATCTTTTCTATCCAGCAGAATCATTCCAATGTGACTTGAACCTCAGGAGGAGTCTACAGACCCATCAGCCACCGCAGGAGTGAGGCTCCCCTGTGGGATCCCCCAGGGCAGAGAGCAGTGCTTTATGGTTAGTCCTGACCCAGGCCCACTGGGAGGGGGCCAGGCTGGGACTTTGGCCCTCGGTCAGGACCGAAGTCGAGGGAGAGATGTGATGTCACAGTGTGTCTGAGGAGCGTGGATTTCTGATCGGCCCCTGGTGGGGTCGTGGTAGACCCCCCCAGCTGACCTCCTGCCCGTCCACTGGTGCTGAGCGCTGCCAGGTGCCGTGGGCTCAGGGCTGGGATGGGGACATAATGGCAACTCTGACCTGTCCCCCTCCTTGTCACTCCTTATGGGCCGGAGTTAGGACACACGATGCGGGAAGCCACCTCGGGTGAAAAAGAAGCAGGTGGAAGTTTTGTAACCTACAGTTCAGACCACCCTGTGCAGCCCTGTGCAGCCCAAGCTCACAGTGTCCTGTGGACATGGGGACCCAGGTGCTCAGGTGCCAAGGCGCCGGCCCAGCAGGCCTGCTGCAAAAGCCCTGGGGCAGTCACCCCTCATAGGCTGGATGAAGCCCCGTCCCAAATTCAGTTCTGAGGTGGAGACCAATGATGCCACAGGTGCACCGCGGCGGGGGAAGGGTCACTCGCGCCCAGGCTTTCTGAGGAGAGCAGGGCAGCCTCCTTAGTGGGTCAGATCGCAGCTCAGAGCAGGGAGGGTGCCGGCTGGGGTTTTACTGCTCATGGGATTGGGGTTGGGGGAGGGTCCCACTTGTAGGCAGTGGCTTGCGCTCTTTCAGCCTCCTGTGCCCAGGGAAGGAGCCCCCAAGGGGCAGTGGGTGGGGACCGTGGGCGGGCGTGGAGGCCTCCACAGCTGGAGCTCAGGGACAGCCCCTCGGCCCACAGGATCTGAGGAACCCGCTCCCCTTCTGGGTTTCAGACCAAACGATTCACTTCCTGCTGTCTGCTCCTAGTTTCCTTTCTAAAGATCTTTTGAAAAATGTTAGCAGAAATGAATCACAGCCCCTGTGGAAAACAGTATGGCAGTTCCTCAAAAAATTAAACATAGAAATACCATATGACCCAGCAATTCCACTTCTGGGCATGAACCCAAAAGAAGTGAAAGTGGAGTCTCAAACAGATATTTGTACGCCCATATGCTCACAGCAGCACTACTCACCATAGCCAAGGGGCGGAAACAACCCCGTGTCCATCAAGGGATAGATGGACAGAGAAAAAGTGGTCCATCCACACAATGGAATATTATTTCAGCCTGAAAAAGGAAGGACATTCTGATACCTGCCACGACATGGATGAACCTTGAGGACATTATGCTAATGACATAAGTCAGACACAGAAAGACAAATGCTATCTGATCCACTTACATGAGCTCCCTGGAGGAGCCAGATTCATAGGGACAGACAGCAGGACGGTGGGGGCCAGGGGCTGGGGGCGGGGATGGGAGGGAGTGTTTCATGGGGGCGGAGTTTCAGTTTGGGAAGATGGAAAGTTCTGGAGACGGACGGTGGTGATCGTTACACAGCAGTGTGAATGTACTGAATGCCACTGAGCTGGACAGACCTTGAAATGGGTAGAAAGGTAAATGTCGTGTTAGGTTGTTTTTACCACAATAATACCGTATGCTAACACATATATATGGAATTTAAGAAAAAAAAAATGTCATGAAGAGCCTAGGGGTAAGACAGGAATAAAGACACAGACCTACTAGAGAATGGACTTGAGGATATGGGGAGGGGGCAAGGTGAGCCATGACAAAGTGAGAGAGAGGCATGGACATATACACACTACCAAATGTAAGGTAGCTAGCTAGTGGGAAGCAGCCGCATAGCACAGGGATATCAGCTCAGTGCTTTGTGACCGCCTGGAGGGGTGGGACAGGGAGGGTGGGAGGGAGGGAGACGCAAGAGGGAAGAGATATGGGAACATATGTATATGTATAACTGATTCACTTTGTTATAAAGCAGAAACTGACACACCATTGTAAAGCAATTATACCCCAATAAAGATGTTAAAAAAAATAAAAAATAAAAAAACCCAATCAACAGGTGTGTGGGAGGGTTTTCCCGTTTCCAGGGCTGCAGGGTTTCTTACTGTCCCCGCCCACCATGTACAGGGAGGCCTGGGAACCCCGACTCCTGCCCACGGTCACACCAGCTGAGGGGACACCAGCAGGCTTCGGACGAAGGCTGTCTGAGGAAGAGGGCAAAGTCCGGACCCTTGCCCCGGCCCTGCCAGCAGGATCGTGGTATCCTTTGGATGGAATCGACCCTGGACCTCCTGGAACTAGCTTTCTGGGGATCAGCACTGGGAGCTTGTTAGATGGCACCAGGCTGAGGCCATTTGCATTACAGCCGAGGCACGAGGACTGACTCTGGCCTAAACGGTAGGACAGAAAGTAGCACTTCTGATTTCTGACATCCGCGCCTCCATTCTGTCGTTTAATTCAAGGTTTGCAGGGCGCTTTCCTGCCCGACCTCACACCCCTTCCCTGACCCAGGCCCTGAGGACACTCCGCCCTGTGCTAGGACCTTCCTAGGCATGAGGACCATGCAGCCCTGAAGTTCTGGGCAAGAGGGAGGGAGGCCTGGCCTGGAATAAGTTCTAAACTCACACAGGCCACATTGTCAGAAACTGTGACGGTGACAGGGAAACAAACAGCACGTAGACATATCTCCTCTGTGCACGCCGGGGACTGCTGGACCCCGCTCCAGGTAAAGAGTGATTCACGCAGCCGCGCGGCCAGCACCCCAGAAGCCACGGTCTCAGACAGGGCACAGCCCTGGAAATTGGCACAGCGAACATTGGCGGCTGAGGGGCGCACAGACGGCAGAGAGGCTTCACCGTGGCCTCGGGTCAGGGGATCAGAAGGGTCTGGCCAGGGGCAAACCTGGTCACTGTAGAGGGGCCACAGAGAGGACCAGAGGACATGGTCGAGCAGCTTCAGCACCTTTCACGCAACCAGTGTCGCCCTGAGTGACTCGTTTTCAGCAGTGGGAAGGAGGGTCTGGGAGGTCCTGACAACCAGAGAGGGAAGCGCCTCTAATTCCCCAGGGTGTCTGAGTCGGAGCTGCCAACTCAGGCCTCACCTCAGAGGAGGGAGCAGCTCGGTGCCACTGAGGCCACCGCTAGTCAGTTGGTCCCAAGCTCCCTGGGCACCTGCTCTGACCGCCTCCCCCGCCCCCCACCCCCCCACACACAGCCAGGCGTCTGTCCTGCTCACCTGATCTGGCAGCAACCAGGAGGGGTCCTGGCTACACCTGGCCCAGTCCGTCAGCCTCCCTGCTCCTCACCTGTGCCTGTGTTGGCTAGCTGGGCTGGGTGACAAACGACACGAGCGTGGTCGCCACAGAGTGCCTGCGGTCAGGGGCCCGGGGTCTCCTGAGCTGAGGTCTCGGTGCAGGCTGGCTGCCTTCTCATCCGGATCCCGGCCTCCTTCCCAGCTCACACGGCTGTTGGCAGAATCCAGCTCCTCGCGGGCCGTTGGCCGGGTTCCCTGCCACGTGGCCCCTTCCTCTTCAAAGGCAACCGCAGAGCACCTGCCCCTCCTCGAATCCCTCTTAACCTTCCATCTCTCTGACCCTCTGCTGCGGCCTCTGGATCCAGATTTAAGGTCCCCTGTGCTCAGGTCAGGCCCGTCTCCCCATCTTGAGGCCAATAGTTCGGGACCTTGGTTTCATCGGGAGAGACCCCTCCTAGCAGCCCCCAGGCAAGGCTTTGATGGAGTAGCTGGGAGAAGGGGCGTGCAGCCCAGGGTGGGAATCTTGGGGTCCAGATTCAAAGACATGGATTTGAGCTGGCCGATGAGGACACGCCCACCCTGTCCGCATCGGAAGGAAGGCTGGACCTCCTCATGTGGTCGCCAAGCCTGCACTCGACACGCCCAAGACCCCCGGGGCTTCATCAGCCCAGAGGTCAGTCCTGTCCCCAACACGACACCCGTCACAGCACGTGTGGTCAGACCGGGTCCCATGTGCTCTGCCAGGTGTTTGCCCCACAGCTGTGCCTTGGCAGCTCTGGTTTCAGCACCAGCCTTGGGTCAGGACCAGCTCTCTGCAAACATCCGGACCACAGTCCAGGCACGCCCTGGGTCTTCCCAGACAGCAGCCTCGCCAGGACCACGCCTGCATTCAACCAGCTTAGTGGCACTGACCTCAGAGGGAAATGAATGGGAACAGAGTACGGCCCCGACCCTGTCCTGCCAGCAGACTCTCTGGCCCGGGAGCAATGGTCCTGCCCTACCCTGCTCGGTCCCCAGATGGGCTCTGCCTGCCCCTGGGCCCAGGCTCACCTGTGTCCTCCGCTGGCCTTTCCAGGGCCTCCTGCAGACCGAGAAGTCCTTTTCCGTGAGGGGTGGGGACACCTGGCTCCACCTTCCAGAGAAAGGCCGACTCCTCTTTGTAAAATGCTCAGTTTTGTCAAACAAGAGTGTCACGGTATATGCGGCGGCCAAAGCGACAGAACCACAGCAAACTAACGAATCTCCATTCACAGGACTTGGTCCGTGTTGTGGGCTATTCACACAGGAATATTCCTCACCAGCCACAGGCATTGCCACGGAAAATCTACAGCGTATTGTCAACCCTACAAACAAAACCCAGAGGTTCCAGGACACGGACAGTACAATCCTATAGATGACAGAGATGCGAAATTACATTTAAAAGGTCTGAGGGCTTGATATCAAAATTATATTTTCTATTGGTTATATTTGGGGGCCGAGTTTGGGAAGACTCGTGCTTTCACACACATGTACCTTCCTGGGATTGGGATCGAGAACGGCGAGAACTCTTGGCAGGAGCCGTCCGCTCAGACCCTGGCACTAAGGGACTCAGGCAGCCGTCGCTCGCCCCCAGCAAACTGACAGCCTCTCTCTGCGGGTGTGGGTTTGCTCCTTGTGGATTCTTCTCGCAGCTATAGTTGGGGGTGCCTGGAGCGTGGAAGACCTTCGTCTTCCTTCACCCGCATGATGGTGGTCGCTGGTGTGGATTTGAGTCCACGAATGTTGCCTGAGACCCTCTCGTGGGCTGGCCCTGGTCTAGACACGGCCGTGAAGATCCGCCTTCCCGAATCTCCAGTCCAACAAGGGAGCCGTGGGGAAATGAGAACTCGCACAGCTACAATGTACCCTGGGGAGGGAGGCCTCCCAGGGGGCTAACCCCCAACGGCTGCGTGGTTACAAGTGCCCCAAGCGTGGATGGAAAGAGGCGTGTGTGTGTGTGTTTGTGGAACATGTATTCCTTGGAAAAGCATGGAGTCCTGGCATCAAAGGACTGGGTTCAATTGATCCCCGTTTTGGTGCTCACTGGTTGCAAAATTTTAGGCAAGTTATATGTACATGCTTTGGGCCTCCATTTTCTCAGCTGTAAAATGGGAGTATGATAGTAATATCTACTCACAGAGGTTTCTGAGAGGCGTGTGCTCAGGTCCATCACCCTCGGCCCGCGAGTCTGGATCAACGGTCCTGTCCTCACGTGGGGCAGGCCCTGGGGTGTGGGAAGCACCTCCCACTGTCACACAGCGCAGGTGGGACCTGGGGAGGAGCTGGTCACAGTCACTGGTGGGGAGGGTCCTCAGTGTCTGGAGGAGCTCCTCATTTCACAGACGGGACCGAGACCCCCAGTGGAACATCCGACTTTCCTCCAAGGACCCTCAAGGTGAATTCCTGCCGATTCAATTCCAGGAGAAAATTTTTTTCTCATTAGATAGACGTGTTTCCTTTAAATAGTTAGAAAGCAAAATCCGTGCAGCTGTTGGTGTTTCACCTCTACCTTAGCTGCCAGGAAAGGCACAGCCAAGGTAAATGCCCTATCATTTCAACTCAGATCCCCTAGGGTTTCTTTACTAGAAACACTTACTTTCTATGCTTTTCTAGCACTTTTTCTTTTTCTTTTTACAGTTGTTGAGTGTTTTCACTCTTGAAAATGCTGTGGCTTTTTAAAAAACTAATTTTTTGTTACCTAAGTGGTATAGAAATTTATTCTCCTTGTAAGTTTCAAAATGAACAATGACAGATCAGGGAGCTTCTGCTTGGTGAAGGCACCCACATGCCGAAGGGGGATGGCACCCCAACTCCTCGGGGACAGAAACTCCACACTCAGGGCGCTAGGACCTCGTCCTGTGTGCCTTCTTGTCTGGCTGTTCATTTGTACCCTTTGTAATAAAGTGATAAACGTGAAAATACCCTAGCAATTACACAGCAGGTTTCCAGTCCCTTTATCACCCCCAAACCTGGTCTCTTCCTTCCAGCATTTGAGAGCTTGGGTGTATCTTTCCAGGTCCTTTTCTAAGGGTTGATGTAAGGATGGATACATACAGTATGTACAGTATCCTGCAGGCTGAGTTTTTTTATTTTTCCATAAATGGCATCGTATAGCCCATATCATTCCGATATTCTATTTAACTCCATGCCTTGGAGATCGTTTGAGGTATGAGTATCAAACATCACTTTATCAAGTGATGTTTGAACTGACGTCAACAGGTTCACCCCAGAGTCGAAGCCTCCCCCCTCCCCAGCTTCCCCACTGCTGCTCCCATCCCTGCTGCGTACACGGCTGGGTCTCTCAAGGGTAATGTAATCCAGCCAGCATTTCTATTTTGTCTGTTACCCTGTGTGCGTTCCTGTGCGATCATACTCTCTGAGGACCAGAACTGTCCCTAAATCCAGTCGCTCTCCTTGGACCTAAAAGAAACATTGGATCGAAACAAGCAGCAGGAGAAAGGCGACGCTCTCTGTTAAATTCCCAGCTGAACTCGAAGGGCCTTGTGGTTCCCCAGGAAAGAACAAGCGTCCCCATCCAGCCGCGTGGGTGTCCCTCCCAGGGCCCCGAGTCAGGCGCTGCAGGACCAGCCCCTGCTGGCCATCTCTGCTCTCATTACCTGTGTCTGAGAATGACCTGGGACACCCAGACTCAGGGGGCTGTGGGCGAACCGGCGATGCCTGGGGGACTGACACTCAGCAGGGCCGGGACCTGGGGGTTAGGGCCAGAGACCCCAGGGGTGGGGAGCCCTCTGAGTGTTGGGCACAGGTGAGGGGCTGGACCAGGAGAGGGGGCAGGAATACCTCTCACCCCCATGGGGACAGTGCTGGGGGGAGGTCAGCGGGATGGAGAAAAGGAGCGTGGGAGCAGGTGTGAGAACCACGCTCCCGACGGACTCCCAGTACAGAGGCCCAGTTCTGGGGGTCATCTGGCCTATGTGGGTTTCACCTGGCGCCCCTCTTTTGGGACAGGTGTGGGAGGGTCTGAGGAGCTGGGCCCCAGCCAGCTCTGCCCCCGCTGAGGACTGCTTTAGCTGCTTGGCCAGGAGATCTGGGACAGAGGGACTGCTGAGCAGCGACCTTGCAGGCCTGTCACCCTGGGGTTCTGCGTCCTGCGCGTGTGCTTGTCAGCACCTACGAGCAGAGACAGGCCCCGGACAGCGAGGCCCAGGCCGGGGTGAGGCTCACGTGTCCTGCGTCTGCGATCTGTTAGGTGCTGTGGTTGAACGGTGTCCCCCAAAACGTGTTGAAGTCCTGCCCTCTGTACCTGTGACTGTGACCTTATTTGGAAACTGGGTTGTTGCAGATGCGATTAGTTAAGATGAGGTCACACTGGGGCAGGGTGGGCCCTAATCCAAGGACACGTGACGGGCCTCCTTAAAGGAGGCCGTGAGAAGACGCAGACGTAGGGAGAAGCCACGTGATGACGGGGGCAGAGCCTGGGGTGACGTGGCCACGAGCCGGGGGATGCCTGGAGCCCCCGGAGCTGGGAGAGGCAGGAAGGACCCTCCCCTGGAGCCTCTGACGGGAGTGCGGCCCTGGGACACCTTGATCCCAGACTATAGCCCCAGACCTGGGGAGGATGGGTCTGGGTTCTAAGCCACAGTTGGTGGTGCTTTGTTACAGCCCCCCTAGGAGACTCATACCTCAGGTAATTAGTCTCGTGGAAATGGCTTTTCTGCCATATCCTGAGCCCATTCCCATCCCCCAAACATTCCGGGAATGCTGAAGCACCAGATGGACTTAACCTGTAAACCTGTCCTCAAGGCCACCAGAGTCTAAAATGGACTGAACGGGAGATAGCCGAGGAAACAGGCAGCCGGCGGTGTGGACGCAGACCCGTTCCCAGAAGAGCCCGCCCTGCGGAGGCCTCCCTCCTGCTTTGCCGGCGGGACTCCGAGAGGCCCCCCAGTCAGTGACCTTCTATGGCCTCAGGGGGCCCAGGCCTGGCGGACCCAGGTCCCGTCTGCTTCTGCAGCCTGGCGTTCGTATGGCTCAGCTCTAGTGGAGGGGACAGATCAAGCCCTTTGTCTACACTGGGGGCTGGGTCCTTGCTGGGTCCCATGTGCCTTGTCAGGAGACTCTCCCGGGCCTCCAGGAGAGTGTGCTGCTGGGGATTCCTCACCCCGAGGTTGGCTGGGGGCTGCAGAGATGGGACAGACTCCTCTGAGGCCTCCCCAGTTGGCGCCAAGGCTCCAGGCCCTCGGGGTGGCCCTGGAAGGGGGTCTGGGGGCGAAAGTGGCCTCTGCCAGTGGCGGAGGTGAGGACAGAGTCAACTCAAAGCTCAGACAAGGGGGCTTTTGCCAGAAGCCACGTCCTAGCTGAGGGGCCACCCCGGGGAGGGGCTTTACTTATTTGTTTCCCCCTGTGAACCTGGAACCCTGGCCTCCTCCTTCCTGAAACAGACCCCACGTGCAACACACAGCTCAACTCCCTACAGAGCTTAGGTGAGACCAGAGGACCGTGACCCCAATGCGGTCGCAGGACATCTGAGCCGCTCTGACCTTGAACAGCCGTCAGGCCCAGCCGCCCTAGGACGTGAGGACTCACTCACCTCCAGAAACCGGTCCGTCCGACGTCTCATGTCCATAGATGCCATGATGCACACACACGGGGGTGAGAGCAAGGCCTCTTCTATTTATTCGGTCTGGATGTGGCACAGCCATAGAGAAAGGCACGCGGTACTAGTTACTTCTGTACCTGAGTCCTTCTCTGATTTCACAAGCAGCATTAATTACTTTAAAAAAATAATGATGTTCGTGAGAGCAAATATTTAGCAGATATCTGTCATTTTATTTAGCTAAAGCCTGTCTGTAAGTGTTTTGTGTTCTAAGTTCTGTAAAACAAACACCATTTTCACATTGGATTCTGTGATAAAATGAGACATGCAACACCTCCCACAGGGGCACACACTCATATGAGGCTCTGGGGCAAGAAGCCAGGGCAGATCAGCGCTGAGTCAGGGTACAGCCCGCAGCGTAGATGGGTGTGCTGTTACCTGCTCACGGCGAGCCAGGTGCGGACAGAGGTCAGGTCGCCCCCAGGCCGCGTGCCCGCCCAGGGGTGGGAGGGACGTCATGCCCAGCCCCGGCCCAGGAGCGGAGCCCTTCTCAACAGGCAGCACGTCACTCATAGTCAGCTCCAGGGTCAGAAATTCTAAGCAACCAGCCTCTGATCCCTTCTACAAATCAGAAATCCTGGAAAGCTCGCTCATAAACGAGTGAGGCCTGGGTACAGTCTCTGTCTAGACACCAGACAGAAGGGTGGGTTTTACTGGGTGTTTTGGGTTGAACTGTGTCCTCTCACAACTCATATGCTGCAGTCCTAACCCCCAGTACCTCACATTGTGACCTTATTTGGAAATAGGGTCCTTGCAGATGTAATGAGTAAAGATGAGGTCATCCCGGGATAGGGTGACTGTAATCCAGTATGACTGGTGTCCTTATAAAAAGGGGAAATTTGGACACAGAGACAGGAGTACACACACAGATAACTCCATGTACAGATGGAGGCAGAGATTGGGGTGATGCTTCTATAAGCCAAGGAACCCCCAGCAAGAATCACCGGCAACCCCCAGAAGCTAGGAGAGAGGCCTGGAGCAGATCATTCCCTGGCACCTCCTGAGGGAACCAACCCTGCCGACACCTCGACCACAGACCGCTAGCCTCCAGACTGTGAGAGAATCAAGTTCTGCTGTCCCTGCACCCCAGTCTATGGTACTTATGGCAGCCGCAGGACACACACCCTGGGCTTGGGTGGGGGCTCAGGGTCAGAGCGGGGCTGAGTGTGGCCTCCGTGATAATAAAGAAATCATCATGTTTCGTGCGGGAAGAGAAAGAACAGACATGTTTTTCTGTTTTCTTGTGCAACTCTGCAACCTAGGACACTGAATTTATTTTTATTTACTTTTTAAGACAGAGGCTTTAGAGCAGCAGCTCTCAAAACTTGAGCTTGCATCGAATTCCCTGGTAGGCTTGTTGAAATGCAGGTGGCCAGACCCCATCCCAGAATCTCTGCTTCAGCGGGTCTGGGATGAGGTCAGAGAATTGCTTAGGGCCCAGCTGTTGCTGTCGAGGCTGGTCTGGAGTCCACCTTTTTAGAACGATCAATGCATACATAATTCAAATCATAAGAGTAATCCCTGACCTTCCCAATGAATGGAGGGAGGAAAGGCAGATAGAGACGGTCGCACCCCGCCCCCCATCCTCAGCGTTATCAACACAGCTGATTTCGTGTAGCACTTACCCCACGCCAGGTGCTGCGTAAGGCCCTGTCGACCTCATCTTTTTTGATCTTCATAACACTCCTATGAGACAGGTACTTTTATTATCCTCATCGGAATTGAGAAAACTGAGGCACAGAGAGGTTAAGAAACCTGCCTACGGTCACACAGCTGTAAGTTACAAAGTCAGAACTCAAACCCAGGAGACTGGTCCAGACAGGGTGGAAGCAGGTTGTTAATGCTCTCGGGAGCACATTCCAGAGGGGGTGCCAGAGCCAGGAGGGAAGAGAGGACAGAGGGTGGAGGCTGCTGGGAGGAGCCGGGACGAGGCCTGCCTGAATTTGAGGCTGGCTCACCCTCTCCGCCGGCTGGCTGGGGAATGCAGTTTTCTTATTCCAGATGCCAACAGAAGCTCAGACCAGTATAATAGTGTTGATTATCTTAGTAAATAGATCATAATTATTTATAATTCGCATTTCAATTTCTGTGAGAAGATTGCTTCTAAATTGCTCGAAAACACTCCTCGAATATTTTAAACATTCCCTCAGCAATTTTATTTACTCTGTTAATTTTCAGTATGTGCTGCAACAAGTACAAAAAAGGGTGTATAAGGTAGAAGGAGTCAGCCCTGTACCCCGGCGAATGATGACAAGACCTCCAGCCTCTAGCCCTGATTAGTGGTGCCGGGCTGTAGCGTTGACAGTGAGGGGCTGGGTTCAGCTGGGGAGAGCATTTGGGGTCCGTCCATAAACTTTAGGTCACAGAGCGGGGGTCACAGAGAGCGGGCCTGGTCCTGTCCCTCTGCCTATCCGTCGGTGGGGCCCCAGCTCCCCCTCACGGCCCCAGCTCAAGGTCCAGCCCCCAGTGGGCGCTCAGCAGAGAAGTGAGGGGACACCCTGGGGGGCGTTACCCACTAACCACAGTGAGGGGTAGCAGGCTGCCTGCCAAGCTGAGGGGCAGAGCCACTCAACGGGGCAGGGAGGGCAGGGGGGCTGCCAGGCAAAGCACCCCAGGCTGGGGGCTCAGACAATAGACATGGATTCTCTCACAGTCTGGAGGCTGGACGTTCAAGAACCAGGGGTCGCAGGGCTGGTCCCTCCCGAGGCCTCTCTCCTGGGCGTGTGGACGGCCACCCTCTCCCTATGTCCTCGCATGGTCGTCCCTCTGTGTGTGTCTGTGTCCTGATTCCCTGTTCTCCCCAAGCTGGGCTGGGCTGACCGAACTCACCCCGTCACCCAGTCCCGGGAGACAGCAAGACCTCAGCAAGGGCCTCAGCCGCTGAGGCCAAACCCCAGGAGCTGACAGCCAGGGCGTCCGCTTTGGGGGACAGGAAGGGGCCCATGGGTCAATTCCCTCTTCTGCCTGCCTCTGGGGACGGCCTCCAGGCACAAGCTCTCCATCTATCCCGTCCGAGGCAACCTGACCTGGGAGCTGAGACACAGTGGACTGCACCCCACATTCCTCCTGTCCCCCCGGCCTCACTTCCTTTTCCCTCCGTCCAGCTGCCTGGGGATGGAAGCTCCCGGACAAAGCATCACACCCAAGCCTGTCTCAGCTCTGTGATCAAACAGGACAAGAAACAGCCCAGCCTGGAGGGCCTGGACCACCAGAGGGAGGTGTTTCGCCTAACCCCGCAGGCCCAGGGCTCCTGAAGGCTTTGGGGCTTGGAGGGACATAGCCGTCACCTTGGGAAGATGAATCGGGATGAGTCCAGCAGCAGCGGGTGGGCTGGACACGACTGGCTGAAATGGAAGGTGCAGGAGGCCCAAACGGCCGCAGTTACAGGAACAGGCAGCAGTGATGACAGTGGGAGGGAGTGGACGGCGCTCTGGAGGGAGGTGCCACATGACGGACCGTCTGAAGCAGAACTAACGGGTGCGTTTAACTTGGACCCACTTCCAGCTGGGGGCCCAGGCCGTCCTCGTGGGCCACACCCTCATCTGCCTGCGTCCTCAGGGGCAGAAAATGATGACACGTTTGCTGTGTCTTGGGGACGAGTGATGAGTCCGGCGAGAACTTATCTGCGGATAAAGCGCAAGGAGATCAAACCGCTCACAGCGCCCCTCCTTCTCGGCAGCAGCCTGAGGTTTGAACCTGGGTATCGCTGTGGTGCCTCTTTGGCACCCCAAGAGGCAGGGTGGCCCTGTGGTCTGTGGGCGGCCCCTGCAACCGAGCTCAGCCTCGGGTCGCTCTCAGGAGAAGCGCCTGGCCTCCTCCACCCCAGGCTCCCAGGGTTGAGCTCCCTGCGGTCCGGATGTGGACCCCTGCCTGCCAGGGGAGGCCTGCTGAGGCCGCGAGGGCCGTGGCACTCCCGCTGAGCTCTGGGAGCCTGAGAGGACCTCGGGGGGCCGAGGGGGACGCGGGCCGCAGCACTGAGAAGGGCCCTGGCTCCCCTTCCTTCCCCCTCCCCCGGGGTTAGCCTGGCAGGTGGGGCGTGTCCTTTACCTGCAGATGCTCCCCCAGGGGCAGTGAGAAGAGGGGAGGAAGGGAAGTGGCTCCTGCCTGCAGCTGAGCCTGAGATTCCAGATGCCAAATGTAGGCGGCAGTTTACACGAAGCGTTCAGAGTAGGCAAATCTACGCAGACGGAGAGTAGATTAGAGGTTGCCCAGGGCGGTGGTGACCCAACAGGATCAATAATAAATGGCCAAGGGTCCCATTGGATCGATGGGAAGGTTTCACAGCTCGCCTGTGAAGGTTGCCCGCCTCGGGAAGTTTCTTAAAAACCATGGAGCTGTACACTTGACATGGGGGGCTTGTATGATATATAAACATACGTCTTAATAAAATTATAAACAATAACTTTTTTTAAATGAGGCTACAGGTTTCAGTCCCAAACTCTCAGTCAACAAGGTTGGACCCAGAGGAACAGTGTTCCCTCTGTGCGTCCTTTTCTATCTCAGTGTTGACCTCACGTGAAGCTTCTTTAAACCCGGTCCTTAGCTGTGAGGACAAGAGCCTGCTTGTCAGCCTCTGCCGGCCTTACTTGCCTCATCTGTGAAATGGGATTAGTGTCACGGCCCTCACAGGATGGAAGTGACGCAAGCCGGTGGGGGAGCCGGAGGAGGGCTGCTGGCCTGGATCCCAGGACGTGGAGCAGACTCAGTGGCTCAGTGAACAGCAGCTGTTGCTGGTGTCGTGACTGTCGGTGGGGGTAGGAGGATCCCACTTGGACGGCACCTGGGGGCTGGCTCCTTGGACCTTCCTGGTACCGTCTGCGAGAGCAGCGTGTGCGCGTGCTTTGTATGTGGGAGGCCAGATGTCTGGGGCTGGGGTGATGCAGAGGTGGGCACAGACCTCGAGTTTGCTGTCCTTTCCACCCGCCGCTCTGCACGTTCCCGGCCATCCTTCGCAGCCCTGGTACCGGCCACATTTCCAGCAAAAGGAGACCTCCTCTGCCCTGTGCCTGTGTCCACCTCTCTGTGCCCTGCTCTGTCACTGCCTCTGTGCCCCTTCCCCACACTTCTTGGATGGATGGATGGTGCACGCGCCCCGGACGGACTGGGCCTCTTGACGTGGGGTCTGCCTCTTGACCCAGTTCCTGGCTTGGTGCTGGGCAGCCAGCACATGATCACTGACAGCTCCATCCCTCACACCGAGCGGGGGCTCGGGGGAGGGGGGAGCAGGATTCTGTCTGCAGCGGGTCGGGGCAGGAGCCGTGTGGGCTGGAAGGGCGTCTGGGGCCCAGCTGTGCTGTACAAGAGCTAGAAACCCCACCCGATTCCTGATCTTATTCTCACTGATGCATAACTGGAAAGGAGTTATGGTAATTTAGTTTAGCAAGTTCTGAAAACCTAGCCCAGTCGGATGTTCCCTAAATTATATTCTATAAAATTGAAATTCTTGGAGCAGTGATTCAAGCAGCTTCCTGGTGGAATTAGGATAAATGAACACCACTGGTTTTCATTTCTTTTTAGATCAACATTAAGGTAGCTCAAATGCTTACAGCACTTTGAAATACACCAGCTGATCACAGCTGTAAAGTAACAAGGAAACATAAGGCATTAGTTATATCTTTCCATGAAAGGAGAGTATGCTGAGACCTCTCTTGGTGTGAGCTGGCAGAGGGAGGGTGATGAGCTGGTGTATTGGTTAGCTACAGCCTTGTAACAAACCACCACACAACTTAGGGGCTTAAAATAACCATCTATTTAGCCCATGATTCTGTGGGTTGGCAGTTAGGCTGGGCTCAGCTGGGCGGTTCTTCTGCTGGTTTTGGCTGAGTTCACCAGCATCTGAAGTCAACTGGCAGTCAGTGGCCTTGTGACTGGTGGCTGGCTGGCAGTCCCCTGGGGGCACAGTGGTGACTGGTCTGTGTGCCTCAGTACCCAGAGGCCAGCCATTCATATACGGTAGGATCACAGGGGTGCCAAAAGCAGCAGGGCAACGAGCCCCACATGCAGGTCCCTTTAAAGCCACTTCTTCAGAAAAAAATCATTTATTTTATTTTATTTTATTCATTTATTTTTTTGCGGTGCGCGGGCCCCTCACTGCTGTGGCCTCTCCCGCTGCGGAGCACAGGCTCCGGATGCGCAGCCTCAGCGGCCATGGCTCACGGGCCCAGCTGCTCCGCGGCATGTGGGATCCTCCCGGACCAGGGCACGAACCCACGTCCCCTGCATCGGCAGGCGGACTCTCAACCACTGTGCCACCAGGGAAGCCCCCCTTTTACTTTTATTGAAATTATTCACAAGGGGTTGAACAAACAAGAGCTCCAGCCAAGGGACTTGGCTTCAACACTTCTGGCTGTGTGACCTCACACAAATTACTTAGCCTCTCTGTGCCTCAGTTCCCTCACGTGAAAACAGGGAACAACAACAGTCCCTGCCTCACAGTGATGTTGGGGGACGAAGTGAAAACACGTAGAATTGTGCTGCCCGTGGAGGGGCTGCCGTCAGCGTCAGCATCGTTGTTATTATTACCACACGGCTCTGATTACTCCTGGCCCTGACTGACTCGCTGGGTCGGCAGGGGCTGGGACTCTTCCTGTCGAAGGTGATCCCAGGACAGTGTCAGAGGAATGCCCTGGGACTCAACTCGTCATTACTTGTGTTCCCATCTTTTCTTTCCTACCAGATTCCAAATTCCCTTTAGATTCTGTTCCCCAGAGGGTGGCGGTCCCAGCTGAGTCTGGCTGCGGTGGACGGCAGGGAAGGCAGGGATGGAAAAGAGGCGCGAACTGACCTGGCCGATTAGCATCTCCGTTTCTCCACGTGAGCCCACTTCTGCTTTCACGACAGCACCTCCGGGTACAGCTCGTCTTCCCCTGGCATCTTTGTATTTACAAGACGTAGGTTACTTTAAAATACGTTTCAGCGTTACGTAAGTAATACATGTGTATTGCAAAAAATAAACACAAAGAGAGAGAACACTCATATTATGGGCTGAGTGCCTGGGGGGCTATGTCCCCCGAGATTCATACACTGAAGTTGTGTAGTCAGCATGTGTTGAACGTGACTGTATGAGGCCTTTAAAGAGGTGATTAGGTAAAATGAGGTCACAGGGGTGGCCCTAATCCAATATGACAGGTGTCCTTATGCGAAGAGAAGATGAGGACACAGACACACACAGAGGGATGGCCATGTGGGGATACAGGGAGAAGACGGCCATCTACATCCCCAGGAGAGAGGCCTCGGGAGGAACAGGCCTGCTGACACCTTGATCTTGGGCCTCCAGTTTACGGAATCGTGAGACAACAAATATCTGTCATTTGAGCCACCGAGGCTGTGGTACTTTATCATTACAGGCCTAACAAACTCAGAGAAGATGTGAAGTGAAGAGAATGCTCATCCCTGCAGACCCCTGTCCAGAGGTCTCTGGGGAAGGCCTCGCAGCAGAGCCTCCCAAGTACGCAAGCAGGTTTGCATCTGCTCACACACAGGGCACAGATGCTGGCAGGAGCCGCCCCTGTCCCCCAGCTGAACTGTCCCTGTGACACAGGCTCAAGTGTCCTTCCGGGACCACCACGCCCCTCTCTACCAGCTCTGACAGAAGTCATTCCACTTTAGGGGCAGGAGGCACCAGAGGACTCAGCCGTACCACCCCCCTCGAAGCCTACCAGCCCTGAAGAAAAAGAACAGAAACTGACTCATTTTGCATCTACCCGGTTCCCAGCCTACAGCCCATCCTGATGCTGAAGGTTGGGCTTATCTTCTGATGTGATGTCATAACCGATGATGTTAGCAACTTAGCCAGAGAGGCCTGACACAGAAGGGCGGATCCAGGAAGTGACCCAGACCTTGTCTTCAGTGCCCAGGGTGCTGTGTAGACCAGCTCCTTCCCGGTGGCTGAGGGCACTTATCCACACCTCTCTTTTTTATTTCCAGAAGCAACTCTTCTGTTATTCGGAATATTTGGGTTTTTAGAATATCGTGTTCCCAGTAAAATCATGTCATGATCTTGTATCTATGCCTAAATCTCTAAGCTTAAGGCATTCCATAGCCTCTCCCCACCTCCCCACACCCATCGAGGTTCACCTCCTCTTATACCAACACAGTGGATGACTTTTTCTGGAACGATTTCCTTGAACCCACTAAAAACAGCACTCGAGTAGTTCCTTCTCCTACTTCTCAGGAATTAGGCGGCATGTTGGGCCTGTGAGATGAGTTAGTTTTCCTACATGTGTTAGAAACAGTGCACACTTTTTTTTTTCTTAACCCCAGAGAACAATTCGAAAAACAATTTGGTGCAAAGGAAAAAATGAAAGTTTTTGCTTGAGTGTGTGTGTCCAGGTAGCGGGGGAGCGTGGGGGGGAGTGAGACCTTCCTTTGAGAGGCCCTGCCCGCCCATCCTGTGGACTAGCTTGCCCAGGGCAGCAGCTCCCACCTTCACAAGGAGCCCCACCGACTGTACAGATTTGGAGACCCACGGTCTCAGGTCAGAAGAACGCGTGTGTATACACG
>NW_006779129.1:2262580-2263159 GCF_000442215.2 Lipotes vexillifer | reverse complement strand
GACGCCACCTGTGTCTTGGTCTCGAACACAATCAATAAACAATCTAGGGACTTCCCTGGCGGTCCAGTGGTTAAGACTCCACACTTCCAATGCAGGAGGCATGGACTCGATCCCTGGTCAGGGAACTAAGATCCCACGTGCCACGCGGCGCGGCCAAAACAAAACAAACACGATCTATATGGCCAACAGGCGTGTGAAAAGATGCTTCACATCACTAATTATTAGAGAAATGCAAATCAAAACCACAGTGAGGTGTCACCTCACACCAGTCAGAATGGCCATCATCAAATAATAAATGCTGGAGAGGGTGTGGAGAAAAGAGAACCCTCCTGCACTGTTGGTGGGAATGTAAATTGATACAGCCACTGTGGAGAACAGTATGGCAGTTCCTCAAAAAACTTAAAATAGAGTTACCATATGATCCTGCAATCCCACTCTTGGTCATATATCCGGAGAAAACCATAATTAGAAAAGATACACGCATCCCGATGTTTATTGCAGCACTATTTACAATAGCCAAGGCATGGAAGCAACCTAAGTGTCCATCGACAGATGAGTGGATAAAGAAGATGTGATATA
>NW_006779129.1:2261900-2262263 GCF_000442215.2 Lipotes vexillifer | reverse complement strand
ATATATATATATATATAATGGAATATTACTCAGCCATAAAAAAGAATGAAATAATGTCATTTGCAGCAACATGGATGGACCTAGACATTATAATACTAAACAAAGTAAGTCAGACAAAGACAAATATTATATGATATCACTCATATGTGGAATCTAAAAAATAATACAAATGAATCTATATACAAAACAGAAACAGACTCACAGACATAAAAAACAAACTTATGATTGGGGAAAGGGGGTGGGTAGGGATAAATTAGGAGTGTGGGATTAACAGATACACACTACTATATATAAAATAAACAACAAGGATTGACTGTACAGCACAGGGAACTATATTCAATATGTTGAAATAACCTATAATGG
>NW_006779129.1:2256779-2261890 GCF_000442215.2 Lipotes vexillifer | reverse complement strand
ATGGGAAAGAGTCTGAAAAAGAATATATATATTCTCATTTTATATATATATGTACATCCAAATCACTTTGCTGTACACCTGAAACTAACATAATATTGTAAATCAACTATACTACAATAAAATTTTTAAAAATAAATGACAGCTAATAAAAAATAAGCAATCTGTAATAAGAATGGAAGAGAGGGGACTTCCCTGGCGGTCCAGTGGCTAAGACTTCGCCTTCCAATGCAGGGGGAGCGGGTTTGATCCCTGGTCGGGGAGCTAAGATCCTACAGGACTTGCGGCCAAAAAAAAAAAAATCCAAAACATAAAACAGAAGCAATATTGTAACAAATTCAATAAAGACTTTAAAATTCATCCACATCAAATATATATAAATATTAAAAGATTCTTAACAACAACAACAAAAAAAGAATGATAGAGAGTTTTATTCAAGCCAAGGACTCTAGCCTGGGAGTGTAGTCTCCACCGAGGAAGAAAGCATGGTGTTCAGCAGTTTTATGTTGTTTTTGCCAGAACGGAGAACAAACATCAAACATGACAGGGGTATATTCCTTCAAGGTTTCAGAAGAGACAGATTAGCACATACACAGCGAGTCAGTATGGCCTTGGCATCTGGGAGGGAAACTTATCTTTGAAAGAGGACCAGCATTCATCCCTGTCTTCAAAGGGGACATTCTTATTTCTGGATAATGCATTGTTTTCTTTAATGGTTAGAGCAGAGGTAATGCGTGTTTGCCAGGCCATAAGACAGGTGCTCTAGTTCACATAAAGTACAGGCCAAGTCCTGTATAAACCAGGATGGCTTCCCCATACCCCAATCAGTCTGCAGAGTTGAGTGCATATCCGGAGTGCCCTGGTCAAGTAGCACTTCTAAGCAAGGTGTGGGGGGCAAGGTCTCTGTGTCAAGTGGGGTCTCCAGGCAGAACACAGAGCAGGGTTAGGGTGCAAGGGGCTTGGGTGGGGCCACTGTAACACCTGTGAAAGATACAGGGGGGCAGGACTGGGCGGGGGAAGCCTCAGACCTCCATGCAGCTGACTGAGTTTCAGAGCAAAGATTGCCTGGTAGGGGCATCCGGCCACAGGGAGACATGCCCCAGTGCCCCAGACACTGACTGGTTGGGGCCTGGTGAGCCCCCATCTGGTCTCCCTGTCTCTGCCCCTTGGCCTGCCCTCTGGCCCAGCTCCCCTTCCTCTGGCGCCTTGATTCTCCCATGGGACTCTACAAGGGTATTGATGTCCATCCACAGCTAACAGCTCAGCAGGCCCTGTGCTCAGGTTACAGGGCCTCGGGCCCCAGGACAGGATGACCACACACAGAAGCCACTGTCATCCCCACTTGGCTGAGCAGCTAGTACAAGGTGCAACCAGATTTGAACCCAGGGCTTCACCCCTGCACGCACAGCTTCCCTGTGTGCTGGAGGTTTGCTGGAGATCTCTCCTGGGCCGGGCACTGGCTTCACCGCTCTTGTGACCTTGACTTTGACCTGCAGGCTGGTCAGGACAGGCATCTCCCCAGAGCCTCCACTGACACTCAGATGTCTGATGGGTGTCGACACTCTTGTCTGACTCTGCACCTCTAGGCCCAACTCAGTTTCTCCACAGTCACCTGGAGGGTGGGGCTTGGTGTGTCCTGGGGCTTCTAGTCTCTCTGCTGAGAAAAACCCTCGTGTAATTTTTGCCCTTGAAGAAGCCTATGTTTAAAATTTTAGGGACTTCCCTGGTGGCACAGTGGTTAAGAATCCGCCTGCCAACGCAGGGGACACAGGTTCGATCCCTGGGCTGGGAAGATCCCACATGCTGCGGAGCAACTGAGCCGGTGAGCCACAACTACTGAAGCCCGTGCGCCTAGAGCCCGTGCTCTGCAACAAGAGAAGCCACCGCAATGAGAAGCCCCCGAGCCGCAAGGAAGAGCAGCCCCCTCTCCCCGCGACTAGAGAAAGCCCGCGCTCAGCAACAAAGACCCAACGCAGCCAAAAATAAATAAATAAAAATAAAAAATTATATATATATACACACACACAATTTACTTATGTAAAATAATTTGTCTCCTGAAAATTTTGCATTTATCAACGTTTTCCTATTATGTATTAAAAACCTGTACCATCTACCCATTTCAGATTAGTATTAACGTGCTGGAGTTAATACATTTCCAGCAGTTATTATCTTTGGTGTTGGTTAATTTTTGCATCTTGAGTAAATATAAAGTTTTGTCTTAGACTTTTAAAAATGCCTGAATTAGCCCCAGGGCCTATGGCTCTCCTGGCACACTCTTGGAATCACGGAAGATCTGGTGGGAATCTCCTTGCTTTACAGAAAAGGAAACTAAGACTCCAAAGGGCAATGTCCTTGTCCAAAGTCACAGTCCAAGGCTGACTCCAAGCCTCAGCTCTCAGTTCCCCGGTAGGATGTCCAGCTGCTCCAGGAGCCCTCTGCCAGCCAGGCTGGCCCCTCCCCAGACCAGCCTGGACCCCTCACCTTTGCTCCAGGCACCTGAGCTGGTCTTGACAGAAAAGTTCCCAATGAGATTGTTTCAGAGCTGGAAAGACTCCTTCTGGGCTTGGGGTGGGCAGCAGTCTGCCATTTGATTTGGGATCACCTCTCAGTCTCTGGTTTACTTATCTGTGAAATGGGATGCGAGCAAGTTCGTTCTGAGAATTAGAACAGATAATGAACAGAGAAGTCCCTCTCCCAAGGCTTAGCTCACACCTATTTTTGGTACCCAGATCCTACTTTTCCTGGGCTCATTCACGGCAGAAATGCCCTCTGTCTACATACCTGTGCCAAATAGTATTTTTGGTGAGACTTTTCCTTTCCCCATTTTTTTTTTTTTTTTTTGCAGTACACGGGCCTCTCACTGTTGTGGCCTCTCCCGTTGCGGAGCACAGGCTCCGGACGCACAGGCTCAGGGGCCATGGCTCACGGGCCGAGACGCTCCGCGGCATATGGGATCTTCCCCGACCAGGGCACGAACCCGTGTCCCCTGCATCGGCAGGTGGACTCTCAACCACTGCGCCACCAGGGAAGCCCTCCTTTCCCCATTTTAATTCAGCAGGCTAGGGGCCAGAGTTTCTCTCTTAGCAAGACAGCATCCTTACTGGGGTCATGAGAAGCTCTATCCTTATGGCCGAGTCAGGGCCTGGAGCCAGGCTGCTGGCTCTGCCGCCAGCCGTATACCGGTGGAAAAGATGTGGAGCTTTGCTGGGCCTGAGTTTCCACAACTGTAAAATGGAATGCTAATAGTCTCTACCTCACGGCCTTGCTTTGATAAGTAGGTGAAATAATAGCTTTCAGTAAATCTTAGCGATGGCCACATCTCCTGTCAACACGAGCACGTGCACTGCACAGGGGCCTGGTCAGGAGCTAAGGGCTGCTTGGCTGACTTCCAAGTTCCTTTCATATGTTTACTCTGTTCATAAGTTCAGGGGAGATTTTCCAGAGGCAAATTCCTGCTCAGCTGAGGTCTGAGTGATCATAGATTCACAATGACTATAGGTTAGACTGCTCACAATTTATGCTGTTGAGACAAACACGGTCTTACTGAGCTGATCTCAAAGCTCAAAGTAACTATTAAGGGGCCATCGAATGCCTAAATGATGAGGTGCATTTTAATTAGTTTTTTTTTAAAGTAATTATAAAATGTCTGGGTATGATGCATTTAAACTTTACCACTTAGCATACAATAAAGTTTCCTCACCCCAGCCCAGCCAATGACAGTCTCATATTTATCCTTCCAGAAGTTTTCTGTATATTGCTTTTTGATACAGAAAAGGGATCATTGGATAGAAGATGCTCTGCATCTTCTCTTTATTTTTTATTTTAACTTAATCTTAGAGATTATGTACTAACAGCATGTATAGAATTACTACAATCTTTGTTTTAAAATGAAAAATTATTAGGGGCTTCCCTGGTGGCGCAGTGGTTAAGAATCCGCCTGCCAATACAGGGGACACGGGTTCGTGCCCCGGTCTGGGAAGATCCCACATGCCGCAGAGCAGCTAGGCCCGTGAGCCACAACTACTGAGCCTGCGTGTCTGGAGCCTGTGCTCCGCAGTGGGAGAGGCCGCAACAGTGAGAGGCCCGCGCACCGCGATGAAGAGTGGCCCCCACTCGCCGCAACTGGAGAAAGCCCTCGTGCAGAAACGAAGACCCAACACAGCCAAAAATAAATATAATAAATAAATAATTGTTAAATGAATATTCCAGAGTTTATTTAACAAGGTGTCTTGTTGATTGTTTCAGGGTGTTTTTTTTGTTTTTGTTTTTTCCCGTAAATATATGCTGTGTCAGAACCTCCTGCATACACATCTGCAGATGCCTGTGGGGATTTATCTATAGGATCCATGACTGAGGTAGCAGTGACGGGCCCAAGGCTTTACAACATTAAATTTACATGAACATTGCCAACCATACTTTCTGTTCCAAGGATAAGGGGATTGTGAGTAGATGAGGTGGAGTTATGTTTATTTTAGTCGGGGTGTTTTCTGAAATAATTCGAGGGGGCTTAAAATAAGGCACAGCACACAGCAACAGCACCTGGTATTGTAAACAGTTTTCGGAGGAAGCTCCTCCAAGCTCAGGAGGTCCACCTTGGACCTGAGGACCCGAGCAGGGGGCAGGACACACGGAGGTACCGAGTACAGACTGGAGGTGACCCTCCACCCTTGTGTACAGCCCAGCGCCGGACAGCCCTGCCTGGACGCTCCCTCAGGCCCGGAGTCCTTCTTCCAGGAGAGGATATTGTCAGGGTCCGCGGGCGACGGGTGGGGCTAGCGAGGCCGGTTCCCGGCGACCGCCTCCCCTCACCCCAATTCGGGGAGGCTTCCTCCAGGGTCAAATACGGATACAACGTTGCCAGCCGAGGACCAACTGTAAAGAAGTCAAAGGGCGCTTTACTTGGGTCTGAAACACGACCTCGCGCGGACCAGCGGCTCCCAGGACATTCCCCACGGCGACCCCCGCGCCCACGCTCCCCGCCCCACGGCGGTAACCGTGGCCTGGGGGGAGTCTCATGCCTGGAAACACCCCTAGAGCGCGCAGCGGGGCCCCTGGGGAGATGGGGGCAGTCCAGGAGGTCCGCACTGTCCGTGGTGCTGCCTGCCCCCCACCCC
>NW_006779129.1:2256150-2256578 GCF_000442215.2 Lipotes vexillifer | reverse complement strand
CCTCGCTGTCCCGCCCCCCAAGTGTCCCGCCGGCCCCAAGCCCTCCGAGTGCTCCAGCCGCGTCCGTTACTGGACACGGGCCCGTCCCTTCGCAGCCGGCGCCCCGCCAGGCCGCCCACCCCGGTGTCCCCCTGTCTCCCCACGTGTCTCATGTTTCCGCCGCTGTCCCCCTGTACCTCCCTGTCCCCTTGGCTTATCCCCCCTTGTGTCCCCCCCGACCCGTATTCCCTCCCCACTGTTCCCCTGTACTCCCGCGTCCCCGGCATGTCTCCCCGCTGTGTCCCCCCCGCACGTCCCGTGTCCCCTCCCCGCGTGTCCCCGCCGCCCCGCGCGCCGGCGGAACTGTGGGATCGCCGCGCACAGGAAGTGGCGGGGGGGGGCGGGCGGGGGGGGGGGGGGGGGGGGCGGGGGGGGGGGGGGGGGGGGGG
>NW_006779129.1:2249241-2256083 GCF_000442215.2 Lipotes vexillifer | reverse complement strand
CCCAGGGCCGGGGCGCAGCGGCCGGAACGGCCCGGAGGCGACGCCGGGGCCGAGCGCGCGACGAGCAGGTGGCGGCGGCTGCAGGTGAGCGGCGCTGCCCCCAGGTCGGCCCCCCGCCCGGCCCGCCGCCCGAGGTCGGGGCTGCCTCCACCGTCGCCCCAGGTCGCCCCCGACCCGGGCCCCGCGCCGCAGTGGGCCGGCTGCGCTCCGCCCGGCGCGGGGCCTGCGGGAGGACCGGGACTGGGGCCCGCGGGCCCCGGGTCCCCTCCCGGCCTCCCCGGGGCCTCGTCCGGCCAGGCCCAGGCCCCGTCCCCCTCCCCGTCCCCGCAGGCCCGCCTGCGGCGCTGCAGCCGGGCGCGCCGGTCAGGGCTGGCGCGCGGCCAGGGCCAGGGCACCCCAGGAGGGGCGGGCGACCCGGCTGGGCGAGGGCACGACACCCCCGCCCCTCTCCCCGCGGTGTTTCTCGGGCCCCTCTGCTCCCCGCGGACGCGACGTTCCCCCTCCCCCCTCCCCCCGGTTTCTGGGCGCTGGGGCCCCGGGACCCGAGCGCTCCCCCGACCCTGCGCTCTATCTACGGCCAGGGGTTAGTTTCACTTTTTGCCCGGCCAGGAGGGAGGGCTGCAGGTGGGAATGCGCAGCAGTGGTGGGTGCTGAGTGTTCAGATTTGACTTTGGCTCTTGGACCAAAAGCCGTCTGTGAATTTCCACGGTTCCAGTCAGGTGATGGGGTCGGTCAGTAATCCAAGAGCCATTTGGGAGGAAAACCACCGCCACCCCAGGGCCGCCCAGAGCACCCAGGTCGGTTGATCCTGCCCGAGGGTCTCAGGAAGGGAGGCTGTGACTAGCAGTTGGAGCTACCTTGAAAGTATTGTGCTGGTTCCTCTCTTTCTTCCAACTTTTTTTTTTTTTTTGCTCTGTTGGGTCTTCGTTGCGGTGCACGGCCTTCTCACTGAGGTGGCTTCTCTTGTTGCAGAGCACCGTCTCTAGGTGCGGGCTTCAGTAGTTGTGGCACGCGGGCTCAGTAGTTGTGGCTCACGGGCTCTAGAGTGCAGGCTCAGTAGTTGTGGTGCTCGGGCTTGGTTGCTCTGTGGCGTGTGGGATCTTCCTGGACCAGGGCTCGAACCCATGTCCCCTGCATTGGCAGGGGGATTCTTAACCACTGTGTCACCAGGGAAACCCCACACCCCAGACTTTTTTTTAAAGCACACTATATACAGTCTCCTCTAAGAGAATACTAGAGCAGTTAGGTTCCTTTTCGTAGGAAATAGGATCTCATGAGAAGGAAAAATGAGGTGGGCCGTTGGCCTTGAGATAGACTGGAATGAGAACTGCCACGCATATTAAGGGTGGAAACCACCCAGAGATCCCAAAACCCAAGCAGTGTGTGGTGGCCTGGCGATGGCTGTGTGCTGAGGGGCCCAGTGATGATGGACTAAGCCGGGGGGGGGGGATGCCCTACGTGTTCTAAATTACAGCTCTGCAGGCTGACTGTACTCATTTAGGGACTGCTAATCAACGTTTTCTCCGTTTAAAAGCTTCATAAGGGATCTCAGTGAGATTCTGAACATTCTCTAATTTGATTATTTCCTTACTGCTTTCCCTCCCCCTTCTTTGGATTATCCTGACTCCACCCTCTCCCTCAAAGTTGCAGAGTTGGCCTGTTACAACTCACTTCTGTATCCCTTTCTCAGCCACTCTGAGGGAATCTTCCTGATTACATTGTTTAAAAAAAGGTGCTACATGTGATTGACATTCACACACACACGTGATTGACATTCAGAGTGCCCACACGCGTGGCTGAGGGTCAGCATGCACAGGGCCTCCTCTGGGCCTTGGAGGAGGCGCAGGCCTTGATGTTCTGAACCACACTTCACGGGCACGCAGACTGGCTGTGTTGGCCGGAGCATGCTGTTCACCCCACCTGCGTGGGGCCTGCGGGGGCATGTCTGCCAAGAGGGCTGAGGCCGAGCAGTAGCCTGGAGAAGGTGCGGGAGCAGAGGGTTAAAGTCCCTGTCGTAGGAGGTGAAGGGAGGTGCAGGAGGGACACTTGCATTGCCAGGGTGTGGACTCCAGAAGCCGCCTCCTGGGAGGCAGGGCCGGCAGGCTGATGTTGCATGTGCCTGTCCCACGTCTAGGTGCCAGGGCCAGGTAAGCACACTGAAAGCAGTTGTTTATTTTGGAAGTTAGAAAAAGTGCATCCACCGAAGTGATCTGGGCTGTCCATTTTTACTCCAGTGTCCCACGTTAACTAGCGTGGGTCCTGATACACAGGGTTAGCCCTTTATATGTGACACCTCTGATGGCACTTCCACCTTGGAAAAGAGTGGTCTGAGAAAACCCAGAGGTTTGGTTACCCCCCGAAGATTGGGTCACAAATCAGCGTGGCCAGAATTTAAACTAAGATCCATGGACTCCCACCTTCTCAGCCCCATCTGTCTGCTAGAAGTCTGGAAACACTTTTATCTCTGGTCAAATCAGAGGCAGGAGGGAAATGTTGAAATCAATATAAACAAGGAAAATGAGAAACAGAAATTGTGTTTGAGAAGAGCCAATTTACTGGGTTTTCCGGGGCGGGGTGGAGGGGAGGGTGTGGTCAATGCTTCCAATCGCATTGGACCCCCAAAACACACATCTTCCCCTGGCTTTCAGCCTGACCTAGCGTGGGAGACACGAGAGGGGGCTTCAGTGGAGATTAGTGGCGGCCCCTCGCTGTTAGCAGTTAGCCCCTGACCCCATCAAAGTCCACCTGGGCCAGAAGCAGTGGCTTCTGCTTCCATCTTTTTCTTCCCTCTCTTGGGCCTCATCAGAAACTCTAATAATTTTACTGTTACAAGTTGTGGCGGATTGATATTTATAGAGCAAAGCATTGGATACAATTGGCTACATTTGCCTGTTCCTTTCTTAATGATTTGACTATATGACATAAGATCTTTAGTTACTCAGTCTTCTCATTGAGAAATGTATGTTACAGTCAGATTGGACTGAATTTTGTAAAACAATTGCTTGGAAATTTCATGGATTTTACTTTTGGTTAACCAAGGAATGCTTGAGGTTTTAAATGAGTTGATTCACATTGTAAAGCGAAATGACTCTGACTTAATCTGTTGTTTCTAAAACCACTTCGTAATAATCTTAAACTAATCCTAAATTACTGATTACAAAATGCTGGATTTTAGGCAAACACATGAGTGGTCCAGCCTGGGACAGTCTCTCATTTAGTTATTGAGAAGAATTCACCATGTCCTGTTTATCTTTGTGGAGCAAAGTGCTAGAAACCGAAACACGGATCATCTGGGGGCGGCATCTGTGTTTCTCTTTGGAGGCAGAGGAGCAGATGCCCGGGGAAAGTTGGCCCAAGTTCCTACTGCAGGGCTGGAGCCTTTCGCCCTGGACGCTGTGCTTTAATTCGCCATGTCTTTCCGCAGGTGCAGCCAGAAGGTCACAGATACGATACATTTTAAACATTAGTGTTGAAAGAAACTGTATCCTTCAGTATGTGACAGGCAGACGTCTTCTTCCAGGCAGGAGCGCTTCGCGTCACGCAGGACTAAAAACCGAAGCTGAAGCTGGGTGCTCCTGGTGGGAGCTGCCTGCCAGCAGCCGAGAGGCCTGTCCTCAGGTGGCCCCAGGAGGCCATGCATCATTGATGTGGCTCTTCTCAGTTCCCTCTGAAAGTGGGTGGGGAATGAAAGCAGCCATAAGAAGGATGGTAGTGAGTTCTACCCTGAGCAGCAGTGAGGAACACCTTTATCTGATCTGCTCTCACGCGGCCTGTGAGCCCCGCTGGCTGCATCCCTGGGGGCGGGCGTGGGGTGGGGGACTGAATTCCAGAGCTCCAGCAACGGGGGTTCTTTTTCTCTTCATCACTCGGTTTGCTGACCTGAAAACTTTATAAGTATATGCTGATGTTCAGTGTGTCCCTGCTTTGCGTCTAGTCTGATGACAACAGCTCCAATTATTGCATCTCCATGAGGCATCTTATGGGCTCATTATGTTGTTTCTGTGAGGACAGGGTATTGCCCCATTACACAGTTGGAGGAGCTGGGTGGGAGAGCTTGGCCACAGTCCCTCGGCTGGCAAGTGGTGCATCTAGATTTCCGACAAGGTCTCATTGAGTCCAAACCAACGCGGTGCTCAGAAAACTCAATCTATGAAAATCTGCATTTTTGAAGCAGAAACTCAGTGACTGGCTTCACAGAAGTATTCATTTAAAAAAACCTTTTCGCTTGTAGGAGGCGAGACTTGGTGGACTGGGGCCCGGAAACCCCCATTGAAGATGATAGAAACAGGTACACGCTAGAAATGATGTTGCCTCTGGGGAAGAAAGAAATTCCATTTATGCAGATTCATCTGTGCTCAGCTTTTCATTTTCCGCTCAGTAGCAGTAAAGTGAAGAGCTGCCTATTGACTCTTAACACAAAGAATGTGCTGATGATTGGGTTATGCTTCTCATACATTGATTTCTAATTAGACCACCGTCCCAGGCTAATTGGAGTGATTGATTGAATGAATGAATGAAGATACACATCATCCTTATGTTCAGAGAGAAATTAATCAATTGGTATACCTTCCAAAATATGGCTTGCTAGGAGTGATTTTTGCCAAAATAAGACAAGTCAGATTGTTAGATGAAGCCGTCACCTGTTTGGGTTCCGCGTGAGGAGGATGCCAAGATGGGACGTGCAGGAGGTTCGGGGTGGGGGGCACGCTGTGGGGGCTGAAGGGAGGGGCTGGAGGGGGTGATCCAACCCCTGAGTGAGGGGACAGGGAGCGGGGAGGTCTGGGAGGATGTGGCTCTGAGAAAGCCAGCCTGGGGTCCTCGGGCCCCGCCCTTCGGGCAGCCAGGTACGGCAGGCACCCCCCAACCCCCGGCAGCAGGTTCTCTCCTGAGGGGAGTCTGAGTGTCAAAGCACCCTGACAGCCTCAGAGACAAAGTTTAGTGACTTGGAATCCACAAAAGTAGAAATAAATAATCGCAACAGTAAAAATAATCCCAAACCGTGAATAGTCCCTTGGCCCCCGGCAGTGTTTTGGTTTAGTTTTAGGAAAAGCCCTGCAGTCTGGCAGGTCCCCTTGAGCTGTTATTTGGGCTCCTTTGCTATAACTAGTGGTGAGCTGGTACACAAAAGTGAGTGTCCAGCGATGAAAGGAAGCAGAGTGCTTCTAGACGGGGGACAGAGGTCAGAGCACACGCGTGTTAGCGCGACAGCTCTTTTCAGCTTCCTAAATCGAGGCACTAACTACCGTAACTTCAGTTCTAGAACATTTGTTAGAAAATGCTTTGGTGGCCTGCGGTCCAGTTCTAGCTCCAAGGCAACAGGGTGTTTTCCTGGGGTCCCAACTGCTTTGTACCTGGCACTTCTTTAAATTTTAATGAGTTATTGGGTATAAATGTTTCTACTACTTTGGTAAACAAAGCTATATGTGATAGCTGTAGACACAGATCTAATAAGTGCCAGGCAGGGGTGGCCGTCCCGATGAGTGATGACTGTACGTCTCTTCTCTCGGGTGTGCCTTGCCTGACCCCCAGCCTCTGACCCCTCTGACCCCCAGCCTCGGACCCCTAGCAGACATGCCAGGCAGGTACAGGACCAAAGTCACTAGCTCTTCGACCTGCTGAGACAAGACACAAATCTAGATCTTTCTATGCAATTATTTATTTTTAACAAGCTGCAGGCAAACGGAAAAATGTTCCTGCCTGAATTTAGCCCCTGGGCCACTATTTTTACAACCTCTGGGCGACAATATTTGTTTACTTTTCAAAATAAAGTAAGTGAGCCAATTAAATGAGGACTAAATGGGCCTTTCAAAATGCATGCAAGAGAAGCAAAACAAGAATAATAGAAACCCAAGACTTTCTGTACAGATGAAAACCAAAAGAATTGTCTTTCTTATCTCAGCCATGGCTGCTGGAAACAGGATGGGGTTACGTGATGCTGGGTAGAGGAAAAGAGAAGATGGTGCCCAGAGAGGTGCCAGTCTGGGAACAGAGGAACTCCGTGTGTCTCCGAGTGCGTGCAGGAAGCCCTCCTGAGGTCCATGTAAAGTTGTAGTAATGTTTACAAAATGTATCGGGACTTTTACCAGAAGGCACTCCTCATCCTGCTCTGTTTTGATGGCATGTTCTGTGTCCACGCCTCTTGTTACACGTGTAGAATGGGACCACTGGGCGGGGAAGTCCAGGCAGGTTAAAATTTACACAGTGATATTCACACTGGGCTGTTTCCCAGAGTGATGGGAAAGAGACTAAGGGTGTAAGTGGACCCACATACTCCATAGCACGTGGTGTTGTCATTAATTTCTGCAAATAGATTGGATGCAAAATGTTCCTGTCTGATTGTGGCCTGATTTGTGTTTCCTGGTAGATGGAGTTGATACTCTCCTTATATTTACTGGTAGACGTGTTTCCTCCCCTGTGAATTCCTTCACCCATTTTCCTGTTAGGTGATAACTTTCTCGTGCGTATTCCTTACATATAATTCTATATGATGTATTTCCTTATGTATTCAGGATAGTGATCCTTTGTTGTCATGTGTTCATTAGGTACCTTTCCTAGCCGTGTCTTGTCTTTTTACTTTATTTTGATGAACAGAAATTCTTAATTTAATGTGGAGTTTATCCATCTTTTCTTTTGTGGCCTTTCGAGTGTCACTGAGAAGTCTTGCCCAGCCCTGGGGTCACTCGTGTGTTCTCCTGTGTTTTCTCATAGAAGTTGTAACGTTTGCTTTCCACGCTGAAGCCCTTAGTCCCTCAGGAGTGGACTCTGTGGTGACGAGTAGGGAGCTCTGTCCCCATGTGGAGAACAGTTGTCCTGACACCAGCCTCATCCGGTCAGCCCTCTTT
>NW_006779129.1:2244796-2249156 GCF_000442215.2 Lipotes vexillifer | reverse complement strand
GCCCTCTTTCCCTGCTGACCTGTTGCGCCACTGCGGCCGCGTGTCCAGTCCCCTTGGTTGGCTTTTCTGTCCTGCCGGTCCATGTGCCTGCGTGAGTGGCACCTGCCCCCGTTGCTGTCTGGACATCCTCCCCTCTATGCCCCATGCCACCTAGGTTCTCTAGAGCGCCTGGCTATTCGTGCTCTTTGTTTCTCTGTGTTAAAATCAGCTTGTCAAGTTTCATGAAAATCTTTGTCAGGATTTATATAGAAATTGCACCAATTCCATAGATCAGTTGAGGGGAATTTCTATTTTATGGTACTAAGACTACCTGCTGTAAATGTGGTGTGTCTCAACTAATGTAGATCTTCTTAAATGGCTTTTAATAAGGCCCTGTATATACTATAAGTATACTGTCTTAGACTCTGTGGTTAAATTTATTCCCAGGTGTCCTTATTATTTTTGTTACTTTCCTAAGTGGTATTTTTAAATTTTATTTTTTTATTTAAAAAAATGTCTAACTCTTGTTGGTGTTGAAAAGAAATGCAGTTGATTTTGGATATTGATTTTATATCTGGTCACCTTGCCAATCTCTATTTCTTATAATTTACCTGTAGATTTCAGGGATTTTCTGCGTAGACAGGGAATGGTGATGGCTTCATTTCTTCCTTATGCCTTAATACTTTTCCATCCTGTTTCACTGCCTGGGCCAGCCAGCGCTGTCAGGACCGTATCGAACGGAGGTGCGATGGGGCGTTGCTGTCCTATTTCCTGATTTTCAGGAAATGCTGCTCAGTTTTCCCGTTTGGTGTTGGTACAAACACGGAGGCTGCTTAGTTCAGAATCTTCCTGTGGCTCCTCCTGGGAACAAAGGAGCAAACAGACGGAAGGAAATAAGAGGAGAAGAGATTCAAGACTTACCTTCACGGGTCATCAGGGAGACGCAAAAATAAAAGCACAGTGAGATGCCGGCCTGCTGCACCTGGGGAGCCAAAATGTAGAGAGAGTGCCTGGGCCGGGTGTGGGCACAGACGTGAGTCAATGGAGCACAGGTGTGGGTGTGGACTGGTGGGCCATTTCTGCACAGGGGGCTTTCACCTCTAGACGCACCTGGCACGTGGTCCCCGGCACGTCTGGGCGCCCCCAGTATGGGCAAGGTGTCCCCAGCGGCACTGCTTACTAATGGCCCCGGGGCCACTGCTGGGGGAGAGGCGGGGGTTAGCGCTAATGTAAGGCATGGCGGGCGGTAAGAACGCCTCTTCAAATTTCTTGTATTGAAGTGACGACGTACTGGGAGGAGACTCAAGACTTCATATAAGGGGTGGGAGGGTGCAGCGGGGAGGGGCCACAGTGTGTTACTCATCTCCTTGGATCATGTTTAGCTGTTTACAGTAATGAAATTATAAAAAAAAAAGAGAGAGAGAGAGAGAGAGAGAATGCTTATTTTTCTTTAGATGCCCCCTTTCCGGTTAAGAAAGTTGTCTTGTTTATACAAATGTTTGCCTGAAAATGCTTTATCAGAGACTTTTTCTGCATGTATTAAGCTGATTGTATAAGATTTTCTCCTTTGATAGGTTGATTTGGTGAAGAACATGAGTAGCTTTTCTGGAAATGTCCCATCTCGGCCACGATATATTATTTTGTATTGCATTACCATGTTTGGTTTGTTAATATTTTGTTTAGAATTTGTTGCACCTTTGTTCGGAAGTGCGCGTGGCTTGTAATTGTCCTTTATTATACTGTCACCGTCTTGTCTGGGTTTGATGCTGGCTTATACTGGTTTCATCATATGAGTGGACAGTATTGCCTCCTTTTCTGTGGTATAAAAGAGCTTATGTGAGACTGAGGTTATGCGTTTCTTACATAATTTCTTGGTCTGGGCCTGACTCTCGTGCAGACGGATTTTTACATCCTGGTCGATTACTTTAATAGTACAGATCTGTTCAGCTTTTCCAGCCATTTAAAAATAAGATTTGGTATTATTTTCTAGGGAGTGATCTGCATTAGTTATCTGTTGCTATATAACAAATGACCCCAACATTTACTGGCTGTCAACAGCACTTACCATCTCACCGTTTCTGTGGTCCGGGAATCCAGGCTCAGCTTAGCTGGGTCCTCAGGCCCGGGGTCCTTCACAGGCGGTGACCAAGGTGTCACCTGGGGCTGCAGCCTTATCTGAAGGTGCCACGGGGCAAGGATCCCTCTTCAAGTTCATTCATGTTTCTGTCAGGATTCAGGTCCTTGCCTGTTGTTCTGAGGGCTCCCCAACCTGGCAACTTGTCCTTCAGAGTGAGAGTGAGAGGGGGAGAGGGAGGGAGAGAGCACCAGCTAGACGCAGTCTCAGTGTTGTAAACCACATCTCAGATGCCACCTTCCACTACTTTTCTTGTCCACTCTTTGTTGGAAGCCAGTCACTAGGTCCAGCCCACCCTCAAGAGTGCGGGTTACACAAGGGTGTGAACCATGGGGGTCATCTTAGACCTGTCTACCCCAGTGTCTGTGTCAGTTACGTTGTCAGTTTCTTGGTACAAAAGTCATAATATTTTCTTAATTTTTAAATCTCTACTGTATCTGACATTAAGCTCCCCCTTTCATTCCTAAAATGTTTTTGCTTTTCTTTTTTCTTGATTCATCTTAGCAGAGGCTTCTCTGTCTCATTGCCATTCGCAAAGAGCCGACTTCCAGTTTTATACATCTTGTCCAACACATCTTTGGTTCCCGTGTCTTTAATTTATCCTTTCGTTGTAATCGTATCTTTCTACACTCCCTGGGTTTTTTTTTTTTTTTTTTTGTTTCTTTCCTGGTGTTCCCTTTACAGGTTATTGAGTTGAAAGCTTAACTTCTTTTTTTATTTTTTCTAAGCATAGTTTCTTAATTTTCAGACTTTATTTCTGTCATAAGCATTTGAGGCTATAACCTTCCTTCCCGGTTCTGCTGTCCTGTGTCCTGTATATTTTGGTGTGCAGTAATGTCATTGCTCAGTATTAGAGTTTTTGAGCATTTAAAAATCCTTTATTATTCTTCCATGACCCATGAGTGATACAGAGGTACTTTTATTTTCTAAATGCACTGCGATTTTAGGTTATATATTTACTATTGACTTCACCTCAGAAGCCTTGTGGGCAGAGGATATGGTCTGTGTGGCACTGACTGGCATTCTCTGAGACGTGGATTACACCCTGTCACCTCCTCCTGGCTCAGGGTCCCGCTGTCAGTTCCGCTGTCCTTCCTGCATCAGTAATGTTTCCTCTCTGCTGTGTCTGTGGTCCCTTTTATATCCAGTATTCTTCAATTTTTTTTTTTTTTTTTTTTTGCGGTACGCGGCCTCTCACTGTCGTGGCCTCTCCCGTTGCGGAGCGCAGGCTCTGGACGCGCAGGCTCAGCGGCCATGGCTGACGGGCCTATCCGCTCTGCGGCATGTGGGGTCTTCGCGGACCGGGGCACGAACCCGTGTCCCCCGCATCGGCAGGCGGACTCTCAACCACTGCGCCCCAGTATTCTTCAATTTCATGGTGGCATCTCTGGAGTGGATTTCTTATTTTCCTGCCTTGGAGTCAATGTGCTTCCTGAGGATAAAGTTTTGTGTCTCTCAGTAATTCTGGAAAAATTTCAGCCATTCTTTTGTTGAATTTTGTTTCTACCTCATGCTTCACTTTCTCACACCATCTTCCAAAGCTCTTCAACTCTTGTTCATGTCTGTCTTTTAGTCTCTTTTTTTTTGCCACATTCTGGGTGATTTCCTCAGCTTTCCTTTCCAGTCTTCCAGCTCCATCTTCATCTCTGTCTGATCTGCTGCTTAACCTGCTCATTAAACTGCTCATTTCGGTGATTATAGTTTTCATTCTCGAACGTTCTCTGTGGTTCTTTCCAAACCATGCCTCTTCTCTTGCATGGTGTTCTTTTCTTTGCACATATTTCAATTTCCTTTTTTATCTCTAAGCATATTATTCTATATGCTGCAAAGAATAATTCCAAAGTAATAATAGCGCCCCAAATAATACCGAAGTCTAAATGTCTTGGGGGTTGAATTCCGCTGTTTGTTTTGCTGCCTCTCACTCCCTGAAGCTAGTTTCTCGTGTGCCTTGTAACTTGGACTGTGATCTTGTATTCAGGAGGACTTGGTCTGGAGAGTCCCTGGAGCACATCTCCCTGGACAGGTTCTGCCTTCAGAAGTTCCGCCTGCTTCTGCCAGGAGCCCAGGAGTGGGACTGATCTGGAACCATTATAGGTTAATTTTCTGGACTCATAAAAGGGAACTTCTGAAGACATCATTGACAAAGAAGGAAAGTGATCCCAAAACAAAACTCTGAGCTTGAAGAGATTGCTACGGTGAATCGATACAAATCCTGATGAATAAACAATAATGAAAGTTAAGGAATGC
>NW_006779129.1:2235910-2244777 GCF_000442215.2 Lipotes vexillifer | reverse complement strand
GGAATGCCGTAGGTTCGAGTATACCTAAGTGACTAAGCTAACTTGGGGTAAATTTTATCCTGGCCTACAACTGCCTGGTGGAAGACAATTGTGGTGTCCGGGGAGCTTAAAGCCGGGGGCCCCTCCCTCCCAGTGCACATCTTTACCAAGTGCTTTAACCAGTTTGGGACACAACTGCAAAACCTGTCTCAGATTTTGTCTTCAATGAACTTAACTTCCCGTCAACTTCTCTGTCATCCGTACAGCTGAGGTGGTGTCTGCTTTTTTAGAACTGGAGACTAAGCCACCATCCAAACAGTTTTCTTCAAATGACATTTTTGGTAGCTGGAAAACTACCATATGTGTGCAGTGTGCAGTATATGCCAGTAAAAGTGAAAGGGCGTGTTTTTTAAGATGGTTAATACATTTTAGCATGTCCGATTTCAAAACTGGAAAATAAATGTCGGGACTTCCCTGGTGGTCCAGTGGGTAAAACTCTGCGCTCCCAGTACAGGGGGCCTGGGTTCGATCCCTGGTTGGGGAACTGATCCCCGCATGGAGGCCGCAACCAGGGAGTCTGCATGCAGCAACTAAAGATCCCGTGTGCCGCAATGAAGATCCCGCGTGCCACAACTAAGACCCGGTACAGCCAAAATAAATAAAATAAATAAATAAATATTTTAAAAAAGGAAACTAAATGTGAAGGGAAAGACCATTAAGCATCTGGAATGATGTTATCTGGGGGGCTCTGCCTGAGGTCCTGTCTGCCAGGGGCCTCCCATCGCTCCTTGTTATTTTAATTACCTGCGAGGCCGTGACCCCAGCTCGCTGTCCTCTCAGCTCCGAGCCCTAAACCCCAGGCCCACAGGTTCCCCCGCAGGCCGTGCGTCCTCAGCCCAGGCGCCCCATCTCAGCAGGCCTCCCCTGTCCACCCACAGCTGTGAAACACCCCTACCCTCTCCCCATCTCCTGTGGTGAGGTCACCGCGCTGGCGTCCAAGCCAGGCCCCTGCCCCGCCGTGACCCCTTCCTCTGTGTCTCTCCCCCAAACCCCCACTGTCCCTCGTGGAACCTCACTGATTGCCGCCGAGACAGGCCACACACGGGCTGCTCCAGTGCCCCCAAAGGTCCCCAGGCCTCCAGTGGCGCTCCCACCAGATTCCTTCCCTAGGGCGCATCGAAGTTCTGTTTCGGTAGCCCCAGTACTGTCCCTGTCACTCCCGGGCTCCGGCCCCCGTGGTGACGCCCCACCGACGCTTCCTCCCCTTCCTGGTCCCGGCTTCTCCCCTGAGGCGCGAGGCACCTTGGACCTCTCACTTCACCAGGAGGCCTTCCCCATCCCGAGTCTGAGTCAGGACGCACACGCACGCACACCTGTGCTCACACGTGCACACACATATGCTCACATATACCCACACGTGGACCACGTCGTACAGGCTGTCTTTGCGGCCCACTTTCCTTGGTTCACGTCACACTGCTGACCTTTGCCATCTGCCCCTGTCCCTGGGTAACGACCGCGAGGGCCATGCTCCACTCCGTTGTGTGGACGGCGACGCCTGCAGCTGGCGGCACCAAAGCTGTTTCGGTTTCCCTGTCGGAAGTCCGGCGGACACCCTGCACAGCTCTTCCCTGGTCGGCTTCCTGAGGGCAAGTCCTCCGGGGATCGCTGAGCCAGGGTCCTCACGGCCAGAGACTTGCGACCCCTGTGGCCGACTTACCCCCAAAGAGACCACGCCTGTTTCCACTTACACCAGTAATACTTGACAGAATAACACCATTCTAGGTGCCTAATAGTTTTCTCATTTCCACTTTATTTTCCAGTTTTGAAATCCAACCTGCTAAGGCTCTGTCCCTGCGTTTCACTGTGCACTGTGGCAGTAGGCAGTAGCATAACCGACGCTGTCCCCTGTTTGTTAAGGCCCGCAGTGCAAATACATGGCAGGTGACTGGCCTGCCCCCGTGGGAGCTGCGGGACGGGCCCCGGGCTCGAGTGGCTCCCGGGAGGTGACTTCATGCCTCTCGGCGGTGGCCCTCTGCTCCTCATGGCTCCCCCAGGGGCTGGTGAGAATTAGAGAACATCACGTGTGAAGGTACTTTATAGAGCGGTGTCACACGTGAGGCACCGCACGCGTCTCGGAGCAGCGATGCCGTGCGTGGGGGTGAGTGGCGAGTCCCGGCAGGGCTGCCTGGGGACAACAGCACGTGGACGAGTGACCCGAGGCCATGAGCGCCTCAGGGAGGGCAGAGATGGACATGGCTGAGCTCTGCACAGACTCGTTCCCAAAACGGCCACCATGTCCTTAGGCAGCTGACAAGGGTCCTGGCTGCCTCTCGTCTGGTGCCCCTCAGGTACAGAGCAAGAGAATGGTGGGTTTTGTCCGTCCGCGTTGCTCTCCGTTTTTGCAGAAGCATGTGGCAGAGGCCTTAGGCTGCGTCCTGCTGTGTCCGGCGCGTTTCTGGAACACGGGAGAGGCCGCTGTCCACCAACCCGCGCCCAGACCAAGTGCTTGTCTAACATCGCAGAAGTGCTGGCTTTCTGTGCCAACTTGACATGTCCCTTGGTGCTGAATCACTTCATGGCTCAGCACATCTGAGCGGAGCTTCTTTTCCCTCTAAAGCATCCCTGAGGGTAGCAGGGATGCTGGCCGCCGAGCATCAGGGGCCACCTGCCCTCTGTGTGGCGGGAGCAGGCAGGGCACCTCGTCCGTCTGTCCCTGTGTGGCTCTGGGGTTGCTCCTCGGGGGTGCGAGGCTGTGTTTGTGAATCACTGGGAGAAAATCAAGCCGGGACTTTGCATGGAGTCTTGATTGTTTAATGCTGTGAGTTCAATTTCAGGCTTTTGGTGGAGTGGGCCTAAATGAGCCTGTCCCGCTTTGTCATCAGGGACTCTGATGGGCTCAGAGTGGATAAGCTCCCTTTCTCAGCAGTTTTCTTGCCATTTGTGTGTGTGTGTGTGTGTGTGTGTGTGTGTGTCACATACACACCTGTGGCCCTTTGAAAATAAATGTCAAAATGTGCAATCACATGTATGGTAGCACAGTTGTATTTAAAGCAATGACTTTTGCCAGTTATTCTTTTTATTCACACTCACATACATCCGCCAAAAACCGAAATTAGCACAGAGGTAGAGGGCGGAACCCGACCCTGGTGCACTGACATGCAGGGAGCAGGCGGTGGTGGCCTGGACGTTTCAGGTGAGCTTTATCAGGCATCGTGTCTAACTTGACACGTGTGACAAGTAGCAGTATGTTAGCTGTGCTCAATGAGAGATTTGTTCCAGGCTTGGGGTGTGTTTACAGGGTTGACCCTTCCAAACTGGGGGATGGGGGGATGGGGAGAGAGGCACAGAGACAGGACAGAGACAAAGAGAGACAGGGAAGGGGAGAGGGAGAGAGAACATGAATAAGAGAGAGGCTTCTTGTAAATAAGACTTTTTTAGGAAGAGAAGAAAATTGAGGAGGAAGTGAATTGCCAGGTGTTCGTGCTCTGTCAGGTATAGTGTACTTATTTCCAGAGAGGGATTGGTTTCGTCTTCTCCTTCCAAATTTTATAGAAGGAAAAGAAAATTGGAAATACTTAATAATTTTGTCGTAATTGTTATTTGTAACTTGTTGATTATATTGTACTTCCAGGAATGGGTTAGCTTCTTTTTTTTCAAATTAAGAAATGCTTTAGTATATGAAACACATAGAATACTGAAGCCCCTGTACCTACCGTCCAGTGGAGGAATTAACCATTGCGGATACATGGGAAGCCCAAGAGTTGGTGGAACTAAAAATTTCTAAAATTCTTAACACGTAAGCAGAAAAGGGAACAAGAGGCAAATAACAGCAAGTATGTTGTGTCTGAGCCTGTGAGGCCATGAGCCACAGAGCCACACCTGAGATGTGGCTGGTCTGGATTGAGATGTGCTGTTAGGGACGAATGCACACTAGGTTCACAGACTTAGTGTGAAAAAAAAAGGTAAACTATCTCACTGATTCTTTTAGATTGAATAGACATCAAAATGATAATATTTTGGATATATTGGGTTAAATAAAGGTATTATTAAATTATTTTTGCCTATTTCTCTTTTTTATTGAAGTCTAGTTGATTTACAATATTGTGTTAGTTTCAAGTGTACAGCAAAGTCATTCCATTTTTTATGTGTATGTATACACACACACACACACAAACACACACACACATACTTTTCTCAGATTCTTTTCCATTATAGGTAATTACAAGATATTGAGTATAGTCCCTTGTGCTGTACAGTAGGTCCTTGTTAGTTATCTATTATATATATAGTAGTGTGTATCTGTTAATCCCAAACTCCTAATTTATCTCTCCCCCTCTTTCCCCTTGGTAACCATAAGTTTGTTTTCTATGTCTGTGGGTCTATTTCTTTTTCTTTTCTTTTTTTTTTTTTTAGCAGTACACGGGCCTCTCACTGTTGTGGCCTCTCCCGTTGTGGAGCACAGGCTCCGGACGCACAGGCTCAGCAGCCATGGCTCACGGGCCCAGCCGCTCCACGGCCTGTGGGATCTTCCCGGACTGGGGCACGAACCCGTGTCCCCTGCATCGGCAGGCGAACTCTCAGCCACTGCGCCACCAGGGAAGCCCCTGTGGGTCTATTTCTGTTTTGTGTATGAGTTCATTTGTATCACATTTTAGAGTCCACATATAAGTGGTATCATATGATATTTGCCTTTCTCTGTCTGACTTACTTCACTTAGTATGACAATCTCTAGGTCCATCCATGTTGCTGCAAATGGCATTATTTCATTCGTTTTTATGGCTGAGTAATATTCCATTGTGTGTGTGTGTGTGTATGCAAGTATATTTCAATATACACATATATATATATATCAATACTATATATATTCTTAAACCAATCGTCTGTTGATGGACACTTGGGTTGTTTCCATGTCTCGTTTGCCTGTTTCTTTTTCCTTTTTAATGCGGCCCCTAGGAGATTTAAAATTGCATTTTGGCCCCTGTCATGTTTCCCATGGATGTGCTAGTTGTGGTTCTGAGTGGCCTCATAAGGGTGGAGCTGTATGACCTGGGCGGGTCCTTCATCTTTGGGCCCCGCGTCCCAGGAGTCACGGGAGGTTTGTCTAGTGTGTAAGTCTCTACCCTGCGGGACCCCGTGCCTCTGGCCAAGTGCACTTAATACACGTGAAATGCTCAGAACAGAGTCTGGCAAATACTAACCACCAAGTGTGTCTCATATTATTATTAATAGAATATTTGGTAAGATCTTCTTTGCTGTATAGACATGGATTTCATAGATCCGTCCACACCCAGAATTTCGAAAGGATGGGTGTTCCAATCCGGAAATGCCTGGGCGGGTCAGAACCCCGGCCCTGGTGGCTGTCGCGTGGTAGGGGGACAGGCAGAGGACGCCCCCAGGCGTGTCTCCCGGGGAGGTGGTTGCTTTCCTGGACCGGTCAGCATGTGCAACAACCAGGTCGTGGTGTTTGCTCCAAGTGGGGTCGGGCCGTGAACTCTGTGGGCAGGAGTTCGGGGAGACACGCCCCCCAAAACCAGCAACAGGCACCGACCCCAGTAATGCAATCGCTGCACAGCGAGCGGGAAGGCCCGGGGGGGACCCGCCAGCCCGAGAGCCCCTCGGCGCGGCCCAGCCCCACCCTCGTCTGTCCTCGGGGCCCTCGGGCTGGAGCCCGGCCTCGCTCTATCTTTGCTGTGCGGCCCACGAGGGCCCCGCGGAGGCAGTAGAGCCGGAGGGGCAGCGCCTGCCTCTGTCGCGGGAGATTGTGCGGGGACGCACGGGGCTCCTCGTCCGCTCCTGCTGGGGATTCTGGGCGGCGCCGGTGCTCAGGGCTCCCAGGGTCTCCGGGAGGGACGCGCCCGGGGCGCGGTGGCCGTGGCTCTGGGCTCCTCGGGCCGCTGTAACCCCGCTGGGAGGGCCAAGGCCATCAGCCCCGGAGCAGCTGCCCCTGCCGCTCAGCCGCCGGCCCTTGAGGGTCTGCCGTGGTCCTGCGCGCAGCCTCTGAGGGGCACGCGGCCCTGGGGACCTTCTCTCTGCCGTGGGCGTGGTGTCTGTCTCCTGAGACACCCTTGGCCCAGCTGGGCTCCGCTGTCACCAGGCACGTGCTACCCTGTCCCTGACAGCCCAGAATAGTCCCCGCGCTGGGGGGCCCCTCCCCCTCCCCTCTTCTCCCAGCCCACTCTTCCCCTCCCCCCTCCGGCCGTCGGTGTCCTGAAGCCTTTGACTGTGAGCCGGCGATGGGGGTAGTACCTTTCGCAGCACATAAGCTTTAGTGGCCAGCTCATCGCTGGAAACGTGTCCAACGCGTACCTCGCCTTTGTGTACCTGCTACTCATTCTTCCGTATGTTCTGCGGCTTCTCAGTGGAGCGCGATGGTCTCCGCAGCTGAGCGACCGGCAGCCCGTCCCGCCCCTCGCTGGCCTGCGTGCGCCGTGCGGGCTCCTTGGGCCTGGACGGGGCGCGCGGGCGGGCATGGCCGGGGCTGCGCTCTGGGGCAGCTGAGGGTTGACCCGGAGCGCGGGCCTGGCCTGGGTCGGCATCGGCCGCTCATTGTACATTTTGACTCTCTGTCTCTGCCCTCCCTTCTCCCCCGTTACCCTTAATAATCAGCTAACAGTGATGCTCTGTGTTTTCTTCGGAAGCATGACCTTCACCCCCAGAGACCTTGTTGGAATGGAAGCACTCGTCTTACTGAAGAGGAGGGGTTTGCTCCAGCCAGGGAGCGGGCGTGGCAGTGGGACTGGGGTCTGGACAGTGTCCCCTGGCCCCACAGGTGGCGTGGGGCTCGGGCCCGAAGGGGAGCCCCGGGTGTCCGGACACCCTGTTCGTGCACAGCTTGCTCTCAGTCTCCACCGCGGCGAGAGGAGATATCCAAAGCTCACACTTGGTTCTTGAGTCACCAACTTTCAGTTAAATGTCTTCTCCACTCGTGATGGCAGGTTTCTAACACAAGCCGATTTGAGGGAGACGTTGTCATCCTGTCCTGTGGGTCGAGGGCCCAGGCTCCAGCCGGGCAGGCCCAGGGGTGCCGGGCGTCTGCGAGGGTGGTGGTCCCCAGGTGAGGGGCGCAGGCAAGGGCCTAGGTTTCCAGGGTCCTGGGGGCGGCTTGTCACTTCGGCTTCAGGTTTTTAAAGTTAGCCTGTTCTTTGGGTTTTCTGTATCTTTTGGGTCAGTTGCTCTTCCTAAGAATTTGTCCTGTTAGCTCTGTTTTCAAGTTGATTGCTCCAAAGCTGCTCGGAATTCCCTCTGAAAAATTTCCGCAGCGTTTGTTTATACCTCCTCCTCCCTGCTCCTGATGTGGTCCATGCCATGTCTCTCTTTATCTTGATTCTCTTGCCAGAACTCTGCCACTTGTGCTGATCCGTTCAAAAAACCACCTTTGTGGTTTTCTGTATGCTTTTTATTCCATTAATTTCTACTTTCTAAGTTATGTCCTTCCTTCCTTTTGATTTACTTCCTGTTTTTCTAACTTACGTTTTAGGTCATTTGTTTTCAGCCTTCTGAAATTTTCTACCACACACTGAAGTATAAGCTTTGATCCCTTTAAGAACTTTTAGCTGCAGCCTATAAGTTGTGATATGACACATTTTTGTTACTCTTCCATTCAATAGATTTTTCCAGTATCTAATTGATTTATTTTTTGATTGTTGATAACTGTTTGTTGTTTTTTTTTTCCTTGCGTTATGCGGGCCTCTCACTGTTGTGGCCTCTCCCATTTGCGGAGCACAGGCTCCGGACGCGCAGGCTCAGCGGCCATGGCTCACGGGCCCAGCCGCTCCGCGGCATGTGGGATCTTCCCGAAACGGGGCACGAACCCGCGTCTCCTGCATCGGCAGGCGGACTCTCAAGCACTGCGCCACCAGGGAAGCCCATTGTTGATAACTGTTTTGAATTTCTAAGCATATGAGAATTTTTCCAAATATCTTTTTGTTGCCTTTTTTTTTTTTTTTTTTTTGCATCAGTGCATTTTGGTCAAAGAATATACTCTGATACCGATGCCTGTCTTCTGAAATTTGTTAAGACTTGTTTTATGGCCCAGCATACGGTCAAATTTTGGAAATGCTCTGTGCATCTTTGAACAGACTGTGTTCTGCGGTTGGTGAGATTACTTTTGGTTGGTTCGTTATAATGCTGTTTAAACTGTCTGTGTTAGGCCTCGGCAAACTGTAGCACATGGGCCAAATCTGGCTCGCCACTTGCGTCTAGAAATAAATTCTTATGAGATCACATCCACACCCATTGGTTTATGTATTGTCTATGACTGTTTGCACTGTGACTTGGTTGAGTAGTTTCAGTAGAGACCGTTTGGCCTGAAAAATCTAAAATATTTACTATTTGGCCCCTTCCAGAGAACGTTTGCCAGCTCTCGTATCCTCGTTGACTTCTTGTATCTATCTGTTTTATCAAATACAGAGAGAGGTCCATTAGACTCCCTAGTTATCACTGTGTATTTGCCTGTTAATTCTTGCATTTCTATCAATTTTTAAATTGAATTTTTAAAAATTAATTAATTAATTAATTTTCGGGTGCGTTGGGTCTTCATTGCGGTGCGCGGGCTTCTCATTGCGGTGGCTTCTCTTTGTTGCGGAGCACGGGCTCCAGTAGTCATGGCTCGCGGGCTCTAGAGTGCAGGCTCAGTAGTTGTGGCGCACGCGCTTAGTTGCTCTGTGGCATGTGGAATCCCAGACCAGGGATTGAACCCGTGTCCTCTGCGTTGGCAGGCGGATTCTTAACTACTGCACCACCAAGGAAGTCCATCATTTCTATTAATTTTTGCTTTATATGTTTGGGGCTGTGTTATATTGACACCAATTTTAAAATTGTGGCATCTTTTTTATGAATGAAGTGTCTGTCATATGAAGTGATTGGCCATCTCTTCTAGTGTTTTTTTT
>NW_006779129.1:2235301-2235900 GCF_000442215.2 Lipotes vexillifer | reverse complement strand
TTTGCAGTACGCGGGCCTCTCACTGCTGCGGCCCCTCCCGCTGCGGAGCACAGGCTCCGGACGCGCAGGCTCAGCGGCCACGGCTCACGGGCCCAGCCGCTCCGCGGCACGTGGGATCTTCCCGGACCGGGGCACGAACCCACGTCCCCTGCATCGGCAGGCGGACACTCAACCACTGCGCCACCAGGGAAGCCCTCTTCTAGTGTTTTTTTGCCTGTAAGTCTGCTTTGTCTGAAATTCATGTAGCTGAACCTTTGGGTAGTGCTTGCCTTGTGACTCTTTCTATTCTTTTATTTTTAACCCTTTTGTATTTTTATGTCTTAGATGTACCTCATAAACAGCATATAATTAAAGTGTGTTTTTTTTAACTGAAGTTTGATAATTCTTTAAAATATTCTGACAATGAAAATTTTTTTAAACTGGAGTCTTTATTTGGTTTACTTTAAATGTAAGTACAGATAGATTTGAGTTTAAATCTACCACCTTATATTTTACTGACCGTCTTATCTGTGCTGTGTTTATTTTTTCTTTCCTTCTCCGTTCTTGCTTTTTTTTGAATTGACGACGGATCCTTTCTTTTGTCTTTGTTTCTTCTTTTT
>NW_006779129.1:2221661-2235291 GCF_000442215.2 Lipotes vexillifer | reverse complement strand
TTTTTTTTTTTTTTTTTTTTTTTTTTTTTTTTTTTTTTTTGACCACGACCACTAGGAAGCTATAGACTCTGTTCCTTTGATGGTTTTCCCAGAAATTACAACATTCTTACTTATCAAACGTCTAAAATTAACTAGTACTTTACCTTTCAGGGGGGATCCAAGGACTGAGGTCACCCCTAACATTCCCTTCCAACTCATGTGTTATTGTGTATTTAATGTTTTAAACCTCACAAACCTTTGTTGCTATAGCCTTAGTATTACTTCTGTTTTTGACCTGTAGATATATCTGCCACTTTCTTTATTCTTTTCTCATCTTTGACTTTCCATCTGAGATCACTTCTTCCTGCTTGAAGTGTACGTGCATTAGAAATTCCTTTAGTTAGATTCTGACGGCGGCAAAAGCCTTCCCCGCTTTTGTTTAGTTTTACCTGCTCCTTCAGAGACGCGTTTGCTGGTTGTAGAATCTGGGTTGCCAGTCGGGTCCTTTTATCACATTGATGACAGCCTGTGCTGGCCATTGACATCGTTCATATGCGAACAAATCATTGTCAGGCTGTCTCTCCTTTGTAGGTAATCCCCCTTTTTTCTCTGGCTTCTGAGATCAAAATTAAAAGCCTTTGTGCTTCAAGAAAGTGAAAAGACAACCCACAGGATGGGAGAAAATATCTGCAAATCACACATCTGACAAGGGGCTGGTACCAGCATGTGGAAAGAGTTCTGACAAGGCTGAGCGGTCGGTGCCTGAGTGCCAGTGTGGAGCGTCTCAGGAAGGGGCAGCAATGGGGAAGGCCCTGCCACCTGCCGCTGGTTCTGAGCTGCGCCCTCCTGCTCGTGCTATCGCCCCCGCCCGGACCCCCCTCCATCCACCCGCGTGCAGGATAGTCGCTGGTCATCTTTCCAGACGTTGCAGGCATCTCCATTCTGTGCAGCTGCAGCCTCTGCCTCTGACGTGCTGACCAGCGCTTCTCAGCTAAGGTGCAGCGGTCACGTCCGCTAGCGCTGCCCACTATGGATGAGTGAGAAATGGAGTGAAAATGCAAGATCCCAACATCCACATCTAGCCATGATGGGATGAAAGGGACCAGACCGCACATCCCACCTTAAACAAAGGAAAACAAACAGAAGTGTGTGAGGCTACCGACTTCACACATGCACAGCAGGGGTACCGGACGGTGACCCCACAAGAGGGTGTGCGTGGGGCACCCCTCTCCCAGCTTATCACCTGCAGCGGCCAGCTGAGCACAGGGAGGGCACGTGGAGACAGAGGCTGGCGTTCAGGGACTCCGTGAAGGCTGGAATTTGTGGGGATACTGGAGAGGATAGGATTGCGTGACTCAGGGGCTCTAGAGCGCTGAGAATGGTACCCCCCGACTCGTTCTTAGACTGTGGCAATCTGCGCACGTGTGTGGGATGCCACCAAGGTCGGGGGAGCCTGGAAAGGAGTAGATAGAACCGTTCCCTCAGTTCACACGGGCTGTGAATGAAGTTGTGTTCTCACCAGCCAGGTGGAAAGACCTCACAGCTCAGAGGATGTTGGGTAGGCACCTCAGAGGCCATCGCCTCCCCCCGAGATGCAAGCCCGCTCAGGACCCACAGAAACAAAGCTTGGGAAGGTCAAACCACTCTGAGAAAGTTAATGACACTCCCAAACAAAGCCTGACAATATTTGAGGGACCACAACAAGCTCATCCCCCGACACGCCGTGTTCACGGTGCCCAGGAACCAAGCAGAAATTACTTGTCATGCAAACAGGTGGGAAAACGTAACCCAGAAGTCGAGAAAAATCAACTAGAAACAGATCCAGGTGGATCCACAACCATCCATATGGTAGAATTAGAATAGAAGGATGCTAACAGTGTCATTCTGTTATAAACGTGTTCCATGTGTCCAACGACACAGAGAAAATATGCACAGAATGAGGAGGAAATAGAAGATATAAAAAAGACCCAAATCTTCTAGAGAGGAAAATGCACTGGGCGGGGTTCGTAGTGGGTCAGACACTCAGACCCAATATTTATCTCCGGCATTCTTGAAGACGTATCACTAGAAACTTTCTAAAATGAAACACAGGAAAAGGACAGGGAAAAAAACCCAACAGCATCAGTGGAACCATATAAAGAGGGATAACAAACATGAAATTGAATTCCGGAAAAGAGGTGTGTGTGATGGAAAATATTTGAAAAAAATAATGGCTGAAAGTTTGCAAATTTGATGAAAACTGATTTTCAAGAAGATCAGTAAATCCGAGGCAGAAGAAACGTAAAGAGAGCTCCGTCCACGTGCATCAGAATCAAGTTTCTGGGAATCTTAAAGGCAGAAGATCTTAAAAGCAGCCAGAGGCAAAAACCTACACTGTACAGAGGAAACAGAGGTGAAGTCACAGTGGACTTCCTGTCAGAAGTGGCACAATTCAGAAGAGGATGGAAGGGCATCTTCAAGATACAGAAGGAAAAAAAGCTTCAGCCTCCAGTTCCGTAGCTAACAGAGTCTCTTTCCAAAGTGAAAGCCGAATAAAGACTTTTTTAGACATTTAAAAGCTGAAAAAAATTTATCACCAGCTGACTTGAACTCCAGAAAATATAGAGGAAGTCCTCTGAGGACAAGAAAAGTGACACCAGACAGGAATTTGGATCTGAAGGAATAAAGAGCAGCAGAAATGTAGGAAAATGTAAAAGACTTTTGTCCTTTCGTTTTAAAAAGTCCTTTAGGGCTTCCCTGGTGGTGCAGTGGTTGGGAGTCCGCCTGCCGATGCAGGGGACGTGGGTTCGTGCCCCGGTCCGGGAAGATCCCACATGCCGTGGAGCGGCTGGGCCCGCGAGCCATGGCTGCTGAGCCTGCGCGTCCGGAGCCTGTGCTCCGCAACGGGAGAGGCCACAACAGGGAGAGGCCCGCGTACCGCAAAAAAAAAAAAAAAAGTCCTTTAAAAGATAATTTACTGTTTAAAATAAAAGTACTAACAATGTTGTATAGAGTTTATAAGTAGAAGTAAGAGGTATGGCAGTAATATAGCCGAAAATCTAGAAGTGGGGAAGTGGAAACTAGTAAAATTCGTATTATAATATTACTGGAAAGTAGACAGTGATATACTAAAGATATACATTGTAAATTCTAGGGCAACCATTAAAAAAACAACAAAGAGGTATAGCTAATAAACTAATAATGGAAATAAAATGGAATCTTAAAAAAAAATCCCTAATCCAGAAGAAGACAGAAAAAAGGAGAAAATGAAACAAACAAATCCACATAGGACAGACAGAATGATAATAGATTTAATCCCAACCATATCAATAATCACATCAAATACGGACGGCCTGAAAACTCCAAATAAAAGGCAGCTTGTCAGAGTGTCAGAGGAGCTAGAAAAGATTAGGTAAAAGTGATTTCCACATTAAATATAAAGACAGAGATAGGTTAAAAGTAAAGGGTTGGAGAGATAGAGACCATGCCAACATGAATCACAAGATAGCCCAAGTGGATATATTAAAATCAGACACGTTATATTTCAGGACAAGAAATATTGCCAGGGAAGAGAATGTCTCCTCATAGTGATAAAAGGGGTCGGTTCACCAAGAGAACGTAATATGTTGAATATATGTGCACTTAACAAGAGCTTCAAAATACATACTGCAAAAGCTGATGATAGAACTAAAAGGAGAATTAGACAAATCCACAATTACAGTTGGAGATTTCAACACTCCTCTTTCAATAACTGACAGAACACATAGAAAATCAGTAAAGATAGAGAAGACTTGAACAACACCATCAATCAGTTTGACTTGACTGGTGTTGATAGAACACCCATCCAGCAACAGCCGGGCACATATTCTTTGCAAGTACACATGGAGCTTTCACCAAGGTAGACCAAATTCTGGCCCATGAAAATAATCTCAGTAACTGAAACCATACAAAGTATTTTCTGTGATCAACAGAGAATTAAACTGGCAGTCAGTAATTGAAAGATATCTGGAAAAATCCTCAAATATTTGAAAACTCAATAAAGACACTTTTAAATAGTCCATGGTCAAAGGAAAAGTCACAAGGGAAGTTTGATAACATTATGAACTGAGTGAAAGTTAAAACATAAGGTATCAGAATTTGTGGAATGCAGGGGAAATAATGCTTAGGCATCTATAGCATTAAATGATCGTATTAGGTCATAAAGCAGTTCTCAAATCAAGGATTTAAGCTTCAACCTTAAGAAAAAGTAAACAAAGGAAAGAAATAACAAAGAGCAAAAATCAATGAGATGGAAAACAAACAGTAGAAAAATATCAATGAAACCGAAAGTTGGTTCTTTGAAAGAATCATTAAAATTGGTAAACCTGTAGTTAGACTGATCAGAGAAAAAAAAAGAGAGAAGAAAAACTACCAGAATCAGAACTGAGAGGGGAAGAGTCACTAGAGATCCTAAGGGAATATTCTGCAATGCTCCATGCCAGGAGATGTGACAACACAGATGAGAGGGACATGTTCCTGGAGCAAAAGAAATCACTAAAACGTATTCAAGTCAAAATAGATAACCCAAATAACCCCGAATCTATCAAAAAATTCAATTTGTATATAAAAACCTTCTAACTCAGAAAACTCTTGGCCCAGATGACGTCGTCGATGAATCCTATCAAACATTTAAGGAAGAAATAGTGCCAATTCTATACAAAGTCCTCCAGTAATTAGAGGAGGAGGGAACACTCCTTAGCTCATTTTATGAGGCCAGCATCACCCTGGTACCAAAACCACACAGGCTATGGACCGATATCCATCATGAACGAAATCCTGCCTGAATTAGAAAATTTTAGCAAATCAGACCCAGCAATATGTAAAAAGTCTAGTGCACCATAACCAAGTGAGATTTATCCCAGGAATGCAAAGTTGGTTTAACATTCAAAATCAGTCATTATAATTCACTTTATTAACAGACAAAAGAGAAAACCATATGACATCTCAGTGGTGCAAAAAAAAAAAAGGCATTTAATACTCATTTGTGGTAAAAAAAACAATCTCTCAGCAAACTAGTAGATGGCCTCAGTCTAATAAAGGGCATCTATGAAAAACCTACAGCTAACGTCCTACATGATGGTGAAAGACTGAAGCTTTCCTTCTATATTGGGAGTGAGGCAAGGACATCTGCTCTTATTCACCACTCTTATCCAACATTATACTAGAAGAATAAGGCAAGAAAAAGAAAGAAAAGACACACAGAAGGGGAAGAAAGAAGTAAAAATATCTTTACCCACAGATGGCATGATGGCCTATGTGGAAAATCCTAAGAAATGCACAAAGTTACTAGAACCAGCAGGTGAGTGCGGTGAATTTACAGGACTCAAGGTCATTATAACAAAATTAATTTTATTTCTACATACTAGCACCGAATAGTTAAAAGCTGTAACAAAACACCATTTACAGTAGCATCAAAAATACGAAATTCTTAGGGATAAATATAACAAAATAGTGCCGAGAGAAATTAAAGCAGACCTAAATAAATGGGGAGCTATACCATGTTAATAGACCACAGGACCCAATGTTACTAAAATGTCAGTTCTACCAAAACTGTTATATAGATTCAGTGCAATCACAATCAAAACCCTGGCAAGGCTTCTTGTAGAAATTTACAAGCTTATTCTAAAATTTACATTGAAAATCTAAGGACCTAGGAGAGCTCCAGTCATTTTGAAGAGGCAAAGAGCGCCTGGCTTTAAGACTTTCTCTACTTCTATGGTAACCTAGACGTTGTGGAACGGCAGAAACGTATACATGCGGATCATCAGAACGGAGTAGATTCCAGAAACTCACCCACACATTTATAGTAAATTGATTTCCAACAAAAGTTCCAACATAATTCAATGGGGAAGTGACAGTATTTTCAACAGCTGGTGCCAGGACTATTGGACAGCTGTGTGCAAAAACAATGACCCTTCGCCCAACTTCATCCCATATTAAAAAATTAACTCAGAACGGTCTGGTGGCCCAGACCTAAATACGAAAGCTAAAGCTCTAAGGTTTATAGAAGAAAAAAAAATGTTGTATTTGCATACAGTGTAATATTATTCAGCCTTAAAAGCAAAGTTATGACACATGCTACGACATGAATGAACCTTGAGGACATTATGTTCAGTGAAATAAGCCAGACATAAAAGGACAAATACTGTGTGATCCACTTACATGAGGTCCCTGGAGGAGTCAGATTCATAGGGACAGACAGCAGGACAAGAGTGGGGGCCGGGGCCCGGGGAGGGGGTGGGAGGGAGTGTTTCATGGCGACAGAGTTTCAGTTTGGGAAGATGGAAAGTTCTGTGGATGGACAGTGGTGATGGCTCCCCAACAGTGTGAATGGACTTAACCCCACTGAACTGTACACCGTAAAATGGTTTAAATGGTGATTTGTATGTGTATTTTACCACAGTTCAAAACAAACAAACAAGAACAAGGACTAAAATTAGCCAGTGGGCCTGGGTTTGACTTTAGCAATGGCGGACTGGGCTGGCCTGGCGGGAGCCCCTCCTGCAGGCTTAGTGGGTTGGGGAGGGGGGAGAGCGCAGGCGAGGTCGGCACAGCTGCTGCCCTGGGAACGGGGGCCTCAGCGCCTAGAGGGGCCGGGAGGCCTGGAGGCTGTTCTGCGTCTTGTCCATCCATCCAGGAGGTGGCCTACCTTCCGCTGTTCCTGCGAGCCTGCAGGCGAGGTTGAAATTGCTTCGCGGTCCGTCCTGGGGTGTGGTCTCTGCGTCTCTGCGGTTCATCTATGAGCCATCTGTTGGGCCTCCTTATCAGGCGGGGGGAAGTAACGACACTTGGAAAGGCCTGATAGGCTGTGTCCCTGGTGTTTGCTTAAGTTAGCGGACCATTCGGGTCATCGGGACCTGAATCAAGTTCATTCATAACTGTCTGCTTCCCTGATGTGAAGTCTTTTTGATTTTAAAGTAACTGCGCGTAGTTTATTCACTGAGTATTTTTCCAGTCCTGCCTAAGTACATTTGTGTTTGTCTTTAACTCTCAGGCCTTCAAGTTGGAAACCTCTGAGGACGATTGCTCACCCCGCTGACCCTGCTGACCCTGGGCCACGGTGAGTCAGGAGAGGGAGGCACCTGATGCTTGAGCCGCGTGCGTGCGTGCATGTGTGTGTATGTGCGTGCGTGCTCCCTGGAGCAGCCCTGGAGTGGGTCCTGCCCCAGTGGTCTGGACCTGACTCTGTCGGCAGACACAGAAGTCTGTCGCCTTGAGAGCCGGGCTCGCTGATCCAGCTTCAGTGACATTGAAGGGACCCAGCAGGGCACAGCTGGACCTTAACACATTGTTGGATTTTCTTAAAGGGGTATACACTTTAAAGTTTCCTTACAGCCAAAGGATATTTATTATAATCAGAATACAAATGAAAAAGTCCCGGTAACGCGGTTCCCCTTCTGTTTGTTCCTGGAGGGGTGAGTGAAGGGGCCAAGCTAAAACTGCTGCTGGGTGGAGGGCATCTCGGGAAGTGAAGAATGGGCGTCCCCCTAGCAGAGCTGGACCCAGCTTTTGTTAGCAGACCTGGAAGTCTGTGAGTCTTTTGGAGATGGTCGTAGCTGTCCAGCTCAGTCGTCCAGGGCTGGACTGTGACCCGGAGGTCAGGGAGCATGTTTGCCATCAGGATGTTCTGCTCCTGTAGGTAGCTCCTCCGGGAAGCCCAGTGGTAATCGGCAGCTGTGGCAGAGAGCACTGATCAGGTGGCCTTGGTTCCTCCGGGGCTGAGGACAGAACCTGGCCGCAGGGTGACCGCCAGTGACCCGGCCCTCTCCCGTACTCCCGTGTCCTGGCTTCGGGCCGTCCAGGACCTGCCTTTCAGGCTCCAAGCTGACCTCACCTTCTGCGCGCAGACGCGTTCTCGGGGATCTGCCGTGTTAGGTGACTGAGTGACAGGTTCCTTTTGTATTAATCCAGCCTTGACCAGAAGGCCTCCCCCTGCCATTCCTTCTTTGGACCCAGGAGACATCTGTCACTTAAAGTGCTTTCTGCAGAGAGCGAATCCAGCCATTATGTTTGGAAGTCTACAAGTTTCACTGCGGGACCCCAACTCTCGGTGGGCACAGGCAGTTTCCCCTCATGTGTAACAGTTACACGGTGTTCTGATAGCGACTAGCCTAGCCGGTTAGGAGCAAGCTCTGGGGGTGTGAATAGGATGAATGCAAGCCGGTGTCAGTCGCATACTTTTTATATTTATAGTCATGACTTATTGAAAATAATGTTGCTTAAATAAATGAGTGGAGCACTGCAGTTAAAATTACTTTGTTTAGTGTCTCTTTATAAGTAAGTATTTTATTATGAGTGCTCATTGGATAACTGGAGATATAAATAAGACTACATGGCAGCTCTCAGCTACCTGTTCTCTGAGCACCTCATCTCCCAACATTCTGAATCAACAAAAGTTTATTTGCTTTTTTTTGCTCATTATTGATTGAGTACACAGCTTGTGGTTTTAGCTGTTAAATTGTTGCAAGCTTCTGTTCTGTGCAAAAGAAGATCAAACTACATTGTATCCTAAAGTTGAGCTCTCCATGTATTCCTTTCCTTTTGATTATCATCTGGCAGTGGGTGAACTATACTTGGGGCTAAAAGGATTCTCTCCCTCGTAACTGCCACTGCCCAGGATGTGGCCTGCGATGGCCACGGTGGGGGGGGGGGCCTGTGGATGGCACCAAGAGCCTTTTGATATGTGAAGCATGTCGTGTCGTACGCGGCAGGAATGTGTCGTCAACACTGGTTTGTTTCTGGAGGAGAGGGACCGGGGGCCCTGGTCAGCAACCAGACCTCTCCCAGAAAGACAGGACTGGGGGAGGCTGGAGATGGAAATCAGTTTGCTCTCCCTCTTCTGCGGGGCCGGGACCTCAAAGTTCTTTAGCAGTTGAGGGCTGGGAAGAGGGACGGAGAGAAGAGTGGCAAGTTGGAGACGCGCTTTTCAGCTCCGGGACAGTCAGATTTCTAACCAAGCATCCAGCAAGATTAACTCAAACATTTACAAAAATAAATGACTTTTCAGTTACGCATGTACGACTTACCATTTTTTAGAGGCAGGAAAGATACAACCTCTCCGCCCAAGCTAGTAATCATCAGTATTGAAATTGAAAGCAAATCATTCGTTTGTGACTTGAACTGGCACCTCTCAAAAGATGTCCAAATGTCTAATAAACATCTGAAAAGATGTGCAACATAATTAGTCGTCAGAGAAATGGAAGTTACAAACCACAATGTGGTTTGATGAGTGGAAGGATGAGGTGAGTGGACCAGGGTGGGGGGCAGCGGGGCTCATCCATCACTCTTTTTTTTTTTTTCACATTTATTTTATTTTTTAAAATTTATTTATTTTACTTTTGGCTGCGTTGGCTCTTCATTGCTGCGCGCGGGCTTTCTCTGGTTGCGGCGAGCGGGGGCTCCTCTTCGTTGCGGTGCGCGGGCTTCTCATTGTGGTGGCTTCTCGTTGGGAGCGCAGGCTCTAGGCGCACGGGCTTCAGTAGTTGTGGCGCACGGGCTCCGTAGTTGTGGCTCATGGGCTCTAGAGCGCAGGCTCAGTAGTTATGGCTTGCGGGCTTAGTTGTTCCACAGCATGTGGGATCTTCCTGGACCAGGAAGGCTCTATCCAACCCGTGTCTCCTGCACTGGCAGGTGGATTCTTAGCCACTGTGCCACCAGGGAAGCCCCTCATCCATCACTCTTATCATTGCTGTTATGCATGTCGGCTCTGAGCTGAGCACTTAAAAATCCCTCACTGTTCAGTTCTCTTCCTAGAGTGCGGAGCGAATGTTACTTGTGTTTTTCTGATGAGGACGCAGGCTCAGGATGAGTCCTTTGCCTGTGCTCACGAGTGGCCCCCTGGGGTTCAGCGCTCTGCCGTGCCCCAAGGGCAGGTGTATGTGGTCCTGTGCCTGCCGGCCCCTGGCACCCTGGTGGACACTTGTGCTGGTCGTCAGGTCCTGCGCCAGCCCTGCAGGATGTGCGGTTGCTGCCCGGGAGGGAGAGGCTGGGGGAGAAGCCAGGAGAGTGCTAGGACCTCGGCTGCGCGGACCCTTGGGCTCTGGGACCTGAGAACGCCCGCCTCCAGTGTGGCCTCAAGGCAGCGTGCTTAGTGGCTGGCTCTGTGGCCCCCTCACTGATGAATGGTAGAACAAACCAGACATCTCTCCTACACAGCTTATTGCAATTTTAGCTCCCACGAGTTTTCCGTTAACTTTTCTCACAAGTTTAAGATGACTGGACGGTTTCCCTTAGTCTTTCTTAGGTACTGATGCTGAAACAGTGCCTTTCCCTCCCCCGCTGTGGCCCACGTGGACTGCAGACTCAGAACTCAGTCCAGGGGGTGGGGGAAGGGGGGCCGGGGGAGGGGTTGCGAGGGCGGTCGAGGTGGGAGGCCCCCGTGTGCAGCCCCCTGCATGGCCGTGTTTGAGGACGGGTTCTCTTTGCTCTAAAGGTGACACGAGGGGCTGAGCAAAGGGCTCAGACTTTGACGGGCCAAGTTGTGTCTGGGGGGGCCTGGTATCCTGCAGGGGAAGCTCTTTTCCCTTTCCCTTAAAAAACAGTCTTAACAGTGTTCAGCATAATTGTTTAGACTTCATAACCACTGGAGAGACAGAAGGTTGGAGCTTTACAAGCCGGCAGGTAATTTTTTGTTAATATTTAAATTTTAATTAAAGAAGTGATACGTGCTTATAAAAATTAAACACAGAACCAAATCTAATAAGTAATCAAAATTCCATTCTTTACTCCATCCCAAATCCCACCCTTTTTCCTGGAGGGAACCACTAAAAATGGTTTGTGGTTTATCCTTTCCGAGCTTGTCAAAGTACATGTAAGAGCACACGGGCACAGAGTTTCTAAAAATGTGTTTATGTGTCATGATATCCATCTGTGCAACTTAATTTTAACTTGCTTGGGGGTCTTTTACTACACATAGATCTACCTCATTTAAAAAGACTTAGCTTCCTCTTTTATGCATGTTCTAAAGAGCATGGCTGTACATACGTATACGTACACGCACGCGCACACGCTGCATAAGCAGTCTGGGTGACAGTTTCAGAGCACAGTTACCTGGTTATCAGTTTCTTAGAGCCACAGTGTGCTTTCAAGACTTGAGATGTGTTTGTGTGTCTCAGAAAGTGTCATAACTGGCACACTCATTCTTGTATTGAGGGGCTGGGGGGAGGGGTTGGGGGAGTGCAGTGGGAACAGTCCTCTGGGACGGTGATAATGGGCCTCCAGGCTCTGCAGTATCTGAGCGGCCCTGCCCAGCCCAGATGCCTGACCTGCTGGAAGGTGGACTTTGCCCCCTGCCCGTGTGGAGTCTCTGGCTGGTGCTGTTTGTAAGTTGGAGGGGTGAGCGTGGGTAGGCTCTACATGGAGAGTGGCCTGGGCCGGATTCCCTTTCCACCGAGGAGTGTCTGTTTTCTGGAACATTCCAGGCTGCGTTCCTGTCATTGGTACACATATAAAGGGTTGTGTGCACACGTGGTTAGATGCGCTTTATCGCCTGGTCACCAGTGTTCGGTAGCAAAGCCGGGTCCTTCAAGTATCTAAAGTGCAAGCACAGCAGAAGCAGAAACGGGCCGGGGCCTCCGTCTGGCTCTGCTTGGCCACGAGGCCACCGTGTCCCACAGACGCCGTCTGCCTGGCTGTTCCTTACCTCTCGGAGAATAGAACTGAAAGTGGGAGAATACTCTCGAGCCAGGCGCCGTGCCTGAGCACCAGGACGCTTGCCCCCGGCTGGCTGGCTCTGCTCCACGGGGCCGGGGCCGGAACAAGACGAGCGGGGATGGGCGTCCGGGGAAGCGCCTTCTGGAACCGCGAGTTCCCGCTGCCGTCTCGCGCACTTGGCTCTGGCCTTGCCTGAAGTTGTTTCACACTGGCTTGTGTGTGAATTGAAATTAGGAAGCGTGTCCGTGGAAACATAGAAACCCCAGGACCGAGGCAGGCGAGGGACAGTCCAGCTTGCACAGCCCAGTGCAGATGCTGGAGAGAGGGCTGGCCCATGAGTGCCCGTCGGGTCGTGCACGTGTGGCCCCTTCTCGGGTCTAGGGCTGCTGTGCTGTCTTCCTGGTTCCCCCAGCGACGTGAGCTTGTCTCAGGGGAGCTGCTGGCTGGGAGCAGACCCGGGAGGAGGGAGGCCCTGCCCGGCTGCCCACCTGCCGGAACCCTCGCTGCCCCCTTGCTATCGCCAATAACCTGCCTCAAGAACCTCCTGGATTTTCTGTGTAGACAGTCATATCACCTACAAGTGACGAAGGCTGGTTTCCTTCTTTTGAACCCTGATTTCTCTTATTTCTTTCTTTTTGGGGGTGGGGCGGGTACGCGGGCCTCTCACCGTTGTGGCCTCTCCCGTTGCGGAGCACAGGCTCCGGACGCGCAGGCCCAGCGGCCATGGCTCACGGGCCCAGCCGCTCCGCGGCACGTGGGATCCTCCCGGACCGGGGCACGAACCCGCGTCCCCTGCATCGGCAGGCGGACTCTCAACCACTGTGCCACCAGGGAGGCCCTCTCTTATTTCTTTCCTTGTCTTATCACCGTGGCTGCAGTGAGCTTTCTGGGGAGTAGGGGCCTTGAGGCCGGACGTCCTTAAACAGTTGTGGGAGGTGCTGAGAGCAACTTCAGCTGCTTTTCCTGAATCTCATGAAATAATCGTCTTGTTTTTCTTCTTTCGTCTCTGTTGACAATCACTAGGCTAATTGGTTTTCTACAGTAGAGACCATTCCTGTGTCCTGGCATAAACCAGATTTGGTCATGATGTTTTGTTTTTGTTTTTAACTATGTGACTGGAATCGGTTTGCTAAGGTATATTTATTGAGAATGTCCTGTCTGTGTTCACGCATCTGATTGGCCTGTGAAGTAACAGGCGTCTTGTCTTTTTCCTGATGTTTGCTGGATGCCTCTGGTGTTTCTCCATTAAGTAAATGCTGACTTGGAGTCTTAGATGTTATCACCTCACGGAGAAGTGAATGGTGAGTGTATCATCTTAGGGGGAAGCATATAAGGAGTGTATGTAATAATTTTAAATTGCTCCTACTTTACTGAGTGTTCTCATCAAGGAGTGAGGTTAGATTTTGTTAAATTATCTGCCCAGAATTCTTTTTAAAGAAATATAATGGATTTTATTAATAGATTTCCTACTGTCAAACCATCCTTGCCTTCATGGAGCAGACCCCACTTGGTCATGATGCATTATCTTTTTAATGTGCTGTGAGATTCTGTTTGCTAATTTTAAAGGAATTTTTGTATTTATATCCATAAGTAAAGAGCAGTGGGTCTCAAAACTTTGGTCTCTTTACACTCGTAAAAAATTATTGAGGACCCTAAGAAGCTTTTGTTTTTGCGAGTTATATCTACTGTGGTTCTCAGCTGGGGTGATCCTTCCCCCACCCAAGGGGACATTTGGCGACACCAGGAGATGCTTTTGGTTGACACAACTGGTGTGGTGGGGTGTCTCTGCTGGCATCCAGTGGGTAGAAGTTAGGGATGCTGCCGAATTTCCTACAGTGCACAGGACAGTCCCCTGACAGAAGAGTATCTGGTCCCAAATGTCAATAGTGCCTCAGCTGAGAAACCCTGCTCTTGATAGGTAATCGTTTAGAAATCAACACAGAACACTAAAAATTTTTATTTAATAATTCATAAAAGAGCA
>NW_006779129.1:2216344-2221325 GCF_000442215.2 Lipotes vexillifer | reverse complement strand
CGAGAGGACACAACAGTGAGAGGCCCGCGTACAGCAAAAAAAAAAAAAAAAACAGCAATAAACCCATTACATGTTAACATAAATAGCATTTTATGCTATAAAGAAGACTATATTTTCCAAAACTGAAAAAAAATGTAATGAGGAGAGGGCCGTTATTTTATTTCTACAACATAATTAATCTCTCAGGCATCTGACCTAATAGGAGACCCCTGAAATATCTGCTTCTGCGTTCAGTCTGTTTTACTGTGTTGTTTGGTGGAGCTATGCGATGAAAATTCTGCTTCACCGAGTATGTGCTTGGAAAACAGATGACTCTCAGACTCCACCCACCCCACCCCGGGGTCCTCATATCACACTTGAGAACTGTTGATTTAGACAAGTCCCCCTCTTTCTGCTTTCACTCTCACATTGTGGATTCAGCATCACACTTCCTTCATAAAAAGGCATTTGGAAATTTCCTTCCTTCTCTGTGTTCTGGAGAATGTTAAGTTGTGTCAAGATAATCTGTTCTTATATAGGATTGGTAGATTTCTCCTCTGAGTCATCTGGGTTTGGTATCTTTTATTAGAGGTAACTCTGACAGACAACTCTTTTAATTCTATAAAACTAGGTCTGTTCAGACTTTCTATCTTTTCTGTGGTCACTGTTCCTGTAAATTTTTTTCTCTTAGAAAATTATCCACGTCATCCAGGTTTTCAGCTTTATTTGCATAGAGGTGTACAATTATTTCCGTGATTTTTTAAAAACTTTATTTTTTGATGGTTTTCCTCTTTTCTTATTTTATGTATTTTTATTGCTCTAGGGGGTGTATCTGTTTCATTAATTTTTTTGAAAACGAGTTTTTAAAGATTTAACTATTATAATGCTTTTTTTTTCTAACTCATTTTTTGCTTTTACCTTATTAATTCCTTCAGTTACTTTTGTAATTCTAACTTGCTCAATTGGAGGCTTAACTCTCTTATTTTCATGCTCTCATTTCTAAAGATTTAAAGTATTTAATGTGATAAATTTTCCTCCAAGCACTGCTTTAGTTTTCATTATGTTTTCTAGAAATTCTGCAGTCTGGGTTTCTACTCCCTGTGGAGAGGAGCGTCTAAGAGGAAAATATTCATGTTTGGGGCGGGCGGTGGGGTGGGAAAGGCCTTTTCTGTCTCCTGATTTCCAGGCAATATTGTTTGTGTTTTAAAAAATACTGTTTGGGATTTGTTGAAAATTTCTTCGTTGCTTAATTTATGGGCACTGTTCATGAATGTTTCTATGAGCAATTGAGAGAAAGTGTGTCTTCCCTTACCACGTGCAGGATTGGCTACCTGTCCTGAAGATCCACTTCATATGTCTTGCTGCTGCATCGTCTGTGGTCTCTCTTAGTTCCTGACCACTGTTCTTTCTTGAATTAAAAGAGATGTGCTAACACCTATTATTAGCGTGCTTTGATTTGTTTCTATGGCATCCCTGTAATTTCTGCTTTCTGAAAATTAAAGCTGCATTATTTGGTACATAGATATTAAACTTATATCTTCCTTGAGAATTTTAGTTTCTAGAATTATAAATAGTCCTGCTTTGTCTCATTAATTTCACGTGCCTGATATTTTATTCTCTGATATCAAGATTTTGAACCCTACTTTTTGGGCATTTCCCAGTATTTATTTATTCATTATTTTCGACCCTGATGACCTCTTTTGGTTGAGGTATTCTCTTACACCTAGCAGAGCTGAATTTTTTTTCACAAGCCAGTATGAAAATATTTCCCTTTTTGTAGCTGGTCTTAGCCCATTTGTGTTGACTGATACGATCCATGTGTTTGGATTAGTGCTGCCCCTATTTTGTGTATTTCAAGGGTAAATACAGATAGAATGGTGCCCACGCATAAACACACTCACTGGTTCTGTATGTGGTGCCTGTTCTTAGTCTTTCTGGTGTTTTGTTTTGTGTTTGGTAGTGCTGACCCGACAGATGGGAAAGTATGTTTGGCCTTAGTGGTCACCTAATACGAGTAGCTTTATGTCAGATCCTGGGTCCCCTCCTTCTGGATAATGTCTGTTGTTTCTCTACTAGGAGTGACAGTAAGATGCCCCGAGACCTCCCCTCCCCGCGGCGTTCCCCTGCCTGGCACCTGCTCCCGACGCCCCCGCACGCGGGCTCCCCGTCGGTGTCCCTGCTTCTGCCCGCAGAGTGACGGGGTCGCCCTGTTTCCACCCGCCCCCCTCCCTCCCCCGCCTGCCCTGCTTAGTTGCCATCCTGTCGGGTCCGCCGTCTCCACCTGGTCTTCTCTCTCCCCTGGAACACGCCAGAGCTCCTTCCGGTGGCCAGGGTGTGTCCTCCAGCCGCGTGGTGGGCTCCGGTTCAGAGCCGCTGTCCCCACGTGCCAGCCCCCTTCGTGGCTCAGGGCCTCTCTGCTCTCTCCTCCGTCTTACTGCGCCGCGCCAGCGCTCTTCCCGTGGGTGTCTGTCTGCGTGTCTTTCCTTTGCCTTCAGTGTCTGTCTTTCTGTGACATCGCATCTTAGCTTTGTCTGTCTCCTGTAAATCTAGCATTCCTTATCATCACATCATCATTATTCACCATCCTTTTCCTTTGCTTTCCTGCCTCTTGTTGAATTTAACCTGTTAAATCTCTTCACCTGTTCCTCTCCGTGGAGTGGTACCCTTCTGACACTAGGATGCCTGGAGACCGAGATAAAGGGTATCCGTGTCTCTACTTGCTTCCCAAATAGCGTGAAGACCTGAGAACCAGGATTTGGGCTCACAGTGTTTTCACAGCCTCATTTCTGGGCACGTACAGCACCGTGCCGGGCGTTTGCACCTCTGCTCTCTCAGAGTCCCTGCCGTGGCCGGACAGGCTCTGGGCGTCGTCTGCAGACCAGGGACCCAGGGACCGAGGGACCGAGGGACCGGGAGCCCGGGGAAGTGATGCTGGAGCAGACGGCAGGACACATGGGCCCCGACTGTGTCACTCCCCGCCCACTTCTCACTTTCCACCCCTGCCCTCCCCGGATGCTCGGCCTGCCTTTTTTTTTTTTTTTTTTTTTTTTTGCGGTACGCGGGCCTCTCACTGTTGCGGCCTCTCCCGTTGCGGAGCACAGGCTCCGGACGCGCAGGCTCAGCGGCCATGGCTCACGGGCCCGGCCGCTCCGCGGCATGTGGGATCTTCCCGGACCGGGGCACGAACCCGTGTCCCCTGCATCGGCAGGCGGACTCTCAACCACTGAGCCCCCAGGGAAGCCCCGGGCCTGCCTTTTTATCCTGTTCTTTCGCTCTCCCAGATGCCCATACAGTTCTGATTGCAGCAGCCCAGCGGGTGCTGAAGTCCACAACCAACCGTGACCACCACATTCACCCTCGCCCGCACCCCCGAGCGTGGGGACCCTTCCCAGGGCAGCTTCCCCCACCGGCTCATTCTTCTGTGGGCGTGTGTGTGTCCCCCTGTGGGAGGGTGGGGCTCAGGGCTGCCCGTCCCATCCTGGCTCTGTGATGCCAGGAACTTGGCTTTATCAGGGCTTTATCACGGACCTCGGAGCAGCTCGCTGTTTGGCAGCCAGCCCACAGCTTGTTTTCAGTTGATGGTTGTGCTTCTGTTAATCAGTAACCAGCCCCCGGCTGTTGGTTCTCTGAGGAGTCTCCAGGGGTCACGCTTGTGACCCCTGACCTCTGGAGTCTGGGGATGGGCGGTGGGTGTCTGGGGAGGTGGGCGTGTCCACAGCCACTCCGCAGGACGGGTGTGGTGGAGAACATTCCAGGAGCGCAGGGGGACGTCGCGGGAGACCAGCGGTAGGTGCGAGTGTCAGGAGAGTCCTTTATGATTTCTCTGTATCTTGATGCAGTTTTTGTGAAGGTTTAACGAACACTTGATAGATTGTTGTGAGGATGCAGGCTTCTTTATTTGGGGTAAATGCTGTCTAGTGAAAACAATTTCCCCTTTAGTAAAAGAAAATCCTCACACCCCGGATCTGGGTGTGGGGAGCATCTGGGTGTGGGGAGCGAATACTTGAGGAAGGAGGGAGTTCTGGTGGCTGGTGCCAGCAGGACGTGGGGGACATGGGACATCCATTTGGGTGTTTTTTCTCTGCTCTAGGTACCTCGTGTTGGACGTGCTAGAAAAATACCTCAACCAGCAAGCAACACGTGTTGTCTTTCTCAGAAGCCGTGTTGCTCATAAAGGACCTGCCGTTTAATGCTTTGCAGTAAAGACAGACTCTGATCTGGGGTTTCCGGGGCCGCTGGGAGGGTCTGTTGCTCTTTGGGTTTGGAGCCTTGGCGTCCACTGTGGTTTGTCAGTGAGGAGAGGACCCGGTCACCATGACCGTGCACCTGCCCAGGCCCCTAGGCGAGCCGCCCCTGCAGGAGGTCAGGTGCCCAGGTGGGGGAGGGAGGTGCAGCGCCAAGCCTGCGGTGCGTCCATCACAGGTCGCCTCCAGCAATCGCTAACTGTAGTGGAGACCACGTGCCACGTGCCGCTTGGGGTCGGGGTGGGCGAACGCCTGCAGGCCTCGCTGCTTGTGGAGGCCACGGGCCCCGGGGAGGCAGCACGGATCGACATGAGATGCGCGCGAAGCCCCACCTTCGGGCCATCTGTTCTTCGTCGATTTACAGGGCCCTTCTCGGTTCCCAGGGCGACGTTCCAGTGGGTGGTGGCGCCGAGGTGACGGTGCAGACAGACGACACCAAAATGCCGGGTGACACAGGTGCTGCAAGGAGCCTAGCTGGGGGTGTGGCAGAGTGACGGTGGGGTGGACGCTGCGGGGGAACAGACAGCCCCTCCCGGGGGGTGGGGGTGGGGCAGGAGGGAAAGGGCCCTAGCAGGAGCGCGCTGGAACGGGGACAGAGGGCTGAGGGACGGCAGGACGGACACAGCACAGCTGGTAGGGACCAGGAGAGTACGGAGAGCGGGCCCAGCAGCCAGGCTGAGGGGTTGCTCTCGGTTCAGTGGGGCCCCCGGCAGAGGCCCGGCACCGTCATGGTCTCACCGGACGGCGGGGTGGGGGTG
>NW_006779129.1:2202276-2216093 GCF_000442215.2 Lipotes vexillifer | reverse complement strand
CCCCCCCACCGTGCGGCGTGGCCCCGCCGGGACACGCTCTTTCTGCCGGTGCTCCGCGCTGGGCCCGCCTGGCAGGACGTCTGTCCGGCGTCTTCCACTTCGCAGGGTATAGCCATTTTCCAGGAGCTGTGCGTATCCTTGACCTTTGGCCTGAATTTGGTGGAAAGCGGGCGGCCCTTCCCCGTTTCTCTGTCCGTCCTCCTCACTGCTCTCCATCCCTTGGCGGCACTGCACACTCTTCTTTCAGTGTGGGGGGCTGGTCAGGCCCCAGATTTCAGTCTCCGAAAGGAAGACGGAGGGGACGACAGCCACGGTCTCTTCCCGGATGGCCCCCGTCCTCCTCGGGGGCGGGTCCAGCGGCCGTGGGCAGCAGCTCCCTCTGCCCTGGGCCCTGCAGCGGCTGCCCCTGGCCGCGCTCCTGGCCCGCTGCTGCTTTCCTGGCTCGTAGGACACAGAGTTTGGGTCACTGGTGAAAAGCGCGCCTCCCTGAACCCAGGCAGGAAGCAGGATCCTCCCTCCCAGCCTCCTTGCAGCTCCTTCCTGGCCAACTGGGCGGGGCTGAGGGCAGGGTAAAAGCCACCTCGTGGGACTTCGGTGCATACCCTGCTCCCGAGGCCCGAGGCACGGTCCTGCAGGCTGGCGCCCGGATCCCACAGGTGAGGGCGGGGCTGGTGAGCCGCTCCCCAGCAGAGCCTTCCTCCTTCCCTCTTGTGGGGAGAGGGGATGGGAGTTCAGGGCCGCGCATCTCAGGCCCGTGGTCTCCAAGTCTGCACCCTCTGTGGGCTCCCCTCTTCCTAGGCTCTGGCTGCAGAAGAGTGGGGTTGGGTTAGTTCTTTATCCAGGGACCCCTCCCGACCTTGGCTGGCCTCGAAATTTGAAAATTTGCTCCTTTCTAACGTATGGAAGGTCCCACAGTTTGTCCTAAGCCTGAGCTTCAGGAGACGGGCAGGGACCGGGGACATCAGAGTTCTTGTTTTGACGCGTCCTGTGCCCGGCTGCATCGCTTCATCCTCGATGCTGGAATCCGTCAGGCTGTCACAGCAGATTAATTTCTGGGTCTGTAGCGTCTCCCTGGTCAGGGTGGTCAAGAGCTTTCTTCTGCCACAAATGTCATGTGAGTAACAGGAACGACAGAGCCCGACGGTCCAGCGTGGGATCCCGCAGCCCACACGCGGATGCTGAGCCCTTGAGAGCCGAGGGGCCGCGAGAATTAAAAACATACACGGACTTCAGAGACCCAGACAAAGGGGTGATATACAGCATCTCGTTATTGCCTTTTCAATATTGACTGCATGTTAAAGCGATGATACCTGGGCTATATTGGGTTAAATAAAATACATCATTAAAGTGAATTTCACTTTTCACTTTTTAAACGTGGAAGTACACCATATAAATCACACGCGGGGCTCACGGTGCCCCCTGGGCCAGCCCGCTTTGCCTGCGCCAGACTCTGAGTCTGCTGAGAGAGAAGGGGGGGCCGCTCGGCTGTCACTCCTGCCTCTGCCAGCTGAATGGCCGTTTCTCCGGCCATTAACGTGTCCACACGACGAAACACTCTGCAGCTGAGTTTACAAGAATGAAATCGGTGATGGTGATGCTGACACTGCTGGGCCCCGGGCCTGTCCCTCATCCAAGTGCTTTGCACAATTCGCTCATTTCACCTCGTCTTCCCCACCGTACAGATGAGGAAATGGAGGCTCACAGAGGTGCGTGACTTTCTCAGGGTCACACAGCTCGTTGGTGGCGAGGCCAGGGTTCGAACCCAGGTAGTGCTGTCCGTGGTCTCCACTACTTTTGCGGAAGAGGACAGGTTTGTACTGACCCGAAAGACTCTCCTGCTATAGTGCTTAGTCCATTCAGGCTGCTATCACAGACTCCCATAGACTGGGGGCTGAGGAGAACAGACCTTTATTCTCACAGTTCTAGAGGCTGGAAGTTCAAGATCAAGGTATTGGGACTTCCCCGGTGGTGCAGTGGTTAGGAATCCACCTGCTAATGCAGGGGGACACGGGTTCGATCCCTGGTCCGGGAAGATCCCACGTGCCACAGCTACCGAGCCTGCGCTCTAGAGCCCGTGAGCCACGACTACTGAGCTCACGAGCCACAACTACTGAAGCCCGCGCGCCTAGAGCCCGTGCTTCGCAACAAGAGAAACCACCACAATGAGAAGCCCGCGCACCGCAACGAAGAGCGGCCTCCGCTCGCCGCAACTAGAGAAAGCCCGTGCGCAGCAACGAAGACCCAATGCAGCCATAAATAAATAAATAAATAAATAAATATTTAAATAAATAAATAAATATAAAGACATAATTTTAAAAAAATAGAAAGATCAGGGTGCTGGCAGATTCGGTGTCTGGTGAGAACCCACTTCCTAGTTCACAGCCGGCCATCTTGGCACTGGGTCCTCACATGGTAGAAGGGGCAGGGAGCTCTCTGGGGTCACTTTTATAAGGGGCTCCACCCTCATGACCTGATCACCTCCCGAAGACCCCACCTCAAATGCCAGCCCACTGGAAATGACTGGGATTTCAACGATGAATCTGGGGGGAGACGAAACCATTCAGTCCATAGCACAGAGCACGGAGGGAGAAAGGCAAGCTACAGAGTCCACAGTATCACAAAGTGTGATCGTTTGAAATCACCACATTGGAAAACTACAAGCGTCAGAAGAAGAGACGCCAGACTCCACAGCCGTCGGCCTGGGGGTGGGACGGGGCCGCAGCAGGCACTTCCCTTCTTACTGTGCACTTGTGCATGGTTTCACATGTTTACAGCCAAAAATTTATTACTCCCTACTCATTTACAGAATCTTGCTAATTTGCAAAATCTTTTAAGAAACAGAGTTCAGAAGTTGGGGTGTTGTCTACTGGAAACTTTTCGCCGGCGCTGGAGAACTGGGCGGGCCGTTCTCCCCCAGGCTGAGAGGTGCAGCCTTGCGTGTCCCACTGAGTGGAGGGTCCAAGGACTTCCGCCCGCCCCTCAGGCCTGGTTTTAGGAGTCAGTGAAACGAAGCTCCTTCTCGAATCCTTTTCTACCCCACCATCTGCTCTGCTCCCCGCAGAGACTAGCAGGTTTCTTTGCAGCTGTGAGGCTCAAATGTTCTCAGATCTAGGGGAAATCTGCCTTTCAGTGGATGTGGGAAAAATAGGCATTTCCCGAACGTTTTGGTTGGCTTTTGCTCCTTGCTGTTTGAGAGGTGATTCCTACTTCTGGTTTTGCAGTTAGCTGGCCTGGCTCCGACTCCTGACTCTGCTGCATATTCGCTGTGTGACTCTGGGCAAGTTGCCTAACCTCTCTGAACCTCAGTTCCCTCACCTGTAAATGAAGCTCCTAGGAGTGCCCGCCTCCCGAGAGAGCTGTGAAGAGTGAAGGAGCAGACTCGCAGAGCCGCCAGGACACCCAGGGACGGTGGCCTGCGTGCAGGGCGCTAGTTACAGACAGCGGTCACGGTCACCAGGCAGGACCGTGAACTCCAGCTGGTGTTAGGGGTGTGGCCTGAAATTCTACAACTCAGGCTCCCCCTCCAGTGAGCTGGGAGGGTGGGGGGGGGCCCACGCTGGCCTGCTGCTTGCGGCAGGGGCGGGCGGGTCTGCCAGTGCGTCCAGCTGCCATCCACTGGCTGGGCCGCTGAGCCACCTGTGGATGCAGCGGGCTCGTGTGATAGCCACCCAGCCAGTGGGGACAGCTGCCCCCGAGGGAGGAATGAAACCTGTCTGCAGGTGAGGGGGTGCTTCGTGGTTCCATCCTTTCAACTCAGCAGCCTCGAAGGTCCTTCTCTTTGCCACTTGCTGGAGCTCAGAGCAAGTTGGTGGCTGTGCGTCCCATTTCTGGGAGCAATGCGGGGACGGGGACGGGCACAGGGGAGGGGAGTCCCTCCCCACTGTTGGCGATGTGGGAGGTTGGCGTCCAGCCCAGCTCCCTCCTCTTCCTGTGAGAGGCTGCCCAGCCCCCCACCCAGGGCAGGCATTCTGCCGCTAGTAGCAGTCCACTGGGTGCAGTGCTGTCGTGTGCTCGCTCTTATTCTCACTGAATACATCCAGGGTTGGATAAACCCTTCCCAGGCTGCTTCAGGGTTTCTGTCTACACGTCATTTGAATGGATGCAAAGCATTAAGGCACTTGGGCACATCCTTGTTGTAGACACCTGGCTCGTTTCTGTGCTCCGACATCTGTAAGCATTGCAGGAAGAGCCTTGATGCTTGGGGCATTATGACATTCACAGCTTCCCGTGTTTGTTTTCTTGCACTGCGATAACTTTCACCAGGAGGTTGTGAAGACCTGAGTGAGGGTTATGTACACCCCTGCCTGGGAATGGGGACCCACAGGCTGCGGTGTCCGTATGCCAGTCACTTAGCTGAAGGTTAGATAGAAATTTTAATAGTGATTTTTAGTTGAAACGGTTAGGAACAAAGCAAGCTGATTCTTATGAATTTTAAGAATCACAACAATTGTTCAGAGAGATTTCATGACTGAAAGTACATTTTGTTTAAAAATTGCTTTCCCTGTAGGAGTTTTCTTTCTGGGATGAGTTTCAAACGGGTGGTACTAGTTCCTGGAAACTGTGAGATTCACTAAGAAGGGTGTACACGTGTGTGTAAACTCCATGCAGAATGCTGGGCTGTTCGGTGTTATCTCATAATGAACTGAAATTGTCCGCATGCCAGTTCCCTTGCTTACTGTGCTGTCATTCTGCTTCTTTAAGGGCCACCAGGTAGTTCTTGCAGGTGCGTCCATGCTCTGTGCACGTCTTCCTCACCATCACCTACCACTGAACTGTACGTGCCTTTGGAAGGCCTACCAACCAGTCCTGACAAAAATAAGCGTGTCCCCATTATCTGAATGCCCGAGGCGGCCGAGAGCCAGAGAGCCTGGTCCTTAGAAGGCTTTGCAGGCGGATCCCCTGACTCAGAGGGAGTTGCTCATCTAGCCCCCCTCCCCACGGAGCAGAGTTTTCCCAGGACACCTACTGGGGTTGCCCCCCTCTGCCCTAGTTCACCCAACCAGCCCGCACAGGTGCTGCAGAGTCACTGCCGCTGCGTGGACGGCACTGGGGGAGTCCTGAGCTGCTCCACAGCCCTGGAGGCCTGGCCTGGCTTTCCTGGGCTCACACCTCAGGCTGTTTACTCGTGTTTGGTTTGCATAGCAACCTGTGTTCTCCAAGGTCCCAGTTTGGTTTGGAAGGGTGTTGTATCAGTGGGTCCCTGAGAGCCCCGGCGGCCTCCTTCCTGGGACCTCTGCCACCACCGGCTTGTTTACCCCAGAGCTTTTCACGCGTGGGGTTTATCTTTGTTATTTACGTATTTATTCGTGTATTTAAAGCTGTGGAAGGGCAGATCGGGTTGAGTGAAATACAAAACCTCCAGGTGAGAGGGCAGGAGGTTGCCTCCCCCAGGTGCCACCGTGTGTGTGTCCCAGGCCGATTCCCAGCAGAACGCATGGACGGGCCCTCCTCCAGCACGCGTGGGTGGGCGTGGGTCGGAGCATCTTCTCTGGGAAGTGCTTGGGTTGCAGACGCCGCAGCTGCCTGCTTCCTCCGGGACCGGTGGAGAAAAACCGAGAAACTCACGCCCTTTCCAGTTTCTAGCTGCCTGCAGACACCAGAAGCTCAGTGTCCAAGCGTCAGCGGGAGGGATGCCCTGGGCATGGGAACGAGGTGAGGGGGGCGGGGGGGAGGGTGGTGTCCTTGGTGGAAGGGAGCCCAGCAAGCCCTTCAGGGGCCCGGAAGCCATGAGTGAGTGCTTTTGGCAACGCGTCTCCTCCAGCTCTGGTGCCCAGCTAACTGGATAAACGAGCGCTGAGCGGCCCTCACAGCGGGCTGGCGGCATCTCGGCAGCAGACTCCAGGAGCGAGAGGCCCGCCACCTGGGACAGAGCAGAGGAGGATCCGAGCCCTTTCCTTCCCAAACCCGGGCCTCGTCGCTGCCCTTCTGCGTGTGCACGGGTCCCATCGTCCTGAGCCAGGGTGCTGGGATTGACACAGTGTCTTTGGGGAAACTGGGCCAGAGGGTGATTGACTGCCATTTAACAAGCGTCTGAGGCGTGGAGACGTGGGGACCAACTCCAGGACACCCCGGCCCCTGGGGACTGCAGGAGACAGGATAAGCCCAGCCCGCTCGTTCCTGGGGCGTCTTGGGTTGGACCGGCCGGCAGCGGGCAGCGATGTGCTCAGAGGCCACCTTGACCAAACAGGTTTCAAATCCTGGTGACCCTGGGCAGAATTCTTTGGAGTGGGCAGCAGTGTGGTGATCGTTCAGTGAGTAATCCTTGTACAGTACCCGTCAGTCAGCGTGACCTTGGTGTGGCTCCCGTGGCCTCCCACCCACGTGTCCTGGCATGGTCTACTTTCCACTTAACTCTTGGCTCCTTGTTTCTGGGTCAGGAGCTTGTGGGCCTGCAGATACCAGGGAAGGGGCTTTGCCTCTCGTTAGGGCTCTACGTCGCCTGCTGCCTTGCGGGCCCTGCCAGCCGGCCTGCGGTCCTCGGTGTCCGCCACTGTGGGCAGGCAGTGTGGGGTACCCTGCTGGATGAGGGGGGTCAGCGGGGATGACAAAGAGGACTGCTGTTTGAAGCTACACAATAATAACTGCATATTCTTCATATGTGCCCGTGTGTGATGGGCGTAATGATTACTAATAGTTAAGCAGGAATAATTAGTTACACCTTGAGTTCTGCTGAGCTGCGTAAGAAAGGGAACATGGAAATGTCATGAGAAGAGTCATCTAGTAAGAAGAAAGATTTCACCAAGTTTTTTTTGTTGTTTTTTTTTTCTGCGGTACGTGGGCCTCTCACTGTCGCGGCCTCTCCCGTTGCGGAGCACAGGCTCCGGACGCGCAGGCTCAGCGGCCATGGCTCACGGGCCCAGCTGCTCTGCGGCATGTGGGATCCTCCCGGACCGGGGCACGAACCCGCGTCCCCTGCATCGGCGGGCAGACTCTCAACCACTGCGCCACCAGGGAAGCCCTTCACCAAGTTTTTAAAGCATTCCTTTTATGTTGCTGCTGTACAGAAACCGCCAGGAAATTCTAGCAAGATTCTCCCTGGTCTTTTAATCCTTCGTATAAATCAGTAATCTTCAGGTCCAGGGAAATAGGCCGTTATATTCCTGTGTCATCTTCTCGTGTAGTATTCGTTCTCCTTAACTTTAAAGAAGAGACGTGGAGAACCAAACCCGAGTAGTTATAGCGAATGATGCTGGCCTGTGGGCCGCTCTCAGCAGAGGTCGGAGAGGACCCTTCCCTCCATGGGTCCCAGCCACGCACAGCCATGCAAGTGCAGACGGGCCCCCCAGGGCGAGTCTCCGTTCAGCAGAAACGCTGCTTATAGGAGGAGGGTTTTGGCAAAATTCCTATGCCAACCTTTAATTCAAAATAAATAAAACCACGTTACTGAACGTTCTAGGTTTGGTGTGTTTTACACAAATCACGTAAAGGGCGTCATAAAAACCTGCTGCAGTCCCCATGTCCCACGTGGTCAGCGCAGCCAAAACCAGGGTTGTGGTTTTGCTTCCCCCCTGCTTCTAGCCTGGAGACACCTCGGGTATTTCTTTAATCTCTGCTGATCTGTTGCCTCCAAAGGAAACGATTTGGGCACAATGACGATGTCATCATAAGAGCTAACCGCTTTTGGCATTTGCCGCGTCAGGCATTTCTCCGTGGGGACCTTGACATAAGTAGAGTGGTCACTCCCACGTTACAGTGGAGGAAACTGAGGCTCAGCCAGGAAGCGGGGGCAGGGTGCAGGGATCGGAGCCCAGTGACAGCACGTGTGTGCTGTGCACCTCTCCCTGGGGGCTCTTTCTAGGACGCGCTGAAGACCCCAAAGGTCCATAGCCCAAAGGAGGGCAAGGGCCAGGGCCGCATCCGCCAGTGAGCCGCCTTCCCCAAGCCAGGACTTGGCAGGCATGGGACCAGTGGACTCAGCCTGACTGTTCTGTACTGTCCCCGACACGTGGCCGGAGAGTCTGGGCCCAAGGGACCATCTAAGGCCCGGGGCCGAGGGCAGGCCCGTCACTGCTCCCCAGGGTCCAGAGTCCAGCGCAGAACAGAGGAGAAGCAGACACGGCACAGCCCCCGGAGGAGCCCCTGGGGGTGCGGTCTGAGGAAAAGGGCTCAGAGGAGTCTGCGTGGGGTGTGCAGGGACCCCACCGCATGCCACTCGCCCACCCGCCTGCCCCCCGAGCTTGGCTCCAGCCCTGAGAATGCAGCAGGAGGCTGGGGACAGGACAGGACTTGGGAGTGTCCCCAAGGCCTGGAATCGAAGGTGACCGTTGGGGTGCTGGCAGTGGCAGCAGGGCGGGCCGTGGCCTGATTTTGCTTCAGACGAGCAGTTAGTTCTGGCTGGGCATGGAGAAGGCCTGGAGAGCCTTTCAGGAGCAGGGCAGAGCCAAGTGGGGCTCAGGAAGTCCTCACAAATAGCTTTTTCTTTTTAAAAATTTATTTATTTATTTTTGGCTGTGTTGGGTCTTCGTTGCTGTGTGCAGGCTTTCTCTAGTTGCTGTGAGCAGGGGCCACTCTTCATTGTGGTGCATGGGCCTCTCATTGCGGTGGCTTCTCATGTTGCAGAGCACGAGCTGTAGGCGTGTGGGCTTCAGTAGTTGTGGCACACAGGCTCAGTAGTTGTGGCTTGCGGGCTCTAGAGCGCAGGCTCAGTAGTTGTGGCACACAGGCTCAGTAGTTGTGGCACACAGGCTCAGTAGTTGTGGCACACAGGCTCAGTAGTTGTGGCACACAGGCTCAGTAGTTGTGGCACACAGGCTCAGTAGTTGTGGCACACAGGCTCAGTAGTTGTGGCACACAGGCTCAGTAGTTGTGGCACACAGGCTCAGTAGTTGTGGCACACAGGCTCAGTAGTTGTGGCACACAGGCTCAGTAGTTGTGGCACACAGGCTCAGTAGTTGTGGCACACAGGCTCAGTAGTTGTGGCACACAGGCTCAGTAGTTGTGGCACACAGGCTCAGTAGTTGTGGCACACAGGCTCAGTAGTTGTGGCACACAGGCTCAGTAGTTGTGGCACACAGGCTCAGTAGTTGTGGCACACAGGCTCAGTAGTTGTGGCACACAGGCTCAGTAGTTGTGGCACACAGGCTCAGTAGTTGTGGCTCGCGGGCTCTAGAGCACAGGCTCAGTAGTTGTGGCACACAGGCTCAGTAGTTGTGGCTCCCGGGCTCTAGAGCACAGGCTCAGTAGTTGTGACGCATGGGCTTAGTTGCTCCGGGGCATGTGGGATCTTGCCGGACCAGGGCTCGAACCCATGACCCCTGCATTGGCAGGCGGATTCTTAACGACTGCACCACCAGGGAAGCCCCCCAAATAGCTTTTCAGATGGTAACTGGCCTCAGGGGAAAGGTTGAGTCCAGGTGCTGCCAGTCAAGGATCAGGTCAAGGGTGCCTGCCGCCTTCCCTGGAGACCCGAGAGAGCCCTCCGCTCAGTGACAGGTCACAACCTCACTGGCAGCATCCTTGCCGCCCCACGAGCAGACGCACCCAGGGCCCCAGGGTCTCAAGGCTGTGTCTGCCTGACTTTGGGGGCTTGTTCTGCGGACGTAGATCACTGGGCAGCTCTGGGGGAGGAGGGCTGTGTCATGACTCATTGGGAAGGCAGAGGTGTGTCCTCTCCTGGGGCTCCGCGCGTCTTCCGAGGAGCTGGCCTCCCAGCTCAGCAGCTCCTCCACTGCTGTAGGGATTAAGGGCTGGAAAGCCTTAGCCAGTGGGACCGTGCTGGGCAGTGCTTGGAGTGATGACTGCCACCTCCCCGGGTAGCTTCTTAGGCGGGGAGCCAGAGGCTGGAATGGCAGAACTACGCGTCTAGAAGGAGCCTTACAGAGCCTGTCCAGAGGCCCCAGGTCAGCTGCCTCAGGTCACTCGGGGATGTTCACACCCCGCAGACTCACTGTGGAGCTCGGGGCCTGAGCAGGCTTCTCCAGCTGTGGGTGCCCCCACTGTGCAGGGCGCAGGGCTGCGAGGGGGGCCAGGCAGGCAGCAGCCGGGGCAGCTGCCAGTTTGGAAGACGGTGTTTTGTGCCGAGTGCCACAAAGGTGGACAGCGTAACGACTGCCGTTCCATCCCAGTACAGCGTGAAGAACCCTCAGAAAGCCTTCCGTCACTCCTCGCGCGTCTGTGCCCTGGGAACGGGGACCACCTCTGCCCCTGGGTCACCTCATGTCACCTCGGCCCCTCGTTGCAGGTTCAGACATCGCAGGCTGGGGAGGCATCAGAGGACAGCAGCCCCCAGTTTGCTTGTTCCCTCATCCAGTTCATTCCACACCCTTCCCAAGAGTAAGAGGGGCAACTCCTCCCCACGGTTCTTTGCAGAGACGGTGCCGGAGCGGCTGTGCACCCAGCGCCCGGACTTGGAACTGGGTGGCACGTGTGGCCTGGCTTCCGCGTAGGGGGCTGGAGAGCCCGTGAGCCCGGACCCAGCCCCGCATGGAGAACCTATGCCTGTCACCTTTCCAGCCCGGGGGCCGAGCCAGGCCCGCCCGTCTAGCTCACCACGTGACCTGCCCCAGGCCGGGCAGGGCTAGGGGCGTCGCGCTGTCGGGGTTCCCGTGTGTGCCCTCCATCCGCAGTCAGGTCGGGGGCTGGGGGGGGGCCCGCTGACCTGTCTCCTGGCCGAGCCCCGTGACGCCACCTGCTTGCGATGGCTCCAGGCTGCAAGCCGCTTACTGGATTAGTGTGTGCCCGCAGAGCCCCCGCCGTGGCCGAGGAGAGGCCCGCATTTTCTTTGTGGCTCCAGAAGTTCCGTTTGCATCTGCGCTGGCCGCTGAGACCCGCAGGCCGCTGCTGGGAAGGCGGGACCCAGAAGTGGTGTCCCCTCTGCAGGGCAGATGGTCTGGGTGGCTGAGGCCCGACAGACCCAGGCAGTGTGGGCCTGCCCGTAATCCCACTTCTCATCCTCGGCTGGAGGCTGACCCGCCCCTGCTGCCAGGCTCCTTTCACCGACTTTCAGAAGGATCTGAAGATGCTGGCCAGCTACTCGGCCTGCCTGTTCTGGGGGGTCTGCGCCGCCCTGCTGGCCGTGGCTCTGGCCTATTATTTCTACTGGTGAGCGTGGCCGGCGCCCGGTCCGGGCTGTTCCGGGGGCAGGGGGCGGGCAGGGGAGAACATGCTTCTGCTTGTGCTGCGGCTCTGCCCCCTCTGCTCTCCGCACTGACAAACAGTCCCTTCCGTCCGTGGGGGCCTGGCAGCAAACAAGGGAGGCAGGTCACCAGAGCCGGCTGCGTCTCCGCGAGGCGAGGCTGCCGCGGCTACTAATATACACGGTGGTCTGTAAATTCAGTGGAAAACAGGTAGTTTCCATTAAAGGGATGCCGCTCGTTGTAGCCGTAAATGACGAGCTGGCTTATGGCGAATCAGCCGGACCCTGTGCGCAGTCGCGATGGGAGTGCCTACCAGTTCTTGCCGTGAACGCAGGGAGGTGGCGAGTCGGAGACCACACCCGCCTGGGCTCCCGACGCCCCTTTCCAGCCTGGCCCCTCGCGAGGCTGGGATCGTAAACGGGGCCTGTGAGCTCCGGGACCCCAGTTTCCGTCTGGAGAGCGAGACACCGATGTCCTGTCTGTGCAGGTGACAACCTCGTGCAGGGGGCTGATGGTGATGCCACCGAGTTCAGGGAGCGACCCACACAGGGCGGCGCCCACCCGACAGTGGCAGCTGGCAGGGCGGCCGTGCGGAAACCCAGACCCCAGGTCCGGGGCTGACTTTATTTGCTAGAGCTGGAGAACGGGGTAGCTTCCTGTGAGGAGACATCTGCTCTTTTGAAGGTTCTGTCCCGGGATTATTTTTGTTTCCTCCCTTTTTGTACTTGGCTGATTGGGAACTCAGTTCTGTGATCTGGAAGCTTTCTGTCCCATAGATCCGATTAATGCTGGTTCTGTTTCTGATGATGAGGAGGGGCCTGGCCGGCAGGCAGGGGGTGGCCCCCCCATCCCCGCTGCCCCACTCCCGGGCAGGCTTGTCCTTGGCCCCAGGGTTAATACAATTTACAAGTGAGGATTACACAGAACCAAAAGATAAACACATGAGTGGGGGGAGGAGTCAGCCCTAATTCCTAATTAGACTTGTGTCCCTTGTTAAATGGGTTTCTGGCCTCTTTTGAGGGTGAGTGGCAGCCGTTGTTGACCAGGAGTGGCCCCCATAGGGGGAGTGACCAGTAATGTTACCACAGACGCCGGGACACCCCTGAGGGTGAGGGACCACGGCACAGGTGTGCAGTACCACTGCCCACAGGTAGCCTCCGCGGGGGGCCGGCCCCGGGCCCCTGGGGGGGGGGCGGCGGGTGTGTCTGTCGCCCTGTCGTCATGTCGTCATGTCGATGGCGAGTCAAGGCAGGGAGAGGGCAGTCTGTGCGCTTCTGCTGGGCATGGGGCAGGGGAGGGGCGGCTGGTGTCTAGTCTGGTCCGTCCTCCCACGTTCCCTCCGCCGACACTCGTCCCAGCCACTCAGTGGTCGCTTGATCCACAAACGGGTAGAGACCCAGTTCAAGGAACATTCTTGAAGCACCCATGATCCGACCAGAGAGTCTGACAGCCCCTGTCGGGTTCCCGAGGCTGAGAACTGAGAGGGGGTGTCAAGGTTGTCATTCTCTGGGTCTACAGAACTGTCCTCCCCAGCCAGTGCTGGCCGCCTTTTCTGTGGCCGTCGTCCCCAGTGACCCCGCGCCCTGCTCCGGGCGGGCACTGGCTCAGCGCTGGCGGAAGGCCCTCTGCAGAGGGGCGACTGGGGGCTCCCAGCTCACTAGACAGATGCAGCCCAGCTCCTGGTCGGAGGGTGCGGGGAGGAGCGTCCTGCTCCGCGAGAGGCCGGCGCACCTTCGTGGACGCACCTTCGTGGACATGTGCACACTTCAAGAACCGGGTGGCGGCCTCTGTGCTGCAGATCATGTAAATCTCGGCTCCCCCTACTGGGAGCAGCACGGGAAGTCCAGTGGGAGGGACCTTCCCCTGGTGGGCACCGGGGTGGCTATAGTCACAGCTGCCCGGGATGTCCCAGCACCCAGGACAGAGGCCTCACCTCCTCTGGTTCTCTCCGTGGGCAGGGACTCTGGCCAGAGCAGGCTCCGTCTGCTGCTGGGTGTGAACCCGTCACTCACAAGGGTGCTGAACGCGGCCAGCATGGTCTGGGGGAGAAGGTGCCTTGCTCCGTGAGGGGGGCCCCTTTTGAGGCTTTATGCTGGGGAGTCTGGTCTGGCAGCCCTGCGGGGTCACGGAAGGTGCCACGCGGGACCTCTGACCGGGGAGTGAGGTGGGGGAGAGTCGCCTTGTCTGGGCTCCGGGGCCAGGATGGAGCCCTGCTTTTCTCAGGAAGCCTTACTAAGTTTGATAAGTTTCCCTCCCTGTTGAAGTGTGTTTATCGCTCTGGGGTTTTGGGGTGTTTGAGGCGGGGAGAAAAAAAACCTAGTGCTGAAAACCTTGTTTGAAATTATAACGGTAGCTGTTTCTCATGTTAGTTATTTATAACCATGTCCAATAATCAGATTTCAACCACGCCCTTCGAAATGAAATGTGTAGAGAATAATTAAAACCTCATTAATGTAGAGCGAGGAGGGAAAGTGAGTCTGAATTAGTGAAACTGGCAAACAAGAGACACTAAGAGCTTCACTGAGCTCGCAGTTTGGGACGGAACTGGTCAGCCCATCTCTTCCCTGCCGAACATCTCAGAGTGTGTATCCGTTACCTTCAGCATGGAGTGGGGCACCCAGGATTTCCCAAACTAATGTGGCAACAAGACCCTCTTGTGCAAGCCGTTTCTTGGGTTTAGCAGCTGAATTATGCGGTTTTACAGACGCTCAAAATGATTCAGATATCTATAATTTGTAGGGA
>NW_006779129.1:2201004-2202204 GCF_000442215.2 Lipotes vexillifer | reverse complement strand
AGGGAAAATAGCACCTTTGTTTGCTGACCTGGGAACTTGAATGCCCTTTAAAACTTGGCTTACAAAGGCTGTTTCAGACCTCAGCTGTTTATAAAGGAAGGAGGGAGGGAGGCTTATTAACCCTTAGCCAGCCTGTGCCACTGCGCATAAAGGCTGCCTCATCCCCATCTTCAAACAGATACAGAAATTCAAAAGGATCACGTCACCTGCTGAGGCCACAGACACGGGACAAGAATGCAGTCCTAAGCCCCAGTGCCAACACACTCCTCCTTTTTGGTGGAGAAAACCGTGGCGGGCAGGCGGGACCCTGGGCACTGAGGGTGGACGCTGACACATTGACAGAATTCATCTTCAGAGTCGCCACTGAGAATGAGTCCTCGGGCTCGTTCCACAGGGTTTGCATGTGCCTCTCTTTCCTGACTTAAACTTTATCCAGTTCCCCGACAGATCTTTAGTGAGTATCCACCGTGCCCCAGGCACTGTTCTAGATTTTTGGTTATCAGTGTGTAAGATGGACCAAACCCCCATCCTCATCAGCGGTACCTGTCCACTCCTCACGCTGAGTGATGAGGGATTTAGTCAACTTACATGCCTCCCACCTTCTCTCCAGTGCTGCCACTAAGTTTTGTTACTTATACTATTGTTTTTAGTTATTTTACTGTTCCCTTAAAACTGTAATGTACTCAAATTTCCACTTTTTGTTGGATCAACTTAGACAAAAATCTCTAGACCCCCATTATGTAAAATAATTTGGGTTTATGATGTTCATATTCTGTCGTGTAATTATAATTAAATTCTCCATGCTTCTTTTGTAGGTTGATTGTAAGTATTAAAAGTCCAGAAACAGCATTCACAATAAAATTCTTAAAAATTTGTTGCTGCAGATGCTGCAAAGGAAGAACTAGAAATCTAAGCCCTTAAGTCTTTGCTGCTTGAAGGAGGAAGTTTTAAGCACCTCATTAAACCCCCCTGTTAATTTGATTTACATTTGGGTCACAATTTCCTTGCGTAGCATTTTTATTACTTGAAAAATCTTAATTGGTTTGTTTCTTATTTTTATTATTATTATTTATTTATTTATTTTTGCGGCACGTGGGCCTCTCACTGTCGTGGCCTCTCCCGCTGCGGAGCACAGGCTCCGGACGCGCAGGCTCAGCGGCCGTGGCTCACGGGCCCAGCCGCTCCGCGGCATGTGGGATC
>NW_006779129.1:2179166-2197619 GCF_000442215.2 Lipotes vexillifer | reverse complement strand
ACGCTCAGGCTCAGCGGCCATGGCTCACGGGCCCAGCCGCTCCTCAGCCTTTGGGATCTTCCCGGACCGGGGCACGAACCCGTGTCTCCTGCGTTGGCAGGCGGACTCTCAACCACTGCGCCACCAGGGAAGCCCCTATTGTGCCTTTTAAATATTAACAGATTTTGTTATAACTCATATCTTTGGAAGTAGATATGTTACCTTACATAATGGGGCTATCAGTGGGAGATGTGTGGCTGGTACGTTCACCTACAGGATTCGTCATCAGTTCCTGTGCTGTTTCTGTTGAGTGCTGGGTGCTGCGTGAGATCGGGGCGGAACGGCAGCCAGTCTGATTGCTGCAGGTTTGCCCCGACTTGTAGGGAAGGATACTGTGGGACTAGGTCTGCCCTAGGGGCAGCCGTCCCCCCTCAGCTGCTGACCTCTCCTCCCCGAGCAGGGTCATCTGAAAGTGATCACAGCAAGAGGTTAGTTCCCCCCACAAGAGCAAAGAGCAAGGCCTGTTCCTCAGATACGGCCGTGCTCTTTCTAGGGCGCCCTGCAGGCCTCTGATGGCGTCACGTCCAGTGGTCTCGGGTCTCCTCCCCCGCCCCACCCCCGGATGCGCCCACGTTGCCCACGACCCAGCCGTCCTCAGATGCTGCTGTCGGCCTTGCCTGCTATGGAGAGGCATCCTTAGGGTAAACTTGAGAACAAAGGGCTTTGGCGTAAACTTCTGGGGATTGAGGGAAAAACAGAAGAAAGACAAAGCCTGAGAAAGGGATGAATTCATGTTCAAGGAAATGAAGTGAGGAAGAATTTAGGATTGACCTGTCTGTTTATAGATCACCTCTTACCTTCGCAAAAGGGTGTGAGGGAGCCAGTGGGACTGCCCGTAAAATCTCATCAGACTCCACTAGCGTTTCCCATTTGTACTGGAAAAACTGATTTCAGGGTGAGAAGCTCCGTTGTGGGGATGCAGCAAGGAGGGGGCGGCCATCGGTTCCTGGCACCTGGCCCCCATGCACAGGAGAGGTCTCCCCAGCGTCCAGCGCCGCCTGCCCTGCCCAGGACTTGTAACCAACCACCTGAGCGTCCAGGTGGGGCCAAGTGGGGATGGAGCAGCTCTGGGGGCAGGAGTGGGCTGCTGCCCTGTGGCCTTGAGGCTGCTTGTCCAGCCCCACCACAGAGGTCTGCCACTTTCCAGTCCGGCTACTGGTAGGAAAGGGAGGAGGAACTCAGGACTTGCCTCCCAGGGTCCCGGGGTCCCAGGGCCCCGGGGTCCCGCGGTCCCGGGGTCCCGGGGCGACGCCTCTGCTCTGCGTCAGGCCGTGTGCAGCAGGTGGGTGCACGGCGTTCGTGACAGTCTTCGTTTCACTTTCTACCTAATGTTTCCACCTAACGTCTGATGAATGTTCTCGGAAACCATCCTGGACTTCACAAGGTGCATGTCTGAGATGCTCTGAGTTTTGCTCTGGCCAGAAGCTCAAATGAGAGGCAGACTGCTGAGTGACAGGCGACCCTCGTTCTCCGACTTGGGGTGAGTCTGACCGCTTCCGAACGCCTCTGGGTCGGGGCTGCTCTGGGACCCGCGAAGCGGGCTCTTCCTGTCCTCTGGACAGAGGCCGAGGTGGACATTTGAAACCCGTCGTGTTTACTCCATTTTGAATCCTACGTTTCTTTTTTTTTTTTTTTTTTTTAATTTTTGATTTTTATTTTGTTTATTTTTTATACAGCAGGTTCTTATTAGTTATCTATTTTATACATATTAGTGTATATATGTCAATCCCAATGTCCCAATCCTACCTTTCTAAAACTCTTATCTTTTTAAGTGTGTGAAACATGATGCCTCTTTAATGGCAAATGTGGCAACATTTTTTAATCTTTGTAAGTGGCCTTGTTCATCCTTTGAGATTTGTGTTCTGCTTACTTCAAAAGCACTGTCAATTACCTATAGATTCTAGAGTTTGTGTAGGAGAAGCTTTTCCCAGACTCTCTCAGTCACGCTGGTTGGGAGTCATGGAGAAAAAGCCTGCGGGAGGGGAGACTCCCTCCGCACTGGCAGCTCTGGGGCCTCGCGCCCTCCCCAGCTGCGTGGCCTCCTGTGACCAGCTCCTCCTGGGTCTGTCCCCAGGAACCCGGGGCTCAGTTCCGCCCCCTGCAGGCGCCCACCTCACTCCACATTTTTTGTTAATTGCTTGTCCTGTGACCTCACATCTCTGATAGGGTCAGGAAAAGTCATGAACTTGCAGTTTGTCTGGCTTTATCTTGTTGCAGGCTGGGAGTGACAAGCTCTCTGCATTCCTAAGGGAACACCAGGACTCGGTGTAACTTTTTAAATCGTGAAATATATTGTACGCGCAGAAGACTGCGTTAACAACCAATTTACTGAATAATTATAAAGCAAACTCCCGTCTGTTTCTCTAAGAGTAAAACGTCTTTATTATAAAGGGCAGATCATTGTCACAAAGTTACATCCAAGGCAACTTAGCTGTGCCTGTTTTACGTGTGCACGTGCACACGTGTGAGTGCACGTGTGCGCATGTGTGCACGTGTGCGTACAGGCCAGGCAGCCACCTTGGTGTGAGGGGCGCCCGCTGTGTCCTCAGGCCTAGAGGCTTGTCACAGGCCTACTGTGCAGTCATCAGGCCTGGGAGCTCTTCACGTCCCTCCCACCCTGCACCGCAAACCTCACCACTGCTCGGGCCAGTAAAACCATCAGAGCAACCTCAGAAAGACGGAGGATTCTGGAGCTCTGGTAGGAGGGGTAGGTGGGGCCCCGAGGTCCCTCTCATGCCTCCTCACCGTGGCCTGTGGCCGTCTGTCCCTGGGCTTCTGCCCCAGCCCCCCTCCTCGCCCAGCCGCCCCTCCCTTCTTGCCTGGGGCACCGTTTCCACAGTGGAAAGCCCCCTGGGGACATGACAGCACTTCCCCACCCTTGTCCTCAGTCTGTAGTTCCCAGGCCCTTCTCCTAGCCTGGCAGGGAGCTTTGGCCTCCTTTGGAGGGGGCCTGGGGGCCTGGGGACCCTTTGATCCATCAGGCTCCTCCAGCAGCCCGCGGTCAGGACAGTGCTGGCTGCGCGTGGCCCCTGCCCTTCAGCCTGGGCAGCCAGTTATCTGTCCGGCCTTCGCTAGCTGCAGCAATGCCCCGGGTGTCTCCGATGGGACCCGGAAATATGGGCGGTTTCCTTTGTCCTGAGTCCAGAGCCCTCCCCCGCCAGCCTGCACAGCCCCTCTGCAGCCAACGGCGCTGGCCTGTCTGGAGTTTGACAGGGTTTTCAGAGTCTCAGATGAGACTGTCAGGTAACGTGATACATTGGCTCTCCCGTAACGTTGGTCTTTCAGGAAACTCGTCATTGAGGCAGCTTGTAACGACACGTGAAAGGCACGAGCTTCAGGAGTGACGCTGCTGGTGTCGCACGTAAACACGAGGCATCCCTTTAGCCAGCTTTGCCAGAGCATCGTGTGTTATGTGCGAGACCTGCGTGCGTGACAGTGCCAGCAACGGTGAGGGTGCGCGGGCGGGGCTCTGGGCCGCAGGCAACAGAAGTGGTGGTTGAAATAGCCGAGACTCGTGTCCCCTCTGCCTCTTGCTGTGGCAGCTGCCGGCTGCTCGCCGATGCCGCCGCCCACAGCGTGGGTCCTTTCTCCCCTTGCTTGGCCCTTCGTGCTCCTGACGTGGCTGCCATGGACGCCCCTTACTCACTCAAGGAGGGCCAGGAGCAGAGGGGCAGCACGGTGCGGGGGGGGGGCCTGTCTCTGGTCTAGGAAAGCAGACGCCTTCCTGGGAGCCCCTGAAGGCCCCACTGCCTGGAACTGGGCCATCCCTGGAGCAGCCGCTCCAACTGGGGACAGCGTTACCTTTATGGCTTAGATCTGGGGCCGGGGGTCCCCTCCCAGGGCCCAAGGATGAGCGCTGCTGCCATGGCCGAGCTCTCTCATGAGAGGCGCTTGTCACGGAGGCCTGGAGGGGCCGTTTGGTACATCCTTTCATGATACCTTCCTTACCCCTTGGTTGAGAGATACGGAATGCCAAAAGAGTTTCATGAGCCCAGTGATGGTTTTAAGTTAATTGTATCCTATTTATTTATTTATTTTTAAGATTTATTTTTTGACGTGGACCATTTTTAACGTCTTTATTGAATTTGTTACAATATTGCTTCTGTTTTGTTTTGTTTGGCTTTTTTTTGGCCGTGCGGCATGTGGGATCTTAGCTCGACCGAACCCGTACCCCCTGTGTTGGAAGGTGCAGTCTTAACCGCTGGACTGGCAGGGAAGTCCCAACTGTATCCTATTTATTGTACATACAGTAGAAATACAGGCCTGCCTAAAGGCAAGTGCGAAGGAAAGCCGGTCATGTGAGACGTGTCCTGTGCCGTCTGCTCAGCCTGCAGCAACACTCAGGCCACACGGCTTCCAAGTCTCCCGCCAGCGGCTGCAGGCTTACTGCTCTAGGTGCCCAGGGACTCCCGGAGACCAGGTCCACACTCTTGATAGCAGAGGCTTCGTTGTGCGTGATCGTATCTTGCAGGCTGTTCCCTGGTTCTTTTTCATGGCTGTCTTGGTTTTCTTTCCTGTTTGTTTCTCCATGTGGACTGCAGAATCAGCATTTCTAGCTCCAGGGCTGAGGGATGGGGGACCTGTTGGTATTTTAATTAGGGTTCAATTACATTTATAGATGAACTTAGAAAGAATGGCTTGCGTATTATTTATGTATCGCTATCTGAAAAACCACCTCAAAAGGTTGTGATTGAAAACAACCACTGTTTTCTTAGCTCACAGCTGTGGGTCAGCACTTTGGGCTGGGCTCAGCAGGGCGGCTTTCTGCTCGTCTCACCTGGGGTCATTTGCAAGGCTGCGGTCAGCCGGCAGCCTGCCTGGGGCCGTGGGTCCATTTCTGCTCCATGTGGGCCCACCTTCCAGCTGGCTGGCCCGAGTTTCCTCCTCTGGCGCCTGGAGGGTGCACTGGAAGCTGCAAGGGCTCTGAAGGCCCAGGCTCGGGAGTCAGTCGTATGATGCAAGGCCCACCCCAGTCTATTTAGGGCTGAGCCCTGTCGCCAGCCTGCGTTCCGGGGGCCGGGAAGCCGACCCCCCATCTTGATGGGGAGAACAGTGCTGCATTACCAGGGCGTGACCGCAGGGGGCAGTGTTGCCCCTGCCGCACAGCGTTTTCCCATTTGTTTAGTTCTGCTTTGGTCTCTTTCCGGATATTCCAAGGTTTACCCATGTAAACCTGTTTATTTCTTCTGAAGTTTGTGATTAGGTATTTTGTCTTTTTTATTGCAAATGTACACAGGGTCTTCTCCACTGTGTCTTCTGTTTTTGTGTGTTCACGTGGAGGTGTGCCCACTGGGCCACACTCTCTGGTGGCCTGGACGTACAACAGGGCTCTGTGTCCTCATCGTTCTGGTCACCAAGGGCTTGGATTGTGAGTTTGCACCCCTCTTGCTTTAGAGGAAATCCCTAGTCCTGGACTTCCAATTTTACCCCTTTCTACCTGCTAGAGAGGAACAATGGAGCAACGCAGGAAGCCATGCATTGAAGATGGCAGGGCTCCTGGCAGCCTGGGCCCCAGATGACCACGGTGGGCGGAGCTGCCAGGCTGCATCTTCAGTGCATGGCTTCCTAGGTTGCTCCATTGTCCCAAATAACCATCTGGGGCCAGCGACCTGGATCTGTTAAGTCAGAAAGAAAGAAACCTCTCTGTTGTCTTAGTGCCTCCTGATTACTTCAGGCAGAGCTAGTTATTGAACGTTATTAGAATGTTGACTCTGACATTGTTTTAATTTCGTCCCTTTCAACATTGCTGTCAGCCTTTACTGTTTGTAGCGGCGCTTGGGTTACAGTGGACTCTTTTGGGTCTATACAGTACAAACCCACCAGCTGCAAGCAGGGATGATTTTACTCCTCCTTTTCAATTTTTAGGCTCATGAGGTTGGACCAGCAACACATGATTATTAGCAAAGTAATGTCATATTTTTGAGCCTTATTGAAAGCCAAGGTCCCTGTAAGTGAATTTACCCAAGAACTGAAGCCAAGCCCTTTAAACCTCAAAAACAGGATTGTGTTGGTCTAATCTAAAATTTTCGTTAGACTCATGAAAATCCTTCTCTGCCCCTCGGCCACCATCAGTACTGCGGTGAGTGGCGCGGCCCCCCTTGCGCAGGGGCGCGGTCAGGGTGGACAACATTTGCTGCATTATGTTCTCATTCGTGATGTCATGGTGGGGCCGCTGGGTCTGCGAGCTGCCCCAGCCCCGGATGCCCTCCAGGTGGTGCTGTCTCCGGTCGCGGGCCCTCGTGCTGCCGTCAGCGGGATGCCTGCCTCCAGCGCCTGCTGCCCCCTCTTTTCTCATCTGGCACTTCGGCTTGGCCGTGGGCCAGGAGACCACCCAGTCCCACGTGTCCCAGCTGTGTTGACAGCAAGAGTGAGGAGGAGCCCATCTAGGAGCTAAGGAGTCCCTGTGAGTGACATGTCTGCGTCCCTGATATGCAGACTGGCTGCCCAGAAAGCGGTGGGGGTTTATTCCCATTCTTGGCTATGTTCTGAACAGTAGACGTTGCCACCTAAATTATCTTAAGACACTTTAAAAATATTAGAGATAATGTTATCTCTCTACTGTCCTTTGTTTCCAATAGTCAATCTTGTTCATAGACTTTTTCTCCAGTGTTTCCTGACTCGGAAACAACAGAACTATTCACACGCAAAACAAAAACCTAGGGCTTGCCCCCAGTTTGCACCCCCATGCAGCCAGCCAGCGTGGCCTTTCTGTTCTGCTGCCTCATAGCAGACCACGTCTGCTCTGCTTACTGCACATACAGGCACTCAAATATGGGACAGATGGATGGGTGGGTGGATGGATGGATAGGTGGATGGATGGGTGGATGGATGGGTAGATGGGTGGATGGATGGGTGGGTGGGTAGATGGATGGGTGGATGAGTAGATGGGTAGATGAGCAGATGGGTGGATGGATGGGTGGGTGGATGGATGGATGGGTGGGTGGATAGATGGATGGCTGGGTGGATAGATGGATGGGTGGGTGGATGGACAGGTGGATGGGTGGGTGGATGGATGGATGGATGGGTGGGTAGATGGGTGGATGGATGGCTAGTTCAGGGAGACCATTTACAAAGCACAGAACATGCATGGGTAATCTCCACAGGAGCAGGTGGGCCACACTGGTGTGCTTGTGAATGCTCAACGGCAGATGGAGATGGAGATGAGATGGAGATATTTAGATGATGGATGGATGGATGGATGGATGGAAGGAAGGAAGGATGGATGGATGGGTGGACGGATGGATGGATGGATGGATGCAAGGATGGATGGATGGGTGGATGGTTGGATGGATGGATGGATGGATGGGTGGGTGGATGGATGGGTGGGTGGGTGGATGGAACAAAGGAAGGAAGAAGGGAAGGTAACAGCCTTGGTCCTCCTTCATTATGGACTTTGAATTTGGATCACGTATAACCAAACCGTTCTTTGAATCCTATAATCCAGACTTCGTGTCCAGAACATCAAAAACGAGGCACTTCGGGCATGTTTAATGTCTCCTCCCTTCACCAGCCACTGTGCTCAAGGTCAGACCTGCTCAGGTCTGACCTGACAGGGCAGGTTGAGGCTGCCAGGCTCTGACCTCAGCTCCGAGAGGTCGCTGGCCCAGAGTGGTTATCAGCGGCGATGGCTTCTCCCTGGATCTCAGGAGCAGGGCAGCAGGGCAGCTGAAGTGGCGTCCCCCAGAGCCGGCCAGCTTCTGCCCCAGTGGAGAGCCACAGCACTGGATGTTTCAGGCTGGGGTGCAGTTTCAGGCTGGGGTGCAGTGGTTTCCGATCAGGCGCTGCTCCCCCAGCTGTAAGATTAGACCGCGCTGGCAGAGGCTGGAGGGACTGACGTGGGCCCTGTGTGTAAATGGGAGAGCGGTCTTCCACGTGCAGAGAGAGCCATTCACCTTCCCTGCATGGAGCAAGGAAGCACTCTGATGGGCCCTCGACTACAACTTTGGTTTCTGTGGAAAGGCTTTGTTGGAAAGATGGGGGTTTGGGCAAAGATGGGGTGTGCCTGGTAAGGAGATCTGAAGACCACACCACCTGACGGGCTAGTTCCTGAGGAAGAGAGACAGAGGGACGAGTGCCGGCCCTGTGGGCATCTGGGCGCGGGCCCTGAGGCAGGTGCAGGGGACGTGAGCAGGGTGAGGCTGGGCCAGGGTCCGCGGCAGAGCCCGGGCCTCCTGGGCAGCAGCACGTGGGAAGGGGCCTGTGCACGCCCAGAATTACGGGATCTGGGAACAAGGCCTGCATACTTCTAAGAGCTGTGCTCCTCTGCTCCGGCGCCCTGACACACACCGCAGGCTGCAGACTTAAACAACAGACATCGATTCTCCCTGTCCTGGAGGCTGGAAGGCCGAGGCCAGGGCTCGGAGGCTGTGAGGGAAGAAGCTGCGTGTAGACCCCCTGCCTCCACCCATGTCCTCACAAGGCCATCCCTGTGCACGTCTGTGTCCTGATCTCTTCTCATAAGGCTGCCGGTCCGATTGGATTAGGGCGCACCCTAGTGCCCCCCGTTTAACTTGATTTCCTTTGTTGAGACCATATTTCCAAACACAGCCACACGCTGGGGTGCTGGCAGTGGGACCCCAACACACCCTTGTGAGGGGACACAATTCACCTGTAACAAGAGGTGCCAAGGTCGAGGCTGGCAGTGGCGGCGGCAGAGCCCAGCAGCGGGCTGGGCCCTTGGTGGGATAGTGGGGAGGTGGTCCAGGCGCTCCTGGCTCCCAGGTCTCCCCTTCACCACCCTGAGCCCCCAGCAACACGGCCACGGGAACTGGCTCAGAACTAGCAGCAAAAGCCCTGGAGGGACAGTGTCAGATCCACGAGGGTCCTGCTTCTGGGGCAGGGGGAGGGGGCAGTGCTGGAGCTGGGAGGAGGGTCTGGTCTGGCTCCCGGCCCTTCCTGCCCCACCAGAGCCCTGGCAGCTCCCGAGAGGCCCCGGTCACTGTCTCTCAGGGGACGCGTGTCATGTTGCAGCTCCGGGAGCCTTACCTGCCCTGGAACTGTGGGCAGCATGGCTCTGCCGAGTGCCCGGCCCCTCCCCCTACCCCGGCCGGCCTCTGTTCTGTGCCCCTTGTCCCCAAGTGGCAGCACCACCCTCTGTCTCCCCTTTGGGGAGGGTGAGTGCACCTCGTCCCCTGCCCCGAGAAGGTGGGGTCCCGGCAGCTTGTACGGGGCCACAGTACCCTTAGGACCGGGCTGTGCAGGTGCCAGGCTTCTGGAACGACCTAAACTCTTACCTAATGACGTGACTTGGGCTCAGGTTTCCTGGCCAGTTCAGCCACAACATCTGAGTATTAATGAAAAGGGGCCAATGTCTTTTACTTTAAAATAAAACTTTATGGAACAACGGCACTTACCTTGGGGGTGTCGGGGGATGGATGGATACCAATTATGCCTCATCATTTCTACCTTAGATGCGTTCTTTTATTCTAGGACGTATCACGTGTCTTCTAAAAGCTTTTTTACAGCAACGTCAGTGGCAGAGCTGCGTGTTGCTGCGGTTTTGAAGCATCTCATTTGTGCCGTGAGGTTAAGTGCATCACACAGGCAGGGGTGGTCCCTACAGCACCCGTTACAGGGCGGTGGTCACGGGCCAGCTCTGCCCACTTGGCGCTCAGGATGGAGAGTTAGGCGGGAGGGGCCTTGATGGAAACTGGGGTCAGAGGCGGTTGGGGGTGGATATCAACTCAGACGTCTCCCATCAGATTGGGGGGTGAGCCCAGCAGGCTGAACTTTTGCCTTCAGACACCTAGGGGCGCTGCCTTCACCAGGCTGTGGCAGGAAGGGGACAAGGGGCAGTGCCCCTGGTGGGTGCAGCCAGGAGCCTCCAGCGTCATCCTGAGCGTGAATTAGTCTCAGGGAAGCAGAGTCAGACTGTGGGGTATCTACGGGACAGCTGTCCCGGGCTCTTCCAGTGGGAGTGGGAGCGTGAGCGTGTTACAGGTCAGAGGAGAACAGGGGCGTGCGATCGAAAGCCGCACGGGCCCTCGACCGGGGCCTGGACGAAAAGAAGTGCCACAGGCCATTTTGGGGACCACAGATGGGATATTCGGTAATATGCTCACGTCCTTGTTAAATTTCTCAGATGTGATCATGGCGTTGTGGTCAACCAAAGGCCCAGATTCTGAGGTGACATAGGCTGGACTGCTTAGGAGTGGATTTTCGTCAAATATTCCAGAAGAAGCTTTTAAACTTAAATTTAGCCTATGCACAAGAAATGTAAAAATGAAATTTAAATATTCATACATATTTTTGTTACACAATGTTAGGTTAAGATGATTGGTAAAAGACTCTCAATCATAATAAATTGTATTACAGTGAGATCCTGTAGGGGGCGTGCAATGGAAATACAAATTCAAAGAGAAAAGGGAATGAATTTCCTGACTTTTAAAGAAAAGCTTGCTTTCGTGTATTTTGAAAATGGATGGTGATGTGGCTATCAGATCACTGTGGCATTTAGAGCCCATTTTCTACATTTAAAAGTATAAAGTCCCTTATGATGATTCCAGTTATGGTTTTTTGACTTTACGATACGCATTCAGTAAAATCCATACTTCGAATTGTGAATTTTTTGGTTTTTTTTTTTGCGGTACGCGGGCCTCTCACTGTTGTGGCCTCTCCCGTTGCGGAGCACAGGCTCCGGACGCGCAGGCTCAGCGGCCACGGCTCACGGGCCCAGCCGCTCCGCGGCATGAGGGATCCTCCCGGACCGGGGCACGAACCCGCGTCCCCCACATAGGCAGGCGGACTCTCAACCACTGCGCCACCAGGGAAGCCCTCAAATTGTGAGTTTTAACCTTCTCCCAGGCTGGCAACATGCGGTCGGATGCTCCCTCTGATGCTGGGCAGTGGTGGCTGCAGCCCCACCAGCCCCACCAGCCCCGCCATCACAAAGGTGAACAACCGGTACACTGACGACCATGCTGGACCCAGAGAGCCATTCTGTTTTTCACTTTCAGTACAGTATGCCATCAGTTACAGGAGATATTCAGTTTACTATAAAATAGGCTTTGTGTCAGATGATTTTGCCCAACCGTAGGATAATGTGAGTGTACACCGAGCACGTTTAAGGGGGGCAAGGCTCAGCTTTGATGTTTGGGAAGTTAGGTGTATTAACTATATTTCAACTTAACAAGATATTTTCAACTTACGATGGGTTTATTGGGATGTAATCCCACTGTAAGTTAAGGAAGATCTGTATGTTTAAAAGTTCACAGTATGACAGAATTTATGCCCCTTGCATATTTAAACTTGGGTTTAAAAATGTAGGAATCAACTTAGAATTGTCTGATTTTATATATATATATATATATATATATATATATATATATTATTGGTTTTGGTTTGCCAGTCTTTTATCAAAGAATGTTACCTCTCACTTAATGTTTTCATGGGCTGCACACAAGCCAGTGCTCTCGGGGGCTGCCGACTTGATGCTTTCCTGCTTGCCAGTCTGCAGGGCTTGGGGGAGAGCTGGGGAGGGTGTGGGCTGATTGGGGAGCAGGGTGTCTTCTGCTGGGGTTGGGGGGCTGGTCATCCCCCCCACCCCGCACCGTCATTGAAGGTCCTCCAAGTTAGCACGTGTGACTGATGTGTTATCAAGACTGTCAGGCCCAGCTGGGTCAGAGGTGGTAGGCCGAGAGGCAGCGATGTCCAAGCAGATGGTGGGCACTGGGTGCTCTCGTGGTGGGGGCAGGTGGGAGGGGCCTGGACTGCAGCTGCTGACGTGCCTTAGGACGGGGTCTGGCCCACAGGGAGCGAGGACACCAGCCCCACATCTGGGCATTAGGGACAGACTGACAACCAGGGAGGACAGCCGACTGCAGCCAGGAGCCCCGGCCAGGCTCACCTCCAAGCGGGGCTGAGGGGCCGTTCCAGTTGGGGGTGCAGCTCTCTGGGCCCTCTGGGGATGGACTTCCTAGACCAGAGATTCAGGAGATGGACCAGGGACTGGCACTTGTTAAACAGATTCCCGACTGAAGGCCTGTGTCCGCACAGAGGCTCGCTGGGGAAAGTGCGGGGCCAGAGGCTGCACACCTGCTGCCGTCGGCAGGTGAACAGGTGAGCGGACAGACTGGAGACCGCCTTGCCATCTGAGGCTGGACTGCAGCCAGGCAGGGCCCATGGGCAGATCCCGTGTGGTCCTCTTTATGTGAACCTCTAGCAAAGGAAGGTTGATCCGGTGTCGGAAAGCCCAGAGGGGCTGCCAGGGGCCGGGGGGGAGTGGACTAGGGGGCTCATGGAGCTGCTTTGTCTTGATCGGGCAGCAGTCTGACAGGTGCCCTGTGAGCGATACCTCTGTGAAGCTGATCCTCCAGCAGGTCTGGCACAGACCTGGGGAACCTGCTTTTAACAGCATCACAGCTGATGGGCCGGTCTTTGAGCTGGCTTTTGGGGACCCTGGTTATTGTGGCCCACACGGTTATTGTGCCTGACCCAGGATGGCGGGGTGGGGAACGGCCTGGTCTCCTGGGGCCGGGGGTGCAGGGAGCCTGCCGGGTGGCAGGTGCGGGTCCAGATGCCGGGCGGCAGCGTCAGGTCTGGTCAAAGCCGTTATCTCTGATCCCAGAAGGCAGCTGGCCTCAGGCCTGGCCTGGCTGATGTGTGAGTCTGTGCGTTACAGAGGGGTCCCCGCCCACGGGGGCACAGACGCGGGTCTCCCTGCTGGGATTGGAGTCCGGCCCTCCTGCTTTGCGCTGCGTGGCCCTGACCAAGTCACAAAGCCTCTGCGCTCCCTTTGCTCGCCAGTCACATAGGGGCAGTGACGGCGTCCCCCGGGTTCGTGCGAGTTTAGGAGGCGGTGGCAGGAAGCGTGTGCAGCGCCGCACGTGCATCCTCTCGGGGCCTCTCGGGGTCAGAGCTTTGGACACGAAGGCGGGGGGCTGGGGCCTCTCGGGGGCTGCGGGCTTCAGAAGGCCCGCCCGGGCCTGGGGGGGCGGCTCCCCTGGGGACTCCCACACCTGGCGCCAGGCCTCGGCTCCTTCCCTGTCCTCCCGGGCATCCTCCCCACGTGGCTGCTGGCTTATCCGCCACCCCCGCCCCTCACGCAGCCACTCGGGGGCCAAGGGCGGACGGAGGGCATCCTCTGGAGTCACGTGGCCTCATGTCTGGCACAGCAGCCAGGCCCTTGTGCCCCGGTGTGCCCAGCGTGGCCACGCTGGAGGCCTCTGGAGCCCACTCCACCCGCATCCCAGAGAGCGTGGGGCACGTCTCTGGAGGACCCAGCCGCGGTCGAGGCAGGCAGCCACCAGGCTGTGACGTGGCCAGCTCTGAAAGTGCCAGGGCTCCGTCACAGCCGTCTGCTTGCTTCTGTCCACACGAGATTCCAGGGCAGCTCGCGGAACGAGTAGAGCCATGAAATGCGAGCTTCTGGCTTCATCTTTGAAACCAAGAAACCAGCGTTGAAGGGAAGCGTGAGAAGCTGGCAGAGTCCCGAGGGGTCACGGCTTCTGCGTTAGCGACCAAAACAAAAGCCTTTCAGCCAAAACAGGGTACAGCAGCTTGGGAGTTAAAAGACAGTAGTTGAAATGTTTTGATAGAGATTGAGTGTGCAGTTTTGATCTTTTAAGTAAGATGCTAAAAAAAGAAAAATTACCCATCATGCCTTTACCTAGAGATACTCACTATTAATATTTGTGTGCATTTCTTCTAGTCTTTTCTTTCTTCCTTTCTTTTATGCGTGTGTGTATACGTTGTGTGGTGTGTATGTAATGTGTGTGTGTGTGTGTGTGTGTGTGCATGTGTGTGTATGTTGCGGGTGATGCCTGTGTGCACGATGTGTCAGCTCCCCCGTCCGCCCCGTACGTACGTCGCTCTCGGGAGGGAAGGGCATGAGGACCCCGTGGTGGGTAGCTGCAGATCTGGGCTCTGGCGTGAGCACCGTGGACCCCTCCTCCGCCCGCAGCCCCCCTCACCCCTTGGGTCCCTGGCGCCCCACCTGACCGCCGGCCCCGTCTTTGCAGGACGGCCGTTCTCAGTGAAGGGCCCTGCACTCGCTACTGAGCTGTGGCCATGGGCCTGCTTGCCTTCCTGAAGACCCAGTTCGTCGTGCACCTCCTCATCGGCTTCGTCTTCGTGGTGAGTGGGCTGATCATCAACTCCATCCAGCTCTGCACACTAGTCCTCTGGCCCGTGAACAAGCAGCTGTACCGCCGGCTGAACTGCCGCCTTGCATACTCGCTCTGGAGCCGTGAGTACCACCCGCATGTGCACGGCGGGGATCAGGGGGCCACGGACAGTCAGGACAGCGACCTTTCTGCTGGACGATCCCAGACAAACCAGTGCAGGGCCCCTGGGGGTGAACGCCTGTGGTGGTGAGACGAGACGCAGTGGGCTGGTTCTCGCTCCCTGGCAGGAACCGGGGGCTGCTCCTGGCCAGTAGATGTAGCGGGGGCGGGGTTTGGCCCGAGCTCTTCACTGGGCTGAAGCACGTGACGTCCCAATCCCTGAGCCTCTGGACCCACAGAGGTGGCAGTTCCACGTGGTCTCACACGGTACGCTGGGTATTTGAAAACGAGCAATGATGAAGTCAGCTCACCATGACCAAGCCCTAACAGCTGCCGCCGACACGTGGCCAGTCTTGGGTCACCAGACCCCCAGTCACCCCAGCACCAGAGTACAGTGAAGCTACCCTCGGGGGTGCCTGTCATTACGTGTAAATGTTGCGGTGCCTCTCTGCAAAAGGCAAGGATTCTCACCCGTCTCTTAATTAAATGTATGTGTTTAGGCGTGTACAGGTGTTACCAATACGCCCTTGTGATGTGTGTGCATTTGTACGAACAGAATCAGTCTTCACCCATCAGCTGGACAGAGACTTAGAAGCTGCTGACGGGGGGCGTGGGGGGGCCGCTCACGCTGCGGGTTGGGGTCACGGGGCACATCTTTGGACGGCAGTTTGCCGGTAGCGATGGACAACTTAAACGGTTCTATTTTTTGACCTAAATATTCCACCAAAGAAGAATGTAACCTAGAAAGATATCTGCAACAGTACATATGTGTGCAGATATTCTCACGTTGCCACTTTTATAGTAACACAACACTAATATAAAAATGAGCAGCCTAAATGCCCATTAATGGAAGCTAACTGTGGTGTGTCCACTGGATGGAATCCCACACGGCCACTAAGAACAACAGGGAGAATCTCTCTGTCCTGATAGAGAACCAAGTTCAAGATACATTTTAAAGTGAAAACGGAAGCTATAAAACAAAGCACAGAGGGTGCTTTGCATTTATTTACTTTTAAGACACGTGTGTGACCTGTCTGCACTTGTGTATGGCCACCCCTGCTTAGAGAAGGCTGAAGGATGAACAGAAAACGTAACTACCCCGGGGGTGAAGGAAGGCGGGGACTCATGCTTATGTCATACTGTGTGCTGTTTACACTTCTTAGCATAAGAACACGTTTCTTTTACAGTGAAGAGAAAATCATACACACGTTACTTCCTATGGGAAGTGGTGAGTCCGTGTGCCTGTCCCTGTGACCCCTCCCAGTGCAGGAGCAGGAAGACGGCAGCTAGGTGGCCGTAGGAGTGTCCACGCCCAGGTGTGTGCGCCCCACCGCAAGGCGCGGCAGCCCCGCCTGTGCTTCCAGCCATAAATAGTCTAAACTGCAATAAATAAATAGTATAAACTGCGATAGTTTCAGTTCCCAGGTGGTTTTTTCCTAAATAAAAGGCCACCTTTGTGGGTGTGTGAGAAGGAGAATTAGAAATCCTATCATCTAGGACACACAGGTGAGTTATTTACAAGTATCACGGTGGGAGATGAGTACATACCTAGAGGGCAAATGCCAACTAGATGAAAATCATAGACTCCACCTCCGGCAGTATTCTGAAGTTAAAACGCTGCAAAACAGCCAAACTCTGGATAAAGCCGGCTTTTTAACGCACTGCTGTGTTCATAGTAAGTAAAGGAAACCCCTCAGCCTCGCCGCCGCCCGTTCACAGAAGAGGGCACTAAGGTGGGGTGTCAGCACTGCTTTCCAGGGGCCCTCACCTTAGCAGCTGCAGGAGAGGGGCTGAGTCTAAACCAGGATCCTGAGGATTTGCTGAAGTGAGCAGGTTAGCAGTGCCCGTGGGGTCAGCAGAGGCAAGTGGAAATGTGCTCTCAGGGGAGTGTCTCTGATTCAGGCCTGGAGAATCACACAGATGGAGACAAATCATATATGAGCTCAGAGTCAAAGAACAACAAACATACAACAACAGATCTAGACAAAAGACTACCCAAAGTCACCAGATTGGAAAAAAAAAAAAAAAAAAACCCAGTAGAACTTCTGTGAATAAAAATTGTAATTATAATGTTTTTTAAAAGTAAAAGCTTAGTGAATGAATATTACATCAGATTAGATACAGCTAATGAGAGAGTGAGTGAACTGGACATTACTATGAAAAAATCATCCTGATTGCAGTAGAAAGACAAGATGAAAAATATAAAATAGGAGTTAAAAGATGTAAGGGGAGAGTGAAAGTCTATGAAACAGGTCTTGGACTCCAGGGAAAGAATAAGCAGAAGCTCCATTGGAGGAAATGATGGCTGAGAATTTTCCCGAACGGATGAAAAACAAGATTCTGTAGCTCTAGGAAGCAGATGTTTACGAAGCAGGGTATATGAACAGATACAAGAAATTCACACTTAGACCCATCACAGAGGAATCACAAACCACCAGAGACAAAAAGAAGATCTTAAAAACGCCCAGAAAAGAAAGCTAGAACACCTACAAAGATTGACAGACTCCCAGCTGACTCGGCAGAGTGTATGTAATCAGAGCCAGAGGCAGTGGGCTGTCTCCAGCTGCGGCCTAGAGCTCTACATCCAGCAAAGTGACCTTTCAGGGATGAGAATGAGATAAAACAGCCTGAGGGGAACAAAAAGTGAGTAGTATATCGTCACCTGAAATTTTTTTTAAGAATATTCTTTAGTAAGAACAAAAGCCATCAAAAAAAGTAGGGTCTGAGTTACCAGAAAGACTGGTGGACTGAGAAATTGGTAAGTAGGTAAATCTAAACAGTCATATAAAATAATAACCATGCCCCAACCCGCGTGGCTGAGAGCAGACAGGACCAGCGGCAGGCAGTCTGTCAATCAGGAGTGGGGACAAAAGTTAGGACTCCATCATTCTTGTATTTGTCAGGAAGACAGCAGAGATCTTTCCTTAAGACTGTTAACTAAGTATAGGGTAGAAAACAGAAATCAAACATAACTTCTAAACTATTTGAAAAAGATGGATTAAAAAAGCAAAGACAAATTCATTTTTTAAGGCAAGAAAGTATAAAAAAGCATAAAAATAAGAAAACTTGAGGTAGAAGTTAAGATTCATGTAAAATCCTCCAATATTTGGAAGGAACACAGGTGCCCACTGAACCCACACGCTGTGAGAGTTTCCCCCAGGACCCGGTGAATTTGGGGGGCTTCCCCACTTGTCTATTTCTTAAATACACAAAGGAGTCCTTCCCGGATTTGAGCTGGCGAAACCTTTCCCCGATTCCGTGGGCATGTGGGGTGAGCGAGAGTCACACAAATGTGTAGACCGGCGGTCCCCACCCTTTTTGGCACCAGATACCGGTTTCGTGGATGACAGTTTTCCCGCGGACGGAGGGCGGTAATGCAAGCGATGGGGTTCGCTAGCGAGCCAGCCGCTCACCTCCTGCTGTGTGGCCTGGTTCCTAACAGGCCGAGGACCGGTACCGGTTTGCAGGCCGGGGGTTAGGGACCCCTGGTGTAGACGACCCTGAACCACTGCTTTATTTTCAACTCTGCGAGCATCCCTATGTTCATTCTGTGATGCCAGGTGTCTTTTGCTGTCCCTGGGAGCCCAGGGTGACTCGTCGTCCTCAGGCCCGAGGAGTCTTCGTGCCGTGTTAGGGGCACAGACGTGGAACCAGACAGCCTGGCTGGGGCCCTGGCTCCCTGCTGACCTCAGCCAAGGTCCTAACCCTTCTCGTCTGTGAAATAGAGACGGCGCCTCTCAGCTGGACCATCAAGATTAAATTAGCGCATAGAGTGTGCGTACAACACTGCTCAATAAACGATAACTATTAGTAGGCAAGTTTGAATTTTTCAAAAGCTCATTCGTTGGGATGTGCAGAGCATGGCTTGCTCATGTGTGTAAGGGCAAGCATATGTTTGAATGAAGGAAATCACAGAAAGAGTCCTCATTCAAAATATTCTCCAGATTGACCGTGAGCACATTCACGGCGTCAGCCCTGGCCGCGTGTGTAGCGATCTACCATCTATGATCTACGGGAGAACCATGTGACTGGAAATGCGCTGAGCAGCCCACCGGGCTGTGCTGGCAGCTGGTGGAACAGAGCTGCCTCGACACGCCGCTTTCCTGCAGGCAGCCCTCTGCTGGGCCCACTCTCCGGGCGGTGGGGGTAAAATGCCTGCAGGGGCTGCCTGTGCTGTCTTCAGTTCATTCCT
>NW_006779129.1:2171503-2179113 GCF_000442215.2 Lipotes vexillifer | reverse complement strand
TTCATTCCTGCTCACCAGCCCCACCTGGGCCAGACCTCTCGCGCTGGACCAGAAATGCCCAGGTCCCAAGTGCTGCCAGGGGAGGGTGTGCAGCCAGGGGAAGGCACCCCGCCCACACCCCATGTGCACTTTCTCCCCTGCATCCCGGCTGCTGGCTGGAGCTCCCGCCCATAGAAGCGTGCCGTGTAGCGAGGAGGCCGTGTACCCGTGCAGGCCACCCAGGGATGAGCGCACAGTCCCGTGCAGTGGTCCTCATGTGCCTGGACGGTGCCGCGGGGTCGCAGCTCCGGCGTCCTTTCCACCTGTGAGTGGCCAGCGGACGTGGTCCGTCCCCCGCAGGTGGCAGCTCTGAGCCGGCGCTGTGGTGTCCAGCAGCGGGATTTGCAGGTCATCCTGGGAGGCGGTCGTGGAAACAAGGGGCCTTTAGATGCGGTGTCAGTGCCCACGTGAGTGAGACACGTGTTGTCAGGCCTAAGTGAAGAAATGACTTTGAAAGGTAGCTTTTTTAGAAAATTCCGCATCTGGCGGGGGGTGGGGGGAGTCTTAGACTCGCACGCCTACTCGCTTCGTCCAGGGCTTCCTCCATCACACACGGGGACGGCCAGGAGAGCCGGGTTCACTGGGGTCCTGAGCACCCCCTGCGGGCTCTGCATCCTCCCCAGAGGGTGGCTGAGGTCCCTGCTCCTTGGACGAGGGGCCCGCGGGTCGGAGCAGCTCATCCAGGCCGCCACCCTCCCTGCCGGGTGATTTATACGTCAGTGGGTTGAGGCTGTATTGATTCCTCCCAGACTTGTGGTGAGAAAGCATCTCAGAATTTCCCCATCAAAGAGACGGCCACACCTCAGCGTTCACTGCAGCATCGTTCACAATAGCCAAGATGTGGAAACAACGTCAGTGTCCATCAACGGGCGAACGGATGGGCAAAACGTGGTCTATACGTACAAGAGAATATTATTCAGCCTTTAGAAAGGAAATCCTGCCGTCTGTGACAACATGGGTGAACTTGGAGGACAAGATGTGGAGGAGCCAGTCACAGAAGGACAGACTGCACTTGTCCTTCTTATATGAGGGGCCTAACGTAATTGAGCTCAAGGAAGCAGAGGAGAGAACGGGGGCTGCGAGGGGCTGGGGGAAGGGAAGGGGCGAGTGCTGTCAGATGGGTGTGCAGCATCAGTTATGCACAGTGAGTAAGTTCTAGAGCTCCGCAGTTACCAGTACTGTACTGTCCACTCGGAATCTGTGAGGAGGGTAGGCCTCAAGTTAAATGTCCTCACTACAGGCTTCCCTGGTGGCGCAGTGGCTAGGAATCCTCCTGCCAACACAGGGGACACGGGTTCGAGCCCTGGTCCGGGAAGATCCCACATGCCTCGGAGCAACTAAGCCCGTGCGTCACAACTACTGAGCCTGTGCTCTAGAGCCCGCGAGCCACAACTCCTGAGCCCGTGAGCCACAACTACTGAAGCCCGTGCGCCTAGAGCCCGTGCTCCGCAACAAGAGAGCCACAGCTCGCCTCAACTAGAGAAAGCCCGTGAGCAGCAACAAAGACCCAATGCAGCCAAAAATAAACCTGCTCACCAGCCCCACCTGGGCCAGACCTCTCGCGCTGGACCAGAAATGCCCAGGTCCCAAGTGCTGCCAGGGGAGGGTGTGCAGCCAGGGGAAGGCACCCCGCCCACACCCCATGTGCACTTTCTCCCCTGCATCCCGGCTGCTGGCTGGAGCTCCCGCCCATAGAAGCGTGCCGTGTAGCGAGGAGGCCGTGTACCCGTGCAGGCCACCCAGGGATGAGCGCACAGTCCCGTGCAGTGGTCCTCATGTGCCTGGACGGTGCCGCGGGGTCGCAGCTCCGGCGTCCTTTCCACCTGTGAGTGGCCAGCGGACGTGGTCCGTCCCCCGCAGGTGGCAGCTCTGAGCCGGCGCTGTGGTGTCCAGCAGCGGGATTTGCAGGTCATCCTGGGAGGCGGTCGTGGAAACAAGGGGCCTTTAGATGCGGTGTCAGTGCCCACGTGAGTGAGACACGTGTTGTCAGGCCTAAGTGAAGAAATGACTTTGAAAGGTAGCTTTTTTAGAAAATTCCGCATCTGGCGGGGGGTGGGGGGAGTCTTAGACTCGCACGCCTACTCGCTTCGTCCAGGGCTTCCTCCATCACACACGGGGACGGCCAGGAGAGCCGGGTTCACTGGGGTCCTGAGCACCCCCTGCGGGCTCTGCATCCTCCCCAGAGGGTGGCTGAGGTCCCTGCTCCTTGGACGAGGGGCCCGCGGGTCGGAGCAGCTCATCCAGGCCGCCACCCTCCCTGCCGGGTGATTTATACGTCAGTGGGTTGAGGCTGTATTGATTCCTCCCAGACTTGTGGTGAGAAAGCATCTCAGAATTTCCCCATCAAAGAGACGGCCACACCTCAGCGTTCACTGCAGCATCGTTCACAATAGCCAAGATGTGGAAACAACGTCAGTGTCCATCAACGGGCGAACGGATGGGCAAAACGTGGTCTATACGTACAAGAGAATATTATTCAGCCTTTAGAAAGGAAATCCTGCCGTCTGTGACAACATGGGTGAACTTGGAGGACAAGATGTGGAGGAGCCAGTCACAGAAGGACAGACTGCACTTGTCCTTCTTATATGAGGGGCCTAACGTAATTGAGCTCAAGGAAGCAGAGGAGAGAACGGGGGCTGCGAGGGGCTGGGGGAAGGGAAGGGGCGAGTGCTGTCAGATGGGTGTGCAGCATCAGTTATGCACAGTGAGTAAGTTCTAGAGCTCCGCAGTTACCAGTACTGTACTGTCCACTCGGAATCTGTGAGGAGGGTAGGCCTCAAGTTAAATGTCCTCACTACAGGCTTCCCTGGTGGCGCAGTGGCTAGGAATCCTCCTGCCAACACAGGGGACACGGGTTCGAGCCCTGGTCCGGGAAGATCCCACATGCCTCGGAGCAACTAAGCCCGTGCGTCACAACTACTGAGCCTGTGCTCTAGAGCCCGCGAGCCACAACTCCTGAGCCCGTGAGCCACAACTACTGAAGCCCGTGCGCCTAGAGCCCGTGCTCCGCAACAAGAGAGCCACAGCTCGCCTCAACTAGAGAAAGCCCGTGAGCAGCAACAAAGACCCAATGCAGCCAAAAATAAATAAATAAAATAAATGTCCTCACTACAGTAATGAATAAACCCTTCCTTGTTCCCAAGCAAATTGCTTCAGAAGCAACGGTCTCAGCCACAGGCTCTTACTTGACCAGCTGACACGTGGAGGTTTGCCCAGGCCTCCATCATCAAGAAAGGGGCAGGAACAGGCCATCGCCAAGCTGCACGCGGGTGTGTCTCAGCCCTGGTCCCCGCCGCCTGGGTGGGGTGTTCAGCAAGCCCCCAGCAGCTGCCTGTGCTTCCAGATGGACGGGTCCGCCTAACCTTGGGCCTCTTTATTTCTTTTTTCTTTTTCTTTTAATATTTATTTATCGGGCTGTGCCGGGTCTTAGTTGCGGCGTGTGGGACCTAGTTCCCTGACCAGGGATCAAAGCCGGGCCCGCTGCGTGGGGAGTGTGGGGCCTCAACCGGTGGAGCCCCAGGGAAGTCCCTGTTCCCTTCTGCTGTGTAATTCTTAAACAGCTATCGGGGGTGAAATTCACCCATTTAAAGCATGCAGTTCGGCGGCGTTAGTGTATTCATAGAGTCATGTGCCCATCAGCACAGTCTAATCGTAGAACATTTTCACCCCGTAAAGAAGTGGTCACCCCCCCCCATTCTGCCCCCTCCCCAGCCCCTGGCAGTCACTATTCTACCTCCTGTCTCGGTGGCTTTGCCTCTTTTGCACGTTTCATGCAAATGGAACCATGCAGTGTGTGGTCGTGTCTGACTCCTTTCACTCAGAGCTCAGTGTTTCCAAGGTTCGTCCACACCGTAGTGCGTGTGAGGCCCACATTCCCGTTTCACTGAAAGACGTCACCCTATATGGATATGCACTGTCTGTTCATGCATCAGTTGACGCACGTTTGGGTTGTTTCCCCTTTGTGGCTTTGTGAATAACGCTGCCATGAACATCCGTGTTCAAGTTTTTGCACAGACATCTGTCCTCATTTCTCTTGGGCATTTACCTAGTGGTGGAATTGCTGGGTTACTCTGTCTGGAACATAGTTTTCCAATGCGGCTGCACCTTTTACATCCCCACCAGCCGCGTCAGGGGTCCTAGGCACCCTTTCCTCACCAGCACTTGCTATTGATTGTCTGTTTGTTAGATGACAGCGTCCTGGTGAGTGTGACGTGGTTGCCTCGCCGTGGCTTTGGCCTGCACTTTCCTGATGACTGGTGATGCCGAGCAGCTACTCGTGTGCTTGCTGGCCGTCTGTAAATCATCTTTGGAGAAGGTCTGTTCAGGGCCTCTTGTCTTTCCATTCCTTGGGTCTTTGTTCGTGCCTTGAATGCTGGCTGGAAGTCGCCAGGCTAACAGGTTAATCCCAGGGGAGTTTACCTCTGTTGACCTGGCCTGCGTCCCCTCAGAGCCCTCTCTGGTCCCTTGATGAAGCTTATGGCGAGCATGTCCTGGAGCTGACCTCTTTATGACCCCTCCTCTGGCTGCCCCGAGGGTAGGAGGGACCGCAATTTGTGGTTCGAGAGTGTTCAGGTATTACCTGAGAGTCGGCCTTCCGTGCAGTCCCCGCCTTGTGGAGAAAAGGAAGTTCAGACGCCAGCACGTGGGGTGGAGCTGTGTGTCCCCCCACTTCGACCTGGGCTGGTGGGGACACTAAGTGGAAGGAGAAACCAGGCCCCGTGCCGAGTCCCATCCAGTCCCCCACAGCCCTGTGAGGAAGCCACTATTGTCTCCTGTCAACAGGGAAACCGAGGCCCAGGCAAGTCAGGCTCAGAGCCCACTGTCTAAGCACTGCGCTGTCCTGCCCCATCAGCCTTCCCTGGCCTCCCTCCCCTAGGGCCGGTCTCCAGAAAACCGATGGCTTGGTGTCCAGCAAACAAAGGACAGGCTGTCTGGTAGGTGTCTTGAGCCTGGGAGCCATGCTTCCTGGTCTGAGGCCACCCTCCTGGGGCGCCTGGCCGTGGTGGGTGTGATGCTGGCTGGCTGTGGGCCTGCAGCCACAGGCTCTGCTGCTCTGCTGGGGACTGAACGTGTGCTGTCCCATCAGTGCACAGCACCTGTGAGAACTGCAGTCGGGCATGACGATAAAGGTATCCACCTAAACTCTCTTAAAGAGTAACGTGGGTAAGAGTTACAGTGCTTAACGTACATAAACTGAGGACCCCTTTGTAGCCCGACGAGGACCCTAGTTTATTTGTCTATTTCTGTGTTTTTAAGCTTCCTCTGAAACTTTTCACAGAGCCCCCGGGCTCAGTGTGTTGGGCTGAGATTGGAACTCCACCACTTTTTTCTGTGCTTTGGGAATAATAATAGCACTAACTCAAGTCGCCTGAGAAGCAGATGACGTAACGTATGTAATTTACATAGCAGAGCACGTGGTATCCTGTCTGTGTTCAATAACTCGTAGTTGTTGATAATAATCGTAATGTAACGCTGATGGTGTATTCTCTTAATAAGCGAATGCTTTGCTCACCGTGCCATCCTATGGGACATTTGATTTTTAAGAAAAGCGGAGATCTGATTTTTAAGAAAAAATGTTTTAAATTAAGTCCTTTAGATACGTTGGTCAGAAAAACATCCACCTAAAACGGGTTCCCTCCTCCGTCTCTTCTGCTCTCATTTGACTTCTCCCCTGACTTTTGCTTAGAGAAGCGTAATTAGAATTGCGGGAAACTTAATTTTAAACATAAACATAAACCATCAAAACTCATTTCTAGCCGAAAATGCCAGTCGGGCTGATACCGTATAAGCCCTGCCCACGTCAGGGAGCAGAGCGGGGCGGGGCCCGGCCCGGAGTGCGGTGGTCTGCACCTCGCTGACGTCCCTCCCTCTGTGTCCTCAGAGCTGGTCATGCTTCTGGAGTGGTGGTCATGCACAGAGTGCACCCTGTTCACCGACCAGGCCACAGTGGGCCACTTCGGGAAGGAGCATGTGGTCATCATACTCAACCACAACTTCGAAATCGACTTCCTCTGTGGGTGGACCATGTGTGAGCGCTTTGGCGTGCTGGGGGTGAGCGATGTGGGGCTCCCGGGAGGGAGTGGGGTGCGAGACGCGGGGGTCGCAGGAGGGTGGGGTAAGTGACATGGGGTCCCAGGGAGGTGCTGGCATGGCTCCCTGGGGTCTGGCCTTCCCTCTGGTTTAGCCCCTGGTCCCTCCAAGCTAGGGCACCTGGGACTGCAGGCTGCCCCCAGCTGCCCCAGGGCTTGCTCATGAGACCAGGTGTTACTGCGTTTCCTCTCAAATCCTTCCTCCCCCGGTTGGCTCAGCTGCCTCAGATGAGGCTGTGCGTGGCGGCCCTGGCATCTTCCTCAGTGAGCCCCGGGCCTGGCGGCCAGCGCAACCTCTAGGTCCTTGGCTCCCGTGCTGCCCGCCTGCCCGCGGTTTCCCCATCTGGTGGCGCCTGCACTCTGGGTCCATGCTTATCTAGAGCGTCACACTCAGAGGCAGGGTCTCCCGAGGACAGCCAGTCCTGGGGGCGGCCTGCGGGGGCGTGCCCTCGGGGACCTCGTGGTTCTGATGCGCCAGCTGCTCTGCCCTCCCCCCAGAGTTCCAAAGTCCTGGCTAAAAGGGAGCTGCTTTACGTGCCCCTCATCGGCTGGACGTGGTACTTCCTGGAGATCGTGTTCTGCAAACGGAAATGGGAGGAAGACCGGGATGCCGTCATCAAAGGGCTGAGGCGCCTGGCTGACTACCCCGAATACGTGTGGGTGAGTGAGGGGTGAAGCCACACGGACTGTGTTGTCTTGAGTCTCAGGGGCGCAGCCTGCGTTCTTAGTGGTGAGCCGGCAAAGCCTCTGAGCACCAGGGAAGCTGTCTGAGGAGGGCCGGGGCCCCGCCCCTCTGAGCCTGCAGGCCTGGGAACCCCTCTTGGACCACCTGCTTCCACCTGCCCCAGGTGGGACCCGCCACACCAGGGGCACCGCCGCCCCTCACACCCGGCCCCACTCAGAGGAGAGCCTGCTCGGCTGAGCCAGGGCTCCCTGGAGACGTTAGCGGGCTGTCTGCCCAGCGCCCAGGCTGTTCTGCCGAGTCAGGGCTCAGGACAAGCCCTCATGAGCTATAGTTCTGTGGGTCGACGTGGACTTCAGTTGCTAGAAGGTTTGCACTGCACTTAAAACAGCCACCCTTCAAGGGAAGGGCAGGGCCCTGGGGTGGGGGCGTTCTGGTGGTCCTTTCTGAGCCCCTGGATGGAGTTTGATGGACAGCCATCTGAAATGATCGGTATCGATCATTTGCATATCGGTTCCGGTCTCTGACGGCAGTTCTTTGAGAACTGGCAACTTACATATTTGGTGTTTGTAGCTCATCAAGGCAAAGGGATAGAAGAGTTTGTTTTCCACTCGCCATCGGAAGGCTGCTGCCTAGGGATACCTTGTCTCACTCTCTCCGGCAAGTGCCTTTTCATTCTCTGAGAATAGGTGCAGGGCTGTTGCTGTCTGTGAAGGAGTCGTGTGCGGAGTGTGATTGCGGCATCTCTGGTCATGCCCCGCTCTGGTCGCTGGGGGGCGACATCTCCTCAAGACTTTGCC